>NC_090931.1:265484134-265787430 GCF_040938575.1 Ambystoma mexicanum | reverse complement strand
CCTTGGGAAATCTAAAAGACTTCCCTGTGACACCGCACTAAAGGTGCTGTGTGACACAATGTAAAAAAAGATGATGCCTATGGAGTTTGTCAGACTCCACAACCAAAAGAAACACAGAGTTCACAATCACATTAAAATACATGAGAGAGTGGGAAAAAAAGGGTCTCACTCTCTCCAGGTAAAAAAAATCAAAGCCCTAGAGTCCAGCAAAAGAGTTGGGGGTTCTCTAAGGTAGTGAGGAATTAGCACATTTCTGGAAATTCTCCCTAACAGTGAAGCATGAGGAGGCCACACTTATGTTTCCGCATCTACCGATTGGGGCGCAAGACTTAACATTTGAGAGAGACAAAGAAAGATGAAGGACAAGAAAAAGGAGAGGAAGATACTGGGGTACAAGTGAGAGGTTTGGTGAAGGATGTCACATGTTCTAAGTTATCATTTCAAAAAATGGACTACAAAAAAAGACTATTTCTTGGGAAATATAGTTTTGTGTGAATCTTTTATGTATTGTAATGGTTATAATGCTGCTCGAAGTTGAAGTAAAGAAAGAAAGCATAATCCTTCGCCTCCGTGTCTTTAATGGAATCTTGACTTTCTATAACGTTAGTTTGGAAAATCAGTATTCTTTATCCAGCAGCGTTGGATCCTCTTGCATTGGGTTTAATAAGGGCCTCTGGAATGAGAACTCCCTCCTCCTTCTCGGTCTCTGTCTCTGTCTCATCGGGATCCCAGTGTCAGAGTCCTGTCTAGCGAGATGTCTGTTACCTCTTGCTCTTGTTCATTTCTTATTTATTTTTTGCATTTATAGCAGTGAACAAAACCATGAAGCATCTAGGCGCTAGTTACAATGGATATGGTGTTACAAGATCTTATCAGGTGTAAACAGACAAATACATCTGTAGCACAAGGCAGAAAAGTCATAGGTAGGTTACAAGCAGGTCAAAGATGCAGCATGAGGCTGAAGAGCTACAAACAGGTGGGTTACAGGAAAGTTATGTGTATAGCTTGTCAGCAGGTCCTCCACCTGCGCTAAGCAGTCCTGGACTGACTTCAGACTGGCTGATAGCGCCTTTCGTATGGTCAGCACCACCTGGCTCTTCATAGATGTACCCTCAATGTATGATAAATCAGGCTCTGACATCATGTTGGCCGCTTTAATGTTAAATGTTCTACTGTATGTATTTGTGGAGATAGGGATTGTTCTTGGGCCCCTAAACCTGGCTGAGCCGGCTGCAAGATGGGACTGTACGTATTTGCTTTGACCCTATGCGCCCGTCTGTGCATCAGCAGAGCTCACTACTTCATGGTACTGCTTTTATTTATAATTATTGTCAACTTTGTCTTTTTAAAAACATTTCTTTTATAATTATTACCAGAGCCTCTGGCGGCCTCTGGAAGCACCTCAAGGATGCTCTGCTCTAAAATGAGTGATGTTTGAGGGTGAAGGCGCAGGATGTAGTTCTCCTCCTGACTAACTTGAAGGAAGCCTTGCAAACCAACAATAACAGTAACAATGATGGCCCTGTACTCGCCAGGTGCTGCGGCGCGTTAGCAACGGTTTTCGCACTATGGAGGGACACCTAGCATGCATGGGGAAGTGCCACCTATACTCTGGACAGGACATGATTGGTCAAGGACTGCCACATGTGTTTGAGACTGAACTGAACTGTTCCCCCAGGATTTTGGGAAATGCAGTTTAGTTGTGATTGGTTGTTCATGGCTTTTTCACAGTTACTTTGAAGTTGCTGTTCTCTGGCATTAAAGTAAGAGAAGCATAAAGCGAGCTTCCAGTCTTGAAGTAGATTTTAGTCCTGTGCGGCCCATCCTGAACAAAAACATTCCATGTACATTTGTTTCAGGCCATGACTGCTAACAGAGCAGCGACCTTTGGATGATCTGGCGTGTTATAAGAATTAAAGTAAAGACCAAAGAGGAGTGTGAGAAACCTAGAGGTGTCTCACTTAATAATCCCTGGGGATCTGTCATCCAGGTGGCCAGGACACAGCCATCGCTATTGGATCCAGTTCCTGGGGTTGGACCAGTGCAGGAGGATCACCTGGATGGGGGGTCTACGGAGAGGGAAGTAGGACACCGATGGGTGAGACGCACTATCCCCCTTATAACACCTTTCCCCCATCCTACCACGTAGGATATTCAGAAACTCTACCACCTCCCCTTTTCCGACACAAACACTTTCACACATCACGAAAAACAACGGACTAACACCAGAGCTGTTTGCCTGACATGTCCCGCACAAAAGGGTCACACACACATGTGGTGGCCCTTTCCCTTCCCCACAGGGATAAACAGTGGAGCATGAGAGAACACAACGAGCAATGCAGATGACACAACGAAACAGCTATACAAGCATGCAGTTTAAGAGAAGGAGAAAGGCGGCGAGAACCGAAAGGGTGATAAGGAGAGAAGCGACCTTGCCCTTTCCGACCCAGACTCACAAAGCATCCGTGGAAGGAATCATAAAACCGCGAACAATAGCCAGAGTGTGTTGCAGCAGATGTCAACGGTACACAGAGCATTACTACGCTGATAACAGGACAGAGACAGCTGCCTGCTACCGTGGTACCATCCTTGACTCCAGATACAAAGAAAGCCAAGCAGTTCATCACAGCCAGTGAGTCGAGGGGAGAACCGATAAGAAACCGAACTGTGATGAATGAAAGTCACAAAGTGGCACATTGAGGAAAGTACAAAGAACTGTGAACATTGAGGGAGAACCAGCTTCAGAGGGGTCCAGCACCACGTGGGTGCTTACTCGAGAGACTGTGGTTGATCCTGCATTTGTTGAACTATCGATATCAGAAGGCTGTATGAGAGCCGCAAGGAAAAGGTCAAAGTGGTCATACAGGGGTCTAGTAAAACCCCCTGTACAGTTGAAAGTCTTTGACCTGCACGTAATTGTAAGCTAAAGGAGGTGAATACTGCATAGTGAACTCAAGAGAAAGAACTGTGTGAAAGGAATGAATTGGCAAGAGTGAACCCAACAGAGGGATGACGATAGAACGGGGTGAAGCCTGAAGTCCCAATGAACAGTGTGTTGACGAAAGTGAACCCGGCAGAGGGAGGCTGAGATTTGAGAAGGGTCTCAGCCCAGAAGAGGGGGATCCAAGGGTGAAAAGTCGTCACTCAATGATTTGTGAAAGCAAAAGGTTAAATCGTGCAAATGAGAGCTGTGTGAACCCGACGGAGGGAGGGAAACATTCGAGAAGGGTCTGAGCCCAGAAGAGGGGCATCCAGGGGCGGAAAACCATCACCCCACCGACACATAAATGCAACAAAGAAATCTTTTGAATACAAGCCAGAGTGAACCCGACAGAGGGAGGATAATATTCGAGAGGGGCCTGAGCCCAGAAGAGGGGGACCCAGAGGTGAAGAATCATCACCCCAAGTGCAATCCGAAAGGAACTTTCTGTTTGTTATTTGAACCTATAAGGTCCTCGGAAGTTAAAGTAGGGTGCTGCAAAGGGACCTTGGTGCTAAGTACAGTGCTGCAATTTGCGGCACCGTACTTAGCGCCTTCCCCATTCCCATTGAGCCCTATGGGGCAAAAATGGGAATGGGGAAGGGCCCATGGTGAATGGGGAATTACCGCCCCGCCAACCTTGGAATGGGGCGGTAAATCTGCCATTCACCATGGCGGACCCCGGCATGGACCATGGTGCTAATAGCACCATGGTTTAGCGCTGGGGTCGTAATGAGGCCCAAACTGTTTGTGGATCTAAGTCCGGAAGAGGGGGATCCAGGTGTGAAGAGCCATCACCCAACATACATGTTGAACAGAACTTTTGTTTATTGTTTTGAACACATCAGGTCCAGAGACTTTTTGTAGAAAAGAGACTTAACCACCGGAGGTCCTGATACCTGAAAGCTAGAGCATGTGCTGTGCTCAGGAGTTCCACCTTGTCCCATGCTCAAAATGTGGGGAAGGGAGAACCCCCGGTTACCACATACTGACTTATCATTTGTGAACACTTCTTTCTTTCTTGTGAACCTTATTCCACACTCTTTTTGTATTTAGCCGAAGGACTGGTAATAGGTTTTTCTTAGCATAGGCCCTTTTATTTGACAAGACGCCACTAGGACTGCCTTATTATTATTTGATGGTCATAGCTTGCTCCCATCACAGATTTAGATTTAGATTAGGCGTTTATCCAACCTACCTATACAGTTTAATAAACACCCTTGAACTGTGATCACTTGTGTCTGTCTAATCTTGACACCATGCCTTCCTTACAGGAGGGAAAACAGAAGTATACATGAATAGGAATCACTCAGTCCGATTCTGAGGAGAATCAAAGTGTTCTTCCAGGAAGAAAGACCACTTTTCTTAAAAGCACCATATTCTGTCATTTGATGGGAACAATGATGAGAGAGGAAACCTATCCCCTATTCCCTAAGCCTTCGACCCTCAACAGAAGTCAGGGATATACCAATCTACAACATATCCACTTACCAATTGTACCTAAGTACGACCACAGATCAATCGGAATGGAAGGTAAGGATGACCCATCAATAACAACTTGGCCCACAGTATAATCACAGGCAGCAATGGACCACCGATAGTAAATAGATAGGAAGGGAGTGGGTGAATGTAAATACAGCACCACTATCAGAGTGGGGGATAATGCTCGCCCTGGGATGTACTAAGCCCAAATAACATAGCTGGGAACTAGCCACGCTATCGCCCTAGAAACTAGACAGTCAGGAAGAAAAGAGAAAGAATATACCTACCGTGTACGACAACCGGATACATAGAACAAGAATTACAAGGATTAAGAGACGTATAACCCACTAACCCAAAACTATAATTTCTGCATACTTAACTCACACAAAAACCCACACAACCACCTCTCGCACAGCAAACCGCACGCACTTCACCAGACCGCAACAACAAACAATCAACACATCAATCGCACCAACAGCACACAAGGACTCGCACCGATCTGATATTCGCACCCAAGCTCAGCGCACAGTGAAAACCGAGCTGAATCTGCCAACAGGACACTACCTTCTCACTTTCCTATGCCCTCTCCAGCCCACTAACCCACCCCCACCTCCTTGTTTGCAGATCCACCTGAGCGCCTGGGGACCAATTCCGTTGGTGATGGTGCGCTATATAAATACCTTTAACAATAACATTCATATTTCCCAGACAGCACCATTTTCCATAAGTGCCAACATTCTCGAGCACCTGGGATGGAGACTTTGCCCCAGAAAGGGAGAGAAAGGAATTTACCCATAGGATTGCACTGGGGATTTAATTATTTTTGTCAGGATTAAGTAAAAAATATCAATATCTATTATTAAAAAATCGGGAGTCTCATGCCTTAATAGGGAGGGTTAGCATGTATGACTTTACTAATTTATCCCCTAGGAAACATTTGTAAATCAGAAAAGTGGCAGTTCATTTGGAAATCCTTGTAGGGGGCTCGGTGCCCATGTTGCCATGTTGTGAGGGTCACTGGTCTGTGCCGGTGCCCTCGGTAATGATTCATCATCACTCATGTATAGCTCTGTGGGACTCACGCCTGTGCCTGGGCGGGATCTCCTTTTATTATATCAGTGACGATGGTCATCATCTGGCAGGGTTGACACATAGCTCTCAACGTTTTCTGCCCAGAGGAGTGGTGAACACATCCAATTTTGTATTTGGCAAGTGAGTGCCCATTGAAGTGAATGGGCATGTAGTGGGCTTGGCGGGTGAGTGAACTGTTTACAGGGCAGTGACACCCGCCAAAAGCATGTACGCTGACACATATGGGTGATATCCTATGTCACAACATCCCATCCAACCATTGTAAACAAAATAACAGAAAAATCATGAACTGTTACAACTGAGCGTTAGCACATTCGACATTACTCCACTATATATTCCCGGAGCCTCCCTGGGGTCCTCTGTTCAGATCTCCTCGAGCATCGGGAAACCTGTTGATCTGGCTCCTCAACCCTCTCTTGACCATGGTCATCGTCCTCCTGCTGCAGTTTGCCATCACCTTGAGACACCCAGGGGTACACTCCCGGCTCAGGAGCTGTGTTGGCCTCAGCTCTTACTTGCTCATTTTTAGGTGTCCCTTGCAGGCATTTGAACCAACTACAGTTTCTGGTGAGGGACTCCGGACCTCTCACAGCGATGATCATGGATCCTTGCTTGCCAGTAACCGTCCACGGATCAGTGTTGTGAGGCAGCCACAACTTGTGTGTTGATGTTACCTATGCATCAACACCATGCCTCTTATCTCCATGTGTGCTCCCCAAGCCGTCAACGGGCCATCTCCGTGTCGTTGGAATGCTCCTGGACTTCCCTCATCCTCGTTAATGCTCAGGAATACAGGACTGTACCTTGCACCCTAGGAACGCCTATTCCGGCATGACACCTGTTGTGGTATGGGGTGCTGTTCGGTAGGCCATGAGGAATGACGTGGGCACTTGTTCCAGTTGCTGCTCTTTGTCCACCACAATGCAGATTTCCTTGTTAAGTGTTATCATTAGCCGTTCCACCTCCCTGTTTGACTGCGGTTAGCCGGGCATGATGCACCTATCAATATGGCATAGAACTGCAGAAATCGGGCAAACTCCTCACTCTGGAATAGAGAGCCATTTTTCAGATCAAACTGACTACGGGATCCCATTGGGGCGGCAATTAGTTCTTTGAGGATCGGGATGACTACTCTTACTTCCGTGGACTCAATAAACTGCACTATGGGGTAGAGTGAGAACGCGTTCAGAACCACCAAGAAATGCTTTGACTGTAGTATCTTGCCAAGGTCCAGGCTTAGCACTCGCCACAGTACCGTAGCTCAATCTGGGGATGCAATGTGGGGTTCTTTGACCAGCGATATGGCAGCCATGCACCACGTGCTGAGGGCATTGTCCACCTTTGCTTCAAGGTCCGGGAACCACACCTTCTTGCAGAGACGCACCTTCATTTTGCCGGCACCCTGGAGCACCACATGAACCAAACCCAGGACCTGTCCTTGCAGTTTGTGCTCCGGGACCCCCAATCGGCCCATAGAGTCGGGGTTTGCCCAGAAACACTTTAAGACAAGATAGCAGCACCTTTGACATGGATGGGGGTGCAGATTAATACTCCAACACCAATCAATAATGACAACTCGACGGTTTGGCAAATGAAGTCCGTTTAATGACAATTAAAAAAAATGGGGAGTCTCATGAATATCAGTGGATGCGTGATCTTCTCTCTCGCTTCAAAACTCCAATGAACTTCATAAAAACAACATCATTTATACTAAAATCGTGTCATCACTGACGTTTAACGCTTGAAAGTTGGCATTGGTACAGGAAACGTAACTTTAATATAGGTACTATATCTGTATATGGTAATGGAGTAAAGGCATTGGATAAACACTGCCAGGTGGGACATCTAAGCCCTACTTATAAAATGGCTACTGTAGACGTCACTAAAAGTATGATGTCCCTAAAAGTACGATGTCCCATTGGTCCTACTAACTGTAGGACCCTAGATTACTTGGTCCACTGTGATTGGGTTGGCACCAAACCCCACACATACATTTCCACTTTGCCTAGCAGCACGCAGAATGGTCGGCCAGGTGCAGGGTGACCCTTAGCTCCCAGGCCTTCCTCCAATTATTGTTACAATCAATCATCACTTTAGTGGCCATGTGTCAATTATTTCACTGTGGTTGGCCTCGAGACTGCATCTTCTGTCTGGAAAAGTTCTGATATCTTCTCCTGGCCTGTTGCCAGGCGTAGGTGTGAAGGTCTCACTTCTCCTTGCTCGGGTGGTCATGTGATTCAAACACGATGAATTTGCCTCTTCTTGATGTAATTCGTGCATTTGATTTTCGTTTCACCCACCACCTGCCTCCAGTTTCTTATCTTGACCTTTCTGAAGCAGGATATTCTGTTCTTAGCTTCCATTAATTGTAGCTACTGTCCGTCTCTTCTACTGATACGACATTGGCTTTCTTGGCACGATTTGCCTCTGCTGAGTTTCGTTTCTGCTGTTTATTCTCGATTTTGCTAAATATGAAGCTTTCCTTGTGTGTCCTTTAGTAACCTTTGGTTAATTCTGCTTCTTGTGCAAAGTGGAAGTATACTTATATAACGTGCTTCCTTTGAGGTAGATATGTTAGTGGTGCTTGCCGCACTATCTTTCTACTAAGCATAGCAAGCTGCACGATTTTCTTAGCTTTCTTGCAGTTCCAAGCATATGTACATGCGTAAACTGGTTGAATATCTACATCATGCTTATGGCTTAAGCTTCTTACATTTGACATCGTCCTTTCACTTTAGGTTCATGATATCCCTGGCCCATGGCGTTTATCGTCTCTTTATGTCATTCTCTGGTCGTCATTTCTTCTATATGTGAGTCAGTCCGGGTTCTCATGACGTCACCATTTGTCTTCAATTAATACCTTTTTGGTTTCTTCAGGGACTGTACTTAGATGATCTTTATTTCGATTAATTTGTTGATATGGTTTTCTCAATGGGTACCTTACTGTCCATGGCTTCCTTGGTATTGGTACCTCAAGAGGCATTGTTCTTCTGATGGGTACTGGACAGAGCCCCACTGCTTCTCTCTGCTGGTTTATTTGCTCATCATAAATCACATATTTTGGCGTGAACATTCCTGGTACTTCAAAATGGACGGGTGGAGTTTCGGCTGTATGTGGGACCTCCTCTACACTCCCCCCTGTGGGCGATTCATCGACCACTTTCCCCTCTTTCTTTGGATCCATCTTCTTTGGTTCCTTTGTATTCACCCTAACTTCATCGTCTGGGTTCATTCTTTGTTCGTCTTCTGGGTCTGTACATGCTGGTGTGAAGAAATGCCTTATTGGGGTCCATATCTTTATTACTCCTGTTAAACTTCCTGCTGTTCTCACATGTTCATCCTTGTTCCACGTCATCAGATGACACTGTCCATTTGGGCTGCAGTAAACCCATCTTCCCATATAATTTCTATGCTTCCTTGGATATAGAAACTTTGTTCCTTCTGGTGCATGAATGCTGGCGTTCACAAAGTCTCTTATTTCCTCATCAGTCAGGTCTTTGGGCTTCCATCCTGGCTCGACATAAATCTTCATCCCTATGACTTTTTTGCAGTTTTCTGGCACTGAGATATTATTATCTGGATAACACAGAATCCTAGCAATATCATCACAAGCAGGGCTCCCAGGAACTTTAATGCATCTGCCATCCATTGTGGAACCCATGAGAATAGTGATCCGAATCGACTGTCATCATCAAATGCATCAGCTTCATCAATCATTTGATTCTGTATTTGTCATGGTCATGAAGTCAGGGGCACAGGCATGCAGGGGTTGCATGCACAGGAGACCTGGGTGGACACTGTCCTGGCGCCTTTGGCGCCAGGTTCATGAACAAAAGTAAACAAGAACATCCATTTAACACCAAAAGGTTTTTATTATGGACATAGCACTTCAGATGCATTAACCTTGAACATTCCATCCATTAAGCAGGATGCATTAACCTTGAACATTCCATCCATTAAGCAGCCCCAAGTGTATTCTTGGGTGTGGCTGCTAATGGATTGCCTTGCACATGCCCACTCTCTAGGAGTGGCAGGGTGTGGCTAGTAAGCCAGCCCTAATGGGTGTGCCCACGATCTCAGCTATATAAGCTGTCCCGATCCTCAAGACAGACGTTTCACATTAGTCTGCACTTGCAAGCAGCGTAACGCTCACCGTCGCCTGAGGTCAGACTTACCTTTGAAGTTCCTGCTTCCTGGAAATCCTGCTTCCTGCCAACATACTTACCAACTGGCGGAAGCTGTTCTTACCTGTACATCTCTTCGGCGAACCAAGTATTCATCTTTACACTTTCCGGAAAGCTGAAATCTTCATCCTGGCACGACAGCACGATACGCTCCATCGTCGACAGCAGCGCCTGCAAGGAAAAACAGAAGACAAGGTTAGACATCGAAAAAACAGTCAATTTAATGTTGCGCTTCACCATACTTTGTGCTTTTCCGTAAACCATCACTTACCTGCTATCGAACATTGCGGTAGCATCCATCTTCCATCCGGCCGTGTCTCGCGTCTCACAGTGTCACACTTTAGGCGGTACAAATCCACCACCCTATCCAGGTGTTTTTTCACTAATAGAAAGTCTTGAATGTGATGTAAATTAGACTTTCCCCCCAAGAGCGCGGCTTGCAGGATTTAAAATCACCTGACAGGCCAGGAGCTTGAGTGAAAAGGCGGGAGCAGCATCAACAGAGCTAAAGAAAAAAACAAGAACAATACAATAGTTCAATCAGCAGCCAGGTTAACGGGATCACAGCAATAACCGCCCCACAATTCCCCACTCTTACCTGCTCTGCCAGGAAGACAGCTAGCAACCTACTTGATGTGCAGAGGGTGGTGAAGCTCGTGGAAAATGAAGTTCCAGGTGCATAGGAGGGTGTGCAGAACCAACTAACCCGGACGGCACGAGGGTGCAAACTAAATGATAATCCCAAAAATCCATTAATATGGCAAACAGCGGAGTGTCCCAAAATAACACACAATCCAATCTCTGTGGGTGGAAAAGGAAACAGCAGAGCGTCCCAAAAACAAACACACAGTCTAATCCAAGTGTTCAGAAAAATGTCAGCAGAGCGTCCCAGTAGACACCACTGTCTCCACGGAAGTGGCTGTTGTTTTATAGCGTAGAAGGTAGAAGAACGTTCTTGTGGAATAAGGAGAACTGTGAGTGTGTTGGTTGACAACAATAAAGTGTTCTGTGGAGGGCAAAAGGGTTATAAGCAGGAAATGAAAAAACCCAGCAACGTAAAAGAACTGGGAAGGAAGTGTCCAACGCGCTGTAGAACGGGCGTTGACACAAACAGCAATGCTAAATGACCGAAAGCATCACAACAAAAGGGTTAGGCAGAAAACAGAACAATATCGTGAAAAAGCAATGTCTCGGTAACCAGGGGAGCGGGGAAAAGCCAAGGTGTCGGAAGTTGAAGGACAAAGACAGAGACAGTCCGTAAGGCAAACCAGGTCTTGTAAACAGGAACAGCGAAAAATACGGAATGCAGCGCTCAGGAACTAAGAGATTAGTTAAGGAGCATCCGTTTCGCAGGAGAGAAGCGTTTAAATATCATTAGTACAACAACACACAGAAACGCGTTACATGTGTGTCACGTGACTGTGTTTACCAGGGTGCCCTGACGTCTCCTGATATTGCAGGAGACGTCAGGGCATTTTCCAAGTGTTGCCCGGCATGCACAAACTGTGCCGTGTGGCAACATAAGTTGTGACACACGGCTGCATTGAGGTCGCATTTCATCTAAGGGAAGAAAACAGAGGAGAGACATTATTGCGGGCATAAATAGGAGCAACCTTTGAAGATCCTGCTTCTTGAAAATCCTGCTTCCTGCCAGCAAATTTACTAACTGGGGGAAGCTGTTCTTACCTGTACATCTCTTTGGCGAACCAAGTATTCATCGTTACACTTTCCGGAAAGCCGAAATCTTCATCTTGCACCGCAGCACGACACACTCCATCGTCGACAGCTGCACCTGCAAGGAGAAACAGAAGACAAGGTTAGACATCGAAAAAACAGTCAGTTTAAGGTTGCGCTTCACCATACGTTGTGCTTTTCCTTAAACCATCACTTATGTGCTGTCGAACATTGCAGTGGCATCCATCTTCCATCCGCCGCATCTCGCGTCTCATAGCTGCATTGAGTCTGCATTTCCATCTAAGGGAAGAAAACAGAAGAGAGACATTATTGCAGGCATAAATAGGCGCAACATATAAAGACATTAAAGAGAATGAACAGCATCACAAGAGCTCAAGAAAGACTTACCAATCATAAGGAGAAGCATAGTCGCAGCTGGACTGGACTAATCCTTATCAGGGCTCAGTGAAGGAACTAGATCCCATTCAACGTGCCCTTGCCTGAAGAAGCAGGATGGAGAGTTTATCTTCCATAATTCACAGGAGCAGTATCACCATGTACCACCGCTCACAGCTTTTCTACTGAGGGAGATGCCTGAAGGGGGTGATTCAAGTCCTGGAGGGCTGCAACCATGCCCCAACGCCTCTGCAGAGACCAGATGAGCGTAACAGTAGTTTCGTCAGCACACCTATGGTCTCCATTAGAGTTCCATTTTCTTCATCGTGAGATGGTATAAATGTGCAACATGATTCTCCATTTTTTGCAGAAACACCTCCATCCATAGCTGTGATCATGTCAAGTACATATCTGTTCTGGAGAGTCATCAGTCGGATTGCCCTTAACTCTTCTTTGATTGCGTTAAATCCCTTTATGGTTGTGTTGATGATCTGCAGTAACTCCAATCTGGTTATCTGCAACCATTTAGTTTTGCTCCAACTTGAAAACTTGGCATGTAGATTGTCGTGAACACTGATGAGGTGAGGCTGAACAGCCTGTGTTCATATGGGATTGCATGAAAAGCTTCTTCTGATTTGGCAGAAACGTAATTCTCTCTCTTCATTCGAGTCAGCAGTTCCACAGATCTCTTCTTCCTCAAAAGAGTATCTGCTTTGGAGAAACTGTCAATGTTTAGGTCACTCTTTGGGATCACCAACGCTGGAACGTGGACATTCACTATTGTGCATATTCCTCCCAAGTTTTTTGGCAGTCTGATGTATGATTTGGATCCACATGCCCAGTAACGGTCCATAATTACTGCAGTTCCATACATCATTCCTGGAGCGTCAAAGATTCGTCCACAGTTCTGATTCTCTCCCATCTTTCTTGTGCCATTATTCCTGAAGCACAATTTTGAGCTCACCAGTGGCACTATCTGCAAGGGTCCTCCTCTGTCTTCGACCCATGTCAGCAGTTTTGCAGGCCTTGGCCACAATGGCTTGCATATCCTTTGGGCGTTTTCAATTGCTTCTTTGCAGGCTCCAAGGACCATTCATGCCCTGCAAATCACTACTCCTTTTTCCCATTCGTCTGGTGAAAGCACTGTTCCCCAAATCTGCATTTGGCCTCTGTTTTTCCAATTTCAAGCCTCTTCTGGAGTTTTCCCTTGGACATTTAGCTTCTGGTTTGATTCTCTTCTGATTTCTGCTCCTTTAACTCCAGGCTTCTCATATCTGATCACAATGGGCCTCATTCCAAGTCCGGCGCTAACCAATGGCGGTAGTAGCGCCTTGGTCGGCACCGGACCCGTACCGGCGCCGCCCTGGTGGAATGGGAAATTACCGCCCTATTCCGAGTTGACCAAGGCGGTAATTTCCCATTCCCCAGGGCTCTTCCCCATTTCCAAATGAGCCCCCACAGGACTCAATGGGAATGGGGAAATTGCAAATAACGGTGACCGTACTTTACGGTCACCGTTATTGGCTAAAAAGCCCCTTTGCGCCCTCGTCCTTAACGCCTGCTAAAAGCAGGCATTAAGGACGAGGGCGCAAAGGGAACTCGGAATGTGGCGGTAAGGGATTACCGTCACCGGTCTCGTTAACGGTGACCGGTATCCCTTACCGCCATACTCAGAATGAGGCCCAATGTGTTTTGTCTTCACATTGTTTCTTGTCTTTATGTCCTGGACATAATCATCTTCATTTGGATCGGTTGTTTCAGTTGCCATTTCAGTGAGGCATCACTACCCATGAACTGGCCTCTGGTTTTGCACATTGCTAGGTTTGAAAGACAGTGTGCTGTCTGGACATCAATTTCTACCGCTACGAAGATCTTGGACTTCCCCATGCTATATGGCAGGAGTGCACAAACAAAACATTCCCCCTCTGAACTTCGTCTTCCAACTTCTTTCATATGCTGGTACCACATATTGTTTCCCAAATGTGCTGTGCAAGTAATCGTTTAGTTCACTGTCGTCCCCATGCATGCTTTTCTTGATTCTTAAGGTTTTCATGTAATTTGCTATAACTACATCCCTGAATGCATCCGTATGGCTTCTTCTTGTTGGAGGATTCTCAGGTACCCTGATCCATGGTGCAGGTCTCCTCATCTGTACCATTTGAGTAGACAAAGGGCTGGCAGTTCTATCTTTGCCTCTTGCATCTTTTTTCTTCTGGTTAGAAATGCCCATATCATCCACTCTGACATTGGTCTAGTATATGGCTGTATTGTAGGACTTGCACTTGTCCCCTTCATTGGATCATGTGTGCTTGTTAATGTTGTCTCTGTGGGTTTATTCTCCGACTCTTCTTGTCTCTTCAGGGGTTCAGCTTTTTGCATTTGTCTTTTCACCTCACTTGTAGTGGAACTTCTCATAGTTGGCAGTCTCTTCTTCTCCCATGCTTCGGATTGTGGTTCTGCAGGTATTGACACTAGGCCTGGTGTGCGTGCATTCAATGTTTGCATACGTGTGGTTGTCAGTAACCTTTTTACATTCATACTCTGCCGAGCCTGTCTTCGGCTTTTCGATTAGCTTTTTTTTAAAAAAAATGTCTTTATTGGTTTTTCAACACATATGAAACAGTGGTAAGACAATGCAATATGTATGAATCAAGAACAACATGTCTTAACGTACCCAACCTTCCCACCCTTCCCCCCTCCCTCCGAGACCACAGTGAAGTCCTCAGATTTCCTTAGGCACGAGCCGGGTCGGGACTGTCAGTGCTGTTCGAGGCGCCGTCATGCGTCACTGGGTGGAGTAGTGGCACCATTAGCGCTACCCATCGGAGTAGATCTGCGCTGGAGTCCAGTCTTTGTACCTGAATCGCCGTTTCCCAAGCCGCAGTCTCAGCGGCTATCCATCTCTTGAGGTCGTCCCACCAAAGGGCTTCGCTCGGCCCCCCTGCGCTCTTCCAACCCATGGCTATGCGCCTTTTTGCTGTTATGTATATCAAGTCAGTGAGTCTATTTAGGGGCTTATTCTTGCTGTTTCGCTTGTAACTCCCCAATATGCAGGCTGCTGGCTCATGAATCTCCACCTCAATCTCAGCTGTCACCACTTTTTCTTTCACTCGGGCCCAGAACCACTGGACTATCGGGCAGCTCCAAAACATGTGGGTCATACCCGCCCTTGGCTCGTGACATTTGGGACATGTCTGGATCGTGGCTCCTTTGAACTTTGATATGGCGTCGGGCGTAAGGTAGGCTCTATTGGTGATGTACAGCTGAATAAGTTGGAGGCGAGCATTTCTGGAGATTTTTTTATGGTAATGGGTTATTTTCTCCCATGCTTTGTCCTCAAATTCGAGGCCCATTTCACTCTCCCATCTACTTTTGCATTTCAGTGCTTCCTTTGTCGTGCTCTGCAGTAGGGCTTCATACATTCTGGAGGTTTCATGACCTCCTTCGGCAGTGTCCAGCAATGATTCGATGGCTTCATTCTCCATGAGTTGGTTGGCGGCCTCTAGCCATCTCTCCTTCGGGGCCTTCAGTACTGCTCTGTGGAGCAAGAACTGGCCCGTGGGCAGGCCCGTGGACTCGCTGAGATCAGTAAACGTCATGAGCTCTTGTTCATGGATGAGGTCTCTGAGTACCGCCACCCCATAGGGTTCCCACTGAGTGCGCGTGTCTGTATATCCCCATGAAGGTTTCACCATGACGGTCGCAATGGGGATCTGCGGGGAATATGGGTCTGTCACCCCCACTGCCTTGCAGGCTCGCTTCCAGAGCTGAGTTCCAAGTTTGATTAGGTAAGGGTGATGTTGAAGAGCCCCCTTCTCGACCCAAAGTAGGTCTCGGAGTAGCAGTCGCGGCAGGGCCGGTTGGAGGAGTCGGGTGTCAGTGGTGGCTTTATCCGCCATCCAGTGCGTTACGTGCCTCAGTTGACTAGCCAGGTAATACAGTTCGAAATTGGGGACTTTCAATCCCCCCTTCTCATAGGGTCTTTGGAGAATGTCTAGCGCCACCCTGTGCCTACCCCCCACCCACAGGAATCCCCTACAGAGCTTGTTCAGGTCTCTGAAAAAAGCGGGGGGGGATGTTGAAGGGGACGTTAGTGAAGCAGTGTAGTAGGCGTGGAAGCGCTACCATTTTGAGGCGTCCCGCCCGCCCAGCCACAGAGAGAGGGAGCTTCCCCCAAAATTCCATGGATTTTGCAAGTGCGTCCTTTGCCCTAACCGTGTTAAGGATGTGTTCGGTACTCGGGTTACGGTGTATGGTAACACCCAAGTATCTAAAGGATGTTACTTGCCACTGGAGGTCTAGTGGGGGCAGGGATCCGTACTCCTCGCTATACAGTGCAGCGAGGGGGTAGAGGCAGGACTTATCCCTATTGATCTGTATGCCTGTGTGTGTGTGGAAGCAATCTAATGTCTCCAGAATGTAGGGCAGACGGAGCTCGGGATCATGCAGGTAGAGTAGCATGTCGTCTGCATACATGGAGATGAGATGTGACACCCCGTCTAGCTCAATGCCTCCGTCACCATATTCCTGACAGAGATATGCGGCCACCGGCTCTGCAGCTATGATATAGAGCATGGGGGATAAGGGGCATCCCTGCCGTGTGCCTCTATGGAGGGACCATTTGTCAGAATAAGTCTTGTTGGTGCGCACCCTGGCGGTGGGATTAGTGTAGATCAATTGAGTCCATTTAAGGAAGGCGGGTCCGATCCCCATCCTGACCATGGTGGCATACAACCATTCCCATCTAACCGAGTCGAAGGCCTTGGTGGCGTCAAGTGACGCTACGGCGTATTTCTGGGATTTCCTCTCGGTACTATATATGATGTGGTGTAACCTACGTAAGTTTTCGGTAATAGAACGCCCGGGCACGTAGCCCGTTTGGTCCTGATGGATTAGAAGGGGAATCACTCTGCGTAGTCTATTGGCGAGCAGTGCCGACAGTATTTTGCTGTCAACATTTAACATAGAAAGTGGTCTATACGACCCGCAATCTGTCCTATCTTTACCAGGCTTTAGTATGGGAATTATTATTGCTTCACTCATGGAGTTCGGGAGAGAGCCTCGCTCGAAAGCCTCGTTATATACTTGTGCAAGCAGGGGGGCAAGGGTCTCCTCGTATATCTTATAAAATTCCCCAGGGAGGCCATCCATGCCCGGCGCCTTTCCGGAGGGTAGTGATCTGATTATTGCCTTCACATCATCAGGGGTAATCGGTTCGTCTAGGGCTTCAGCCCGTTGTGAGTCTAGCCTGGGTAACTTAATGCAATCTAGGGCGTCTTCGATCCCGGTGTCGGATGAGGGAGGGGTCTGGGAATAAAGGTCACGTTAGAACTCAGAAAAAACCTTATTAATCTCTGCTTGTGTGTGCGCGGTGGTGCCATCGGGTTTGCGTATGTGGCAAATGGGGGTGCTGGGGGTCTCCCTTTTGTACAGCCAAGCTAAGAGTTTGCCAGGTTTATCTCCCAGGGCGTGTGACCTTTCTATATGTTTGGCATAATTTAATTTCCCCAGTGTCTCCCAGTGGGACAGACAGGCTTGTCGCAGTTTGATTATTTCCTGTAGACACTCGGGAGTCAAGTCTACCCTGTTCTCCAGCTCCCCCAGCTTCTTTTCTGCGTCTACCAGGGAGTTCACAATGGATCTCTGAGCCCCTCCCCCGCTGCTAACATGTCCCTTTTCATGACCACTTTATATGCCTCCCATGCGGTGCTAATACAGTCTACACTGCCTAGATTGTTTTGCCAGTATTCGTCTGTGCTGTCTTGTATGTGATCCCGGAAGGCAGCATCCAGCAGGGCCTCGGCCCGCAGTCTCCATGTGGGAACCGGGGGTCTGGGCGGGTATACCTCCCATGTGACTATCAAGGGGGAATGGTCTGACAATACTCTAGGTAAATACTGTGCTTCACGAAAGGTGGCTTGCTGCTCCTGACTGACCAGCATGTAGTCCAGCCTGGTGTGGACTTTATGCGGTGGGGAGAAGAAGGAGTATTCTCGTCGCTCCGGGTCTAGTTCCCTCCACAGATCACAGAGTGATAGTTGGGTCATTAGTTTGGACAATATCTTGGCTGGGGGGGATGGGCGGGAGTGTTTCGTATCGGACCTGTCTTTGAGTGGATCAAGGGTGCAGTTGTGGTCACTGCCCCAAATCACAACACAGTTTACATATGGGCCTAGTCTGGAATATAGGGAGTGGAAGAAGGGAGTGGCGTCGTGATTGGGTGCATAAGTGCTAACCAGGCACAGGTCTCTCCCCTCCACCGTACCCTGCACAAGTGCCATCCTACCCTCGTCATCCGTCTTGGTGCTCGTTATCCTGAAGGGGACGGTCGGGTCGATCCATATCAGGACCCCTCTTGCGTATGAGGAATAGGTGGATCCGATCATGGACCCTCGCCATGTTTTGGCTAGCGCCTTCAGTTTCTCCTCCGTTAGGTGTGTCTCTTGGAGCATAGCAATTCCGACCTTGCAGCGTCGCAGATATGTGTGAATCCGGCGTTGTTTCACATAACTGTTCATGCCTCTGACGTTCCACGTCAATATTTTTATTGTTTCAGCCATAAGCGTGATTGTGCCCAATGTTCCCCCACTGTCTCAATCGGGGTCCTGTTAGTGGTGCGTCTGCAGTGAGGTCATCCTGAGGTCTCGGTATTTCTTGTTCAAAAGTCCCAACGTGGGTGTAACTTCCCTGTATTTCCCTCCCCCCTGATAAACTTCCCCAACATAGAACTGGTCCAACGGGGCGATCCCCGTCATGACTGTCCCGTTTCCGCTCCTTGAGACCAAGCATGGTATTCGGGTGCCCTACGGGCGGGTAAATGTACCCTGAAGAAGAAAAAAACTCCTGGGGGTTGAGGGAGCTGTTGCTTCGGTGTTCCGCGTAGTAAGATCAATTCAGCTGCTCATAGGGCTCGATTTATCGTTGCTGTGCACTTGGGGTAAGAACCGTTCCTCTGCAGTCGTGGAGGGTGGTTCAATGCGGCTTACGTCTTTTATCTTCAATGTCCGGTAATTGCTGCTCGTCCATCCAGTCCCGAGCCAGCGCCGGGGTGTCAAACAGGTGGGTTCTATTTTTATATATCACCTTTAACCTAGAGGGGTACAAAAGCATGTATTTCACTCCGGCAGCTTTCAATCTGGCCTTAGTATGTATGAACTGAGCTCTGTCCATCTGTACTTGAAAGGTATAATCAGGGTAGATCGCAATCTTGGCTGAGTTCCTCAGGATCTGACCCCCTGAGCGCGAGAATGCTAGAATGATCTCGCGGTCTCTGTAGTTTAGTACTTTTGCTATCATAGGCCTAGGTGGGCCGCCTGGTGGAGGTTTCTTAACGAGTGATCTATGTGCCCTTTCGATGGAGAAACCCTGCGATAGCTTCTCTGCTCCAATCTCCTGCAGCAGGAGGTTCTCTATGTAGTTGGTGGGGTCTGGGCCCTCGATGCCCTCCAGTACGCCAAGCAGTCGGATGTTATTCCGGCGAGCCCTCCCTTCGGCCTCCTCTGCCCTGTCCTCCAGGTTCTTGACCCTCTGCCGCAGGCCATCCACGTCGTGCAGGAGCTGGGTTTTCGCTTCAGTGTTTTCCCGTACCTGGGTCTCAAGTGCCTCGGTCCTGCCCGCTAGGGAGCGGACGTCCTGGCGTAGGAGGCCCAGATCTATGGCCACAGCATCGATTTTGTTCACCATTGTTGCCTGGAATAATGTGATGGCCTCCAGGAGTTGGGTGTTGCTGGGTTCAGTTGGCGCTACGGTGGGGCCTGTTTCCTTACTAGCTGTTGCCGTGTCTGGACACCCGGGGTCGGGGGGTTCATTGGCTGTATAAGCGTCCAGGGTGGTCTGTCGCTGCTTGGACCTAGCTCCCCTTCCCGTTGATCTATCCAGGCAAGACATTCCTGCGGTTCTGTGACCTTCAGGCGCCGGGACGGGTTCCACGACAAAAGCTCCAGGTCGTGGCCCCGGGTGTGGTCCCGGCCTCAATATGTGAAGGCGTTTGGTGCGCCCCAGCTCCCGGCTCCCGGATGGGGCAGTGTGTGGTCCTGCACCGCGGGGGGACAGTCGCCAGCTCCCCCAGTCTCCCCTGGGCGCTTTCAATCCGCCTCAATGCCGGCGCCGTCTGAGATATAGGTGTATTGCGCGGGGAGGGGTGCGGGGTTTGGCCCGGCTTGGGGCAGCACTCCGCTGCGTGTGGTGGGGCTCCTTCTCTAGTGTCCGGCGTTGAGGATATCTTAGAAGGGGCTGGTATATGGCTGGTTTATGGCGTGCGGGGAGGGCCCCCGTTCCGCTCACCTCAGGTGGATGGAGTTTCTGTTCCAGTCGATCCCCTCTCTTCCAGGCAGCGATTGCGGTCTCATATGGGTCCCCAGGCGGGTAGGGGGGGGAACCCTCCTCTCGGCCAGACCATTCCCGGGCCGCCGGGCGGGCCGCAGCGCAGGCCCGGCAGGGCAGGCGGCGCCGATGGATCCCCCGGCGGGACGAGTCCAGGAGCGGGGTAGGGCAGCCGGCGTCCGCACCTAGACCGGTCCCCCTCTCTCTTCCCTCACCTCAGCAGGCGGGTCCGGTCTGGTCCCCGATCTTTGCCGGTCTCCGCTGCGGGGCCGGCGGGCGCCTCCAGCCGCTCCGGTCGACGACGCAGGCCCGGCAGGGCGGGCGGCGCCGATGGATCCCCCGGCGGGACGAGTCCAGGAGCGGGGCAGGGCAGCCGGCATCTGGTCTGGTCCCTGATCTTCGCCGGTCTCCACCGCGGGGCCGACGGCATGCCCCAGCGGCCCAGGCAGCGCCTCCGCTGCACCTGCTTCCAGCGGGGCCGGTCTCGAGCCCGGCAGGACTCCTCCTGACTGCTCCCCGACACTCCTCCTCTCCGAAGCGCAGTGAAGGTCCGCCGCTTCCGCGGATCGCTGGGCCAGCGCAGGACTCCCGGGCTCAGCAAGAGGAGGCCGCCATCTTGGCCTCGAGTTACGCGGGTTTTCGCAAGCCGAGTTTAGGTCTTTAGGGCTTCAACCCTCGTGTGTGGGGAGCCCCGGGACCTCTCCCAGGCTTCAGTAGCTCTCGGGATGTTTCAGCGGGTTCGGATGAAGCTTCGGTGTCCCGTAGAGTGGCTTATCATTACCCATCGAGCAGAGCTCACCGAAGACGCGTCCACTCTACATGGCAGTTAGCCACGCCCCGCTTTTCGATTAGCTTGTTACCATAAGTGTGTGTGTGTCATTGCTAATCACATCCATCTCAAGTTCATTCATTCCACCATCAGATCTCCTAGGGACTGTCATGATCTCTGCTTCCAAAAGGTCAGGGTTTTCCCAACTCTCTTGGAAGCAGATCCATAACCCAGGTTCCGAGTGCCAACCAGTCCCAATTGGGACCTTTTGGACCCAGTCCTGGCGCCAGTGGCACCAGGCTCATAAATATGCCCAGTTCCAGCGCTGGAAGCGCCGGGCTCATAATGCTTGGGTGGACTTACCTGCAGCAGACCATGCTGCTTACTTTCCTGCCAGTTGAGCCTCTGATCCTCTTCTGTTTGGAACTACTTTTCCTGTTGGGTGGGGCAGGAGCCACTCCCTAGGTTCAGAACACTGGAACTCTTCTGGAAAGCAGGAACTCTTTTCTCACCTAGGCGTGGCTGTGGAAGGAGACACCTAAGCACTACAGGAGGCTATCTAAACCACACCCGATGGATGAATCTTGCTTTGCGTTATTCTGCATCCTCTGCAGCAGAATGCTCATCGTGTCTTCTGCATCTGATCCTGGGCCTAAGGAAAAAGGCTTACCATCCTGAATCCAGTCTTCAGCAACACCTATAAAGACAAGAAAGAACAGGTTAGCATTACGGTCTTCAGTGACAGCGCTTCACTTACCTGGTCCATCGGCTGTCACCAACGCCTCGCGCTGCATTCCGGCATCTGAAAGACAAAGGCTTACCTACTCTTCGTGCGCTCCGGAGATCTTCGCACTGCATTCCGGCATCTGAAAGACAAAAGCTTACCAACTCTTCGCACGCTCCGGAGGCCTTCGGCGCTGCATCCCGCACCTGAAAGACAAAACAAGGTGCGTTTAAAGACATTGGGGAACTTTAATACTCACGTGCCATTACTCCTTTCCACATCTAACCCAGTGGGTATTCCGGCACCCTGCAGCCGCTCCGAACTTGTACCTGCAAAATAAAAAGACAGTTAGAGCGCATCGTGAAGCAGGCAACAAGCGCTTACTTACGTGCTTCCAGGCGCTTCTATTCATCACACGGGCTCCATCTTCAACTCACTTCAGCCCGTCATCCGCCATCGCCGGAACCCTGCAAAACAAGAGACATCATTACTAAAGACTTTTAAAGACATTAGAATTACTCGAAACTTACCGTTCGTGCAGTAAACGACGGACAGCAGTCCTCTGAAGTCAAGAGGCCTGCTCCCCTTATCCAGTGAAGAAACTGGTTACAGCACCCTGCCCCGAGGCAGATGGAGAGCACGGCGTTCACTTACCTAAGGTGAGAGCGTTAACCTTTGGGGTTCTACAGGAGAAGAGAAAGGGAAGAAGAGAGAGACATTCAATAACCCAGTTCATTAATCCCATATTTTCTATCTGCAGACATCTTACCCTTCGAGTCAGACATACAGTGCACAGAGGTCCAGTCCAAAGAGCCAGCCGTGTGTTACACATCACCTTTGAAGATACGGTATACGCCCAGTCAAGACCGGTGCCTCTACGGGAATCAGGTGAGCGTTACAGAACGCAAAGCCTACCGCAAAACTCCCGTCCAGGCGCTATGGAAACCTCGGATACCGACCAGCTAGCCCAGTTACTTGGGGAACTAAGGGCAGAAGTGCATGCAGCCCGTCAGGAAACGAACGCTCTAAGAAGGGAACTGATTATTTCCAAGGAGCGAACAGATGATCTCGCTAGACAATTGCTACAGTCACAAGCCGGACAGACCCCGTTACCCGCATCTGGGGGAAATCTTCCTTCTACATCCTCTATAAATCCAGTGCAGATCAACCTACCTGGGAATGTACCTCTGGCTCCGCCCGAATGATTTTCTGGTGACCCAAAGAGGTTTGCAGTATTTATCAATCAGTGCCGGTTGCATTTCTTATGCCGGCCAGCAGCCTTTCCAACTGATCAAGCTAAAGTAGCTTTCGTGCTTTCGTACCTTAGTGGCAATGCGGCAGACTGGTCGATCCCTCTAGTAAATCAAGATGATCCGGTCCTCCATGATTTTCAAGTTTTTCAGCTCAGTATGGAAAAACTGTTCGCAAGACATTCACAGGGGCAGGCCTTGGACAATGAGCTTCTTTCGTTGCGACAAGGTAATCAAGACCTTTTGGCTTATATTGCGTCTTTCAACAGACTGATAGTGGAAACTCAATGGCCTGAGGACAAAAGGATTACGCTGTTTTATAGAGGTCTGCGTGGAGAGCTCAAAGATGTGTTAGCCCAAGTAGTGAATCCCCCACAAGATTGTTCGGACTATATAGACTTAGTCGTTCAAATAGATCACAGACTGCAGAACAGGAAGGCCGATCGTTCCAAGTTTGATGCTCGAGTATTTTCCAAACCGCCAACTCCTTCCAAAGGAGTAGACTCCGGGGAACCCATGCAAATAGGGGGCCTGAAAGGTCCTCTAACACAAAAGGAGCGGGAAAGGAGAAAACAGTTGCAATTATGCCTCTATTGCGGAAACTCAGGGCACTTTCTTCGAGACTGTCCGGTGAAACCTGCCAAGAAGGCAGTAGGAGCTGCAGTTACCAAAGTTACAAACTCTGAGCAGGGAAACGACCTCGCCCGACAAGAATAGAGGTCCTCTTGCCGAGCGTGAAAACCAGTTCCGTGACCTCGCATTTCGTGATACCTATGGTCCTCATTAGCCCTGATAATCCGGATCGATTACATGCAATTGAAGCTTACGTCGACAGCGGTGCCACCGGCAATTATGTGGATCATGAAATGGTTTTGAGGATGAATCTAACTCTTTGTCCCAAGGCTGTAAAGGACGTCATTACTACGGTGGATGGAACGGGGATAGCCTCCGGACCAGTAACGCATACCACTCAAGAAGTGACGCTAGTAAGTCAAGATGGACACCATGAGAAGATCGTGTTTGATGTGATCAAGGCTCCTCAGTTTCAGATTATTCTAGGAATACCTTGGTTAGAGAAACACAATCCTCTGATCGATTGGTGAGCAAGAACGGTCCAGTTTCCAGAATGTGTCTCTACTTGTCACCCTCCACCTGGTGTTGCACTGGCAGCAATTTCTTCAGAGACTCCCCAGTTACCTCCCGAATACCTAGAATACCAAGATGTTTTCCGGAAGGATCAGGCTAACTCTCTACCTCCTCATAGGTCTTATGACTGCCAGATAGACCTGATACCTGGATCTACTCCTCCTTGTAGTAGAATTTATGCCCTCACCGAGCCTGAGAACCTTCACCTTCGACAATACCTGGATCAATACCTGGCAAATGGGTTTATTCGTCCTTCCAAGTCCCCTGCTTCTTCAGCTTTGTTCTTCGTTCCAAAAAAGGAAGGAGACCTTAGAACTTGTATAGATTATCGCTCCCTGAACCAGATCACCGTCAAGAATAGATATCCGTTACCTTTGATCCCTGAACTCCTGGACCAAAACAGAAAAGCATGCATATATACAAAGCTGGATCTTAGAGGAGCCTACCACTTGGTACGAGTAAAAGAGGGAGACGAATGGAAGACGGCCTTCCGCACCAAATATGGGCTATTTGAATATCAGGTCATGCCCTTCGGACTTTGCAATGCCCCGGCCGCCTTTCAATATTTCATGAACGATGTCCTCAGAGAGCTCATAGATGTGTGTGTTGTTGTTTACATTGACGACATCCTCGTTTATTCTTCATCGGAATCTGAACATCGGAAACACGTGAAAATGGTCCTCGAAAGATTGCGTCAACACAAACTTTTCGCTAAATTGGAAAAATGTGTTTTCAACGTGACTGAAGTTGAATTCTTGGGATTCATATTATCACCTAGCGGAGTGCGTATGGATTCAAAGAAGGTCGATGCAGTTCTCAAATGGCCATCACCATCCTCCGTAAAAGGTGTGCAAAGCATGTTAGGCTTCGCTAACTTTTACCGCAGGTTTATTCCCGAATTTTCTCGAATAGTCCAGCCCATCACTGCCTTGTTAAAGAAAAACAAACGTTTTGAATGGTCTTCCGAGGCGGAACAAGCTTTCCAGGATTTGAAGACTAAATTTATCTCTGCCCAATCTTAAAACACCCTCGCCCCGAACTCCCCTACATCGTGGAAACTGATGCTTCAAGCCTTGCCATGGGGGCAGTTCTATCACAAAAGGACCCGGTAACCAATCAGTTGCATCCCGTGGCATTTTGGTCCCGCAAATTCTCGCCTCCTGAAATCAATTACACGATTACTGACAAGGAACTTCTGGCTATCAAGTCTGCCTTTAAGGCTTGGCGGCATTATCTGCTGGGGGCCCGACACACCGTTACTGTGATTACGGATCACCGAAACCTGCAACATTTGAAAACTGCAAAAGCCCAATCCTCTAGACAACTCCGTTGGGCATTATTCTTTGCCGAGTTTGACTTCATAATTACCTATCGACCTGGTACAAAAAACGGTAAAGCTGATGCCCTTTCTCGGATGGGAGTGGAAGAACACTTGATCAACCCTAAACCTGTACCAATCATTCCCGAACAAAGAATTCAGGGTGTAATCGCCACACAATCCATAGAGGAAGTTAAGGATAAAGCCAGGCAACTTGTAACTCCAGCAGACATACAGAATTGGCATCTGCAGGGAAAGGACTTTTCAGTAAAGGACAACTTATTGTATTTCCAAGAACGATTATACCTGCCCAGCACAGATTTACAGAAAAAAGTAATCTCTTGTTATCACGATTCTTTAATGGAAGGACATCCCGGTATGGCCAAGACCTCAGAAAAGATCAAGCGCTACTTCTGGTGGCCGTCTTGGAAAAAAGATATCAGAGACTTTATAATGTCCTGTGGAGTATGCGCCCAAAACAAGAGTCAAAAGGAAAGACCAGCAGGCCTCTTACGCCCTATTGACATCCCACCTCACCCTTGGCATACGCTTTCTATGGACTTCATCACCGATCTACCTCCATGCTCCGGATACAATACGATTCTAGTAATCGTGGACTTATTCTCCAAGATGGCGCATTTCATTCCGCTCAAAGGCTTGCCAACAGCAGCAACTCTGGCCCGAGAATTTCTCGAAAACATCGTCCGACTGCACGGTTTTCCTTCGGTTCTAATTTCGGATCGAGGTAGTCAATTTATTTCTCATTTTTGGCGAAGTTGCTGTCGGTCGGCTCAAATTGATGTGAGACTATCGACCAGTCACCACCCTCAGACCGACGGACAAACCGAGAGGACCAATCAAACTCTGGAACAGCATTTACGCTGCATGCTGCAACAAACTGAAAAAACTTGGAAAGACATCCTTTGGATAGCCGAATATGCCTACAATAACTCTGTCCATTCGGGAACTGGGAAAACCCCGTTTTTTCTTTTATACGGCAGTCACCCTCGAACCTCGGAGTTGGATCCCCTCCAAGATCTTGAAACACCAGCAGTAGACTACCTGCATTCTACAATCACCCAAGCCTTTAAGGAAGCTGTTTCTCACCTTCAAAGGGCTAAAGAACAATACAAGAAAGGAGCAGATCAACATCGGAAGGAAGTCCCTCAATATCAAGTAGGGGATCAAGTCTGGTTATCCACCAAATATCTACCTCTAAAAGGACCACGCACATTCAACCCAAGATACCTTGGTCCCTATTCCATCACTACCATAGTAAACCCAGTAGCGGTCAAGTTGGACTTGCCCCCGCACATGAAGATACATCCGGTCTTCCACGTCTCTCTATTAAAACCCGTGCAACCTCAAACCCGACTAACTAAATCTCCAAAACCCATCCTAGTTGATGGAGAACTCGAGTTTGAAGTCAAAAGCATTCTGGACTCCAAGATCTCCAAATCTAAACTATTTTACCTCATTGACTGGAAAGGCTACGGCCCCCAAGAGAGATCCTGGGAACCTGCTGAATATGTCCACGCTCCTCGCCTAATCAAAAGATTTCACCGAACATTTCCTGACAAGCCAAAACCCCCGGAGAAGACCGGTTTGGGAGGGGCCTTGAGGGGGGGTACTGTCATGATCTCTGCTTCCAAAAGGTCAGGGTTTTCCCAACTCCCTTGGAAGCAGATCCATAACCCAGGTTCCGAGTGCCAACCAGTCCCAATTGGGACCTTTTGGACCCAGTCCTGGCGCCAGTGGCACCAGGCTCATAAATATGCCCAGTCCCAGCGCTGGAAGCGCCGGGCTCATAATGCTTGGGTGGACTTACCTGCAGCAGACCATGCTGCTTACTTGCCTGCCAGTTGAGCCTCTGATCCTCTTCTGTTTGGAACTACTTTTCCTGTTGGGTGGGGCAGGAGCCACTCCCTAGGTTCAGAACACTGGAACTCTTCTGGAAAGCAGGAACTCTTTTCTCACCTAGGCGTGGCTGTGGAAGGAGACACCTAAGCACTACAGGAGGCTATCTAAACCACACCCGATGGATGAATCTTGCTTTGCGTTATTCTGCATCCTCTGCAGCAGAACGCTCATCGTGTCTTCTGCATCTGATCCTGGGCCTAAGGAAAAAGGCTTACCATCCTGAATCCAGTCTTCAGCAACACCTATAAAGACAAGAAAGAACAGGTTAGCATTACGGTCTTCAGTGACAGCGCTTCACTTACCGGGTCCATCGGCTGTCACCAACGCCTCGCGCTGCATTCCGGCATCTGAAAGACAAAGGCTTACCTACTCTTCGTGCGCTCCGGAGGTCTTCGCACTGCATTCCGGCATCTGAAAGACAAAAGCTTACCAACTCTTCGCACGCTCCGGAGGCCTTCGGCGCTGCATCCCGCACCTGAAAGACAAAACAAGGTGCGTTTAAAGACATTGGGGAACTTTAATACTCACATGCCATTACTCCTTTCCACATCTAACCCAGTGGGTATTCCGGAACCCTGCAGCCGCTCCCAACTTGTACCTGCAAAATAAAAAGACAGTTAGAGCGCATCGTGAAGCAGGCAACAAGCGCTTACTTACGTGCTTCCAGGCGCTTCTATTCATCACACGGGCTCCATCTTCAACTCACTTCAGCCCGTCATCCGCCATCGCCGGAACCCTGCAAAACAAGAGACATCATTACTAAAGACTTTTAAAGACATTAGAATTACTCGAAACTTACCGTTCGTGCAGTAAACGACGGACAGCAGTCCTCTGAAGTCAAGAGGCCTGCTCCCCTTATCCAGTGAAGAAACTGGTTACAGCACCCTGCCCCGAGGCAGATGGAGAGCACAGCGTTCACTTACCTAAGGTGAGAGCGTTAACCTTTGGGGTTCTACAGGAGAAGAGAAAGGGAAGAAGAGAGAGACATTCAATAACCCAGTTCATTAATCCCATATTTTCTATCTGCAGACATCTTACCCTTCGAGTCAGACATACAGTGCACAGAGGTCCAGCCCAAAGAGCCAGCCGTGTGTTACACATCACCTTTGAAGATACGGTATACGCCCAGTCAAGACCGGCGCCTCTACGGGAATCAGGTGAGCGTTATAGGGACTGGAATGACTATGTAAGGTCTGGGTGCCTTCGTAGGCTTCATGCGTGCATCATTAGGTGAGTGCACTGGTATTGGAACTCTTTGTGCACCAATCAATAAAAAATGCAGTTCTGATCGTCAGTGACAGTAAAACAATGATGATTATAATGCATAAATACATAATACCCCTGTATATCAGTCTACAGCATTTACTCCCAGAAAAGTACAGACGTCTCTCCCCCTGAGGGAGGATGAGAATGCTGCTCTAGATTCCCATCTCGATCATCGGTTGAAATATGCTCACTTTTAATACAACTTCTAAACAATATTATCTCTGGATTCTGTTGGTTCTGGTTGTGAGCTGCAGGTACTGAAACAATTGTCTCCCTTTGTCTGAACACTGGATTGTCTATTATTTCTGGACACAGTTCTCTTGCTAGGCTATTGGAAGTGTCAAACTCAAGCAATAATTCAGCAACTCTCTTCACTGTGCATGTTTAAAATATATTAGTTCCCAATATACGCCTCTGATCTGCTTCATTCCCGAAGACTGTCCCTGGGCGGAAAGTTTAAAATCTCCTCAGATAGTTCTGCTGATGGTTAGAAAGTTTGACTTGCATAACAATACCATGCAAGAGCATGCTCATCTGCGTAGAGTTAGCTGGGTCTCTGATGAATGTGAGGATGTCGACACCGACAGGTCTTCCCACAAGTTCTGGGAAATCCTCGATTAGGCAAAAGAAACATTACTCGCCAACCTGCTGTCTTCTGGTGACAGGGACATTTGTCCTCCCTTTGCTGAAGTTTGGGACTGCTTGGCCCTCACTCAGTGTGAACAGTTTCTACAATTTCAGTGTGCGTGGAGCGCAACTATTCCATTTAGGATTATACTTAGACGTTCTGTATTTGCTGGATCCCGAAGAAATGTCAATACGTCTGTAGTTCTTCCGGCAAGATCTGGACAGTCTTCAATTAGGCGAAGGAACAGTACATTGATAAGCCTATTCACTTCTTCCTCCGCTTGGGACATTTGGTTTTACCTTGCTGTATTCCGGAAGTAGGAGGTACTGTTCGACAATTACAGTAAGCAGCCTCCTTATAGTCTTTTCGTTTTCAGGATCTTGAAGAAAGTCAGTGATACTGGTGAGCCTCCCCACCAGTGACGGGTACGATCTTAGCACTAGATTGAAATATGTCAATACATCTTTGGTGATGTCGCTACTGTGGGACACCATAAGTGATTCCGAACAAAGTATCTGTGTGGAAAGAATCTGGATACTGTATTTTCTTCAAATGTATGTGTCCTCGATCAAAATTTGGCATATTCTTTTCTAATCAAGGCTACAGTGTGCCTCAGTCCAAAGTTCAAAGTCAACAGACTATGTTGTGGCTTATGAGTGCAATTTTCTTCTTCACCCTGCAACTAGGATGCACAGAGTGTCCGTTTTTATGTCCTTATCACCTTTTTTGCTCAGAGGAATGTCCAAAATGAAGCCACAACTTTTGCACAAAAGTTCCTTGTCTTTGCTTTGCTGCTGATCATGCATCCTTCTTCCTCGTCATGGATCGCGTCTGCACGTGCTGTAGTTCTTCCCCATCATCCGTAGTCTCTTCGCGGTGGGGTGCAGGTAGGGGGACTTCTCCGATGTATGGCTTGATGTCACCTCAAAAGATCCAAGCTCTTCTTCCTTGCAGATTCACTGCAGAGGGAGTGCAGTCTTCCACTGTAAAGGGACTGTTAAACCTTGGATCGTCCCACCTTTTCCTTGTGTGGTTCTTTACCAGGACAGTGTCTCCAGGGAAGATTGATGGAAGACGTAGTCCTTGAGCTGTATCTGCAATAGTATCTCCTTCTGTGTTCCGTGTTGACCTGCACCGTTTTCGTCGTTGCTGCAGCTGGCCTGAAATTACAATAAGACAGGATGCCATGCAATTAAAATAATTTGCATTTCAGACCCTAAGATTTCTCTTGTTGGCTGGGCATCACTGTCACGATCTATGCCCCTGACCCCGTCAGGTATAACAGCCCCCTGGCAGCAGTGTGGCTATAGCCCTTCACACTGGTCCCAAGGGCCTTAAAACTCCATCAGAAACATACATGGATTCATTCCTGGCGCCTTTGGTGCCAGGCTCATTATCAGGAATAGAGCAGTTTTGGACCTTAATCTAACATGGAGGCCTATTACACAGCTCAGTTCTTTAGAACCAAGCTATGAGGTGTAGTGTTTTGGGTGTGGCTGGGCCTGGAACTACTTGGCCTGGAACTTCTTTACCTGGGCTATTTAAACCACACCCAAACAGCAGAACACACTTTGCGTTATTTTGCACTCCTGCAGCGTAACGCTCACTGTGCTCCAGCTCCTGCTCATCTGCTTCTCCGGTGGCCCGATCTTGAAGCCTTAGATCTGGATTCCATTAATAACCTGGAAGAACAAGGACAGCATTAGCGAGCAAGAACACTTACCTGTGAAGTAACCGGTCTTGAATCCATCCTGCGCTTCGCTTACCTCGCCCATCTCCGGAGTTCGCTGCAACCTGCAAGGGAGAAGGAACAAGGACAGCATTAACAAAGCCCTTACCTGGGCAAGCAGCGCTTTGATTGCTCATCACTCTGGAACATCACTGCAACGTGTACAAAGAAGAGAAAATAACACAGGTTAGCAAGTAACACCAATAAACAGTGCAGCGCTCCGCGCATCAATCATCAATAACTCACCGTGGTCTTCGCCATCGGCGCAGCAACTCCGAGATCGCAACCATCCCTGTGAAAACAAAAAGAGACATAGGGCCTCATTACATGTTGTGTGCTAAAAATCGTAAATTAGCGGCATGGTGCAATTAACGTGTCCGCCCTCGCAAGAGGGCGCTAATAGCGTAACATTACGAGTACACGGAAACGAGCATTGCGCCATGACGTTAATGACCCTACCGCCATGCCAGTAAAGTGACCAAAAAGTCCCTTACCGGCCTCCCCGAAGGTGCAGATAGCACCTCCGCCCTCGCGCAGCATGCAAATATCGGTGTCCGCTATTAGCGGTGACCGCTAAAAAGTGGTGACCGCTATTAGCGGTGACCGCTAAAAAGCGGAACCGGAAATAGCGTCATCGTACAGGAACGGGAAAGAGCGCGGCGGCCATCTTTAAAAACACAATCCATTGCCATACTCTGCCCCCTGTACGTGTTACCCTGCTGCCTGGAAACCATTGTCACACCCTTACCATGCCCAAGGCACTAAAGAAATCCACAGACAGGCAGCGAAAGGAGAAGTTCTCCACTGAGGAGTTAGTCATGCTAACTCAGACATTAGCAGACAATGCAGGAGTGGTCTTTGCTAATGACATGCGGAGGGAGACCCTCCTAAAGAAGAAAGCCATCTGGGAGGAAGTGTCAACCAGAGTGAGTGCCGTTGGCAGCAGCATGCGCACTGTACGCGACTGCCGAAAAAGATGGGACGACCTGAGACTCCGGGTCAGGATGATCCTGTCCGAGAATCACAAAACTGCCACTGCTGGAGGATCAGGGTCTCCCATAAAGTTGAAGGAGTGGGAAGAAACTTGTGCAAACCTCATCGGGGTAGAATGCATTGAGGGTGTCGGAAGGATGGAGCACGGCGTGCAAGACACATCTGATGGAGGTAAGTGCACTGATGCAAGCATGCAATGTGAATGTACAGGTCCCCACAAATGTTAGCCCGGGATCACTGCATGTTTGGCCCAGCACCCACACATGCATACATCAACAGAGCCAAGTGCCACACACAACACTGCATGGATGAGGCACTGAAATGACACCTCACCTGCATCCTCCACAATGATTTTGAAATGGGCCCAAATGAAATCATGATGTAGCCTGCATTGAGTAAATGCGACAATAACCAATGACATCCCCCTTCTTGTCCCCGACAGGGTCGCATTCAGACAGCGAGGGAGCTACCCAGGCACCCCCTGTGCAAAAGAAGCGAAGGCCACAGCCCAGCGAGGATGCCCCAATGGCATCCAGGGGAAAAGGGCCAAGGCCCCGATTGCAGCCTCCAGAACAAGACCTGCGCGCCACTGCCAGTGCCAAGCAACACCCTACTGCCCCGGCTCCAGAGGTCCACTCCCCCCCCAAATCCCCGCCACCGCGGGTCCACCCTCAGCTGCAGCCAGTTCGGCAGGGGAGGCTGCAGCAATTGGTCCATTGTCCGACCTGGATGAGCCCATGTATCTAGATCTGTCCATGCACACCCCAAGCCCTGCTGTAACCCCAGAGCAATCCCCCGCCCCCACACCTGGCTCACACGTCATTGCTGACGAGTCATTAGAGGCCTTCAGTAGCCCCCCAGAGGCGGCATCTGCAGACCGGCAAGTATCCGGATGCGCAGCAGACACACCACCACAGGCCGCCACTGCCCTTGACCTGGCCACCGTCATCCAGCGCCAGCAGGCTCTAACAGTGCTTGTAGGTCAACATGTGGAGGAGGTTGCCCGTCTCAGGGCTGACCTCGCTGAGACATCCAGGCACTCCAGGGAGGGGATGGAGTCCTGCACGGACAGGCTGTGTGGCGAGCTAACACGCTTCCGGGACGTGCTGACACACATCGCAGATGCAATGGAGCGCCAATTTACACAAGGACAGTCTGCCACCTCTTCAACCTGCAGTTCGCAGCAGACGAGTCCACTGAGATGGTCTTCACGCACCACCAGGCGCACCTCCAGCCAGCCCCCAAATGCTGGCCCTGGTAATGAACAATAGGGCGTGAACGTCCATTGACCTCGGTGCATGCCAGAACACATGCATTGTTGAAGACTTATGAGGTGTGATGGGACAGTTGTGGGGGTTGGGGGGAAGGGTGTGATGGGACAATTGTGGGGGTGGGGGGAAGGGTGTGATGGGACAGTTGTGGGGGGTGGGAGGGAAGGGTGTGATGGGACAGTTGTGGGGGGTGGGGGGAAGGGTGTGATGGGACAGTTGTGGGGGGTGGGGGGAAGGGTGTGACGGGACAGTTGTGGATGGTGGGGGGAAGGGTGTGATGGGACAGTTGTAAGGGTGGCGGAATGGATGGGGAGTTGCACATTTTTCTGTTTCTGTTCATTAATACACAGTTGTTTGAGCAAAACACAGGCCTGGACTCCTTCATTGTGTATGATCAATTTATTGACGCCAAGGTCCATTGTGAGCTAACAAACCGACACCAGTGCCCCACCAGCCATAGACAGGTGACAGTATGACTACATGAACAGAACAATTGGTTGATCAAATGCTGTCTCACAGCGCGTCCCTCCTGGCCATCCCCTCTTGCATGACCTGCATCCCCTTCACCTCTATCCTCATCCCCATCATCATCCTCATCAGGTTTTCCATTTCAACCTCAGGGGGCAGTGGCACATTACGTCTCATACACATATTGTGCAGCATGGCACATGCCGTGGTGATCTTTGCCACCTTCTCATGGCCATATAGGAGTGCGTCACCAGACCTGCTTATGCACCTAAACCGTGACTTCAGAAGTCCAAAAGTCTGCTCAATGACAAGGCGGGTACGGGTATGGGCACGATTGTAATTTTCTTCATGCCTGTTCTGTGGGTTCCGTACAGGTGTGAGGAGCCACCTCTTCAGGGGATAGCCGGCATCACCTATATGGAGGGAGGAATGGGTTCCTGTTACTTTTCGGCACATGTGTGGCCTGTTCATGTCACATACTTTGACCTATCATTGAGAATCATGTGCACATTCAACTGCATCAATGAATATGGTCTGTGTGACTGCTTTGTGCAAATGTGAGCGCAAGCATGCAAGTAGACATGCCCCATTGATGCCTCCTACAGTAATTCCCATGTCCTGGGTGAGGCCAGGTAATTGGTGTCCCTGTGGCCAGGCAGATTTGGTACCACACTGGTGGTGTACAGTGCTTCCGACATTGATCTTGCCATGCTGAGAGGCAACGCCTCAGTGGTGCCATGTGTTTGTGGTGCATTGCCATGGCTAGGGGGGGTCCCAATGCATGCATCCAAGGGCACAATGCATTGTTGATGTTGTGCTGTAGGAATGCTGCATGACTATGTTGATGTCATGGATGACATATGTGCATTCCATGGCGTGGAGTGTCGTGCAATGTGGATGAGGATTGATCTTTAATGTCAATGGGTTTGGATTGGCAGCTGTGTCGTGTGCCATATACTTGCATGTCCGTTCATCCCAAGTACGTTGCTGCCCTCACAGATGCCCATTAGCGTACATCTGTATGTGTATTTGTGCAGCGGACTACAGGCCACACCGAGTTGGAGGATCTCTCTACCCCTCCCATGCACACCCAGTTGGAGGATCTCTCTACCCCCATGCATACCCAGTTGGAGGATCTCTCTACCCCCCCATGCACACCCAGTTGGAGGATCTCTCGACCCCCCCATAGACACCCAGTTGGAGGATCTCTCTACCCCCCAATGCACACCCAGTTGGAGGATCTCTCTACCCCCCCATGCACACCCAGTTGGAGGATCTCTCTACCCCCCATGCACACCCAGTTGGAGAATCTCTCTACCCCCCCCATGCACACCCAGTTGGAGGATCTTTCTACCCCCCCATGCACACCCAGTTGGAGGATCTCTCTACCCCCAAATGCACACCCAGTTGGAGGATCTCTCTACCCCCCATGCACACCCAGTTGGAGGATCTCTCTACCCCCCCAGGCACACCCAGTTGGAGGATCTCTCTACCCCCCCAATCACACTGCCATGTGCTTGCCCTGCTACTCACCAAGTAGCCACGAACGTTGTGCCGTTTGTCGCTCCATGTAGCGGGGGATAGTTGAGTTCCGCAGGACCATGGAATCATGGGTAGATCCGGGAAATCTGGCACAGCAATGTGTGATTATATTGTTTGCGTTGCATACCATTTGGACATTGATTGAGTGGAATTGCTTCCTGTTTCGGTACACTAATTCATTGTGATGTGGTACAACCAATGTGAATCGTACAGTCGATGGCCCCAATGCAACTTGGAATGCCTGCCAGTGTATAGAAGCCAACTTTGGTGTTTGCAATCTCCTGGGCAGTCCGTGGCATTGATATGTGTTTGGGTGCATGCTTCAGGAGGGAATCGAGTACCTGGTTCAGTGTGCGTGAGAATACTGGTTGGGAGATGCCATGTATCTGCCCACTGTATGCTGGTAGGTTCCTGTGGCCAGGAAGTGGAGCACTGACACCACCTTCAGTAGAGGGGGGACGGCAGTTCTGATGTCTATGAGGCTCACAATTTCGTCGTGTATCATGTCCACGATGCTGTTGATGGTGTCCCGGTCCAGACGGTACAGGGTGTGTATCTGCTCAGGTGTTAGGTTGAATGGACTGGCTCTGATCCTGGGAATTGGTGGGTGCCTCTGTGGTATGAATAGGTGGCGTGGTGGTGCTTGCTGTGCCTGTCTGGCCCTCCTCCTCCTCCTGCGTCTCCTTTGTGCAGCCTGTTGTTGTAGCAGCAGCAAAGCAATGAGGTCCTCTAGGCCATGTAATGCTGCCAGTATTGGAACCATCTTGGTGTGGGAAGGGGTGTGGGAAGGGGTGTGGTGTGCTCCTTTTGAGCTGCCACAGTGTCCATTGCCTCCACCTGTGCTGATTGTGTCCACCTGTGGCAGGTGGGAACAATGCTCAGTTCTATTAACGGGTGGTTCGCGATGCCGGTATTAGCATCATGGCGGTAAGGGGTTTGGGGGCCTTTACCATGCCGCTATTACCATGTCCGCTTGCCTTGTAATGGTGTGCTATTAGCGGCATGGCGTTATTCACGGGATGGAGGGTCGCGCGCACGCGGCCTGCCTGCTATTAGTGGCACCGTACTTAGCGGTGCCGCTAATAGCGGTGAGCCAGGTCGTGATTGGCATGGGGATTTAACGTTACCGGTATTACGTTACCGGTAACGTTAAATCCCTACCGCCTACTGTGTAATGAGGCCCATTGTTAGGGAACAGTGTAGTGGAGCAAGACTCCGAGAAGACAGAGAAAACGGAGGGAAAGAAAGAGACAGAATAAAGACGCAAAAGACATTATAACTCACCTGGAAGACAGCAAGCACAGTCAGAGTCACAGCCGGTCTGGACCCGACATAAGGGCTTAAGGACCAGTGAAGCAACTAGGTCCACGGAACGCCCGCACCAACCAGGTGCCCCTGCACAGAGACACAGGACTGAGAGTTCAACACACTAAAACCTAAGGCGCTACCCAACGTCTGGCAGATAACCAAGCAGAGAGGGGCTCGGGATAGCGCTCAGACCTCCATTCAGTATCGTGTGACGTCCCCGGGGATACCAGGTGAGCGTAACAATCACATCTAGTTCTGTCTTGGGGTGTCAGGGGAGTGCACATTCTCCTTTGTGTGGCTATTTCGTGCGGCGTAAGATGATGGTCAGAAACGGGTTGGTTCCTGAGTGCATACAGTGCCAAAGGAAGTAACCATCCCTTTCTTAGGGTAAGCTTCAACTTGGCTATCCTCTCCTTTAATAAGCCGTTGAGCTTCTCACATATTCTGTTACCTTGCGGGTGTTACACCGACAAGAACTTGTGCTTTATACCAAGCAACTAGCTAATGTGTTTGAAAACTTCATTTACAAAATGTGTCCCGTTATCTGATCTCATATCTTCACATACCCCGCACCTGGGAAATACCTCTCTCATTAGAAATTTGGCCGCACAGGTAGAGTCTGGGTGTGTACATGGACCTGCTTCTATCCATTTAGATAATGGACATACCACAAAAATTAGATACCTGTACCCGTTACATACTTGAATCATATCGACGTAATCGACATGCAAGTGCTGAAAAGGTTCATTGCCCAGCCATGAACTGTTGGTAAATTATACAGTTCACCATAAAAAATACAACATGCTCTGCTAAGTTCGGTATGAACCAGTCTTCAGCGAGCCTTGCTGCTAGATTCTCTTTTGTCATGTGTGCTGGATAGTGTAACTGCTCCAGAGCTATTTTTAACAGGGCTATAGGCCTTACTGGTTTACCAGTGCTGTCTTGTCGCACAAGCTTTTGGAGGGGTTTAAAGAACACCCTCGCTGCTTCCAGAGGTTTTTCCCCTCCTGTGGTGCCTCCCCTTGGATCTCTATTAACTGAGTTTGTCCCATACTATTGTCGCTCTCAGGTTCACTCCGTGCGACAATCATTTTTTCATTTACATTTGTGACCTCTACATCCATGATCGTCTCGCTCATGGATGCCATACGCTTGGCTTCTGTGCCTGCTGCTTGATTGCCATGTGAGATCAAATCTGTCCCCTTCATGTGGGCGGCGCATTTCATGACCGCTATGCCCACTGGGAGCTGTAGTGCTTTGATGAGCCTGTACAATAAGGCTGCGTGCTGCACTGGCGTACCGTCCGCTCGGAGGTAGCCCCTCCTTTTCCAGGTGCTAAGCCTGCGTGCACTGTGGACGTCACATAGGCGGAGTCACTGTACACCATTACTTCCTGGTCTGCATGATTCTCAATCGCGAATATCAACGCTAATAATTCTGCAGCCTGTGCTGAAAAATGAGATGGCAATCATGCACTAAGAAGCACACAAAATTCTCCATTTGCTGTGTGTTTCATCACAGCAGCGCCTGTATATCTTTGTCCATCGCTTTGATCGATTCTCGAGGAACTGTCAACGAAGACAATTACTCCTTCTGCCAATGCATTTTCTTTTATTCTGGGGATTTCATCATAGAATTCTTCATATTTTGCACAGTCATGTATTGGCTCTCCTTTAGTGACTGGCTTTGCAATGAACATAGCTGGGTTCACTATTTTGCATCAGACTATTTTAATCGATGGATTTGATATGATCACTTCATAAGCAGAAGCTCTCTGTGATGTCAGTGTGCCCTTCGGTCTCTCTAGAATAGCAAATAGCGAGTGCTCGACGTACAACGTCATTGAGCATCCCATTACAACGGTTGTAGCCTCCTCGATGGTGAACGTTGCGGCAGCTAAACTTTGTTCGCAAGGGAAATTACCTCTTATCACTGGGTCCAAATTACCACTATAATATGCCAGTGCCTTGTACCCCAATGTGGTTTTCTGTGTGAGCACTGCGGTCATAATGCTGCCATACATGTGTGAAAACAGGTAAAATTCCTCTGCTTAATTGGGAATCCCTAAAACTGGCGCCGTGCAAGTGGCTTTCTTGAATTCAGCAATTCTTTCCTCCATGGTCTCAGACCATTCAATCTTTTCTTTTGTCACTTGTGCCTTCTTTAGGGCCTGTAGCAAAGGCTTGGTATATGAGCTGTAGTCAAAGAACCATGCCCTGACATAATTGCAAAGGCCTAAAAAGCTCTGCATCTGCTTTTTCGTGTGTGGCTTAGCCGTGTTCAGTGTGGCTTCAGCCCTTTCTGGGGTAACTCTTTTCCTGTTAGAACCCTAAGCAAGTGGTGGGCTGTTGAACTCGTAGTGAAGTAACAAGTTCTTCCCACTAATGTAATTCTCAGGAGTACAAGAGGACAAACTGAGAAATCTATTGGTTGAAAGATGATGTGGACATGCTGGAACCCTGAGACTGTAGGGGAAAATAAAATGGAGGTTAACACTCAAATTATAACAGAGAAACAATAACAGATAAGCAACAAGGATAACCAACCTGAGATAGTACAGTATTCAACACGAGAAGGAACTGTGCCAGTAATACCAGCAGGTGAGGGTAATAGACTCTGTGGGGAATAAATGATGTCTGGTCATAGATAAGCCAGGACCCTGGTGTAAACAAATGCAATGAGAAACTGAAATATGTCTTACCAGGGTAACTGCTATCAAGTCTTACTAGATGTGTCCTTTCTGTATTCCAGAGGAGAGCAGCACAATGTTCTTCTTGATATGATCCAGGAGAATAAACAAAAACCCTATTCCCGCTGGCACGAGGATGCCTAATTTGCTGAGGCAGTCTCTAGTCCAGCATAAAGGTTCCTATTCCCGCTGGCACAAGGGCGCCTATGGTGCTGAGGCAGTCTCTAGTCCAGCACAGGTAGTTCCTATTCCCGCCAGCAAGAGGACGCCTGTGATTAGTTCCAAAGCACCAAGTAATCTGTAATCCAAATAGCAAGTGTGAGGCAATCCGTGTCGGTAACTGGAGGGCAAGCAAAATATAAATCTGTGAGGCAAGGCACAGTCCTGGAGGAAGCCAAGGTAACTGAATTGCAAAATTCACAGAGGCAAGACTTCAGTGCAAGCACGGGTCATAAGCCGGTCCGTGGTCAGTAGCCAGTAAATCAAGAGGCAGAAGGGGCAAGACAAAGAGAAATCCATAGAGCAAGCGAAGGTCAATAGACAATATCCAAACACGAAACGCTACTGTCAGTATCAAGATACAGGATCAGAAGCGCCGGATAGGGCTGTGGGAGGAGTTATGTAGCGGTGTTCCGGTAACACAGGGAGCACGTGATTGAGATCGTAATGAGGCACATGATAGAAGGCGTGTACGATGCCAGAGTTGCCATGGCAACACCCCGCACCTGTAGTGCGGATACCGACAGTAACATGAACTTAAAAAGGCCCTCTGATAAGTGCCGTTCTGTGGACGTAATGTATTCCATAGAGGGACCCTACGAGCTGAGATGGAATGTCGTGAAGTGGCAGGGAAGGAGGACGGCAGAGATGCCTGACGTCTCCATCGCTGTTTCCTGATATTTCCCCTCATATGAAATCAGCTGGCCTATGTATAGCACTTCTTGTTGACAATATTGTAACTTCTCTTTGTCAACCTTATATCCATTTTCAGCCAATATAGTCAATAGCTGAACAGAATCGTGTCTGCATCTTTCCTCTGTCGTGCTGCAAATTAAGATGTCATCCACATATTGTAAAACAACATTTTCTAATGCAATATTGCTTAGGTCCATCTACAGGACTCTGTTGAAAATAGAAGGAGACTCACAGTACCCCTGGGGTAGCCTCGTGCTTTTCAGACGCATTTGTCTGAACGTAAATGACGGCAGATCTTGTGAGTCTCGGTGCAATGGGACTGAGAAAAAGGCATTTTTCAAGTCAATCACCATGAAATATTTTGCCTCAACAGGTATATTACACAGAATTGTAGCCGGGTTAGGGACTAAAGGGAACTCGGCCTCAACAATATCATTTATCGGCCTCAGATCTTGAATTAGCCTCCAAGACCCTCCCTTTGATTTTTTAATAGGGTAAACTGCAGTATTGCATGACGACTCTGACGTCACTAAGATGCCTTGCTCCATCATAGCCAAAATTGTTTTAAAAATACCTTCAACTGCCTCCCTGGACATGGGATATTGTCGTGCCTTTGGAAGAATTGCTCCTGGCTTCAGTTTAATTTTCACTTCTCCGACTCCTTTCAATAAGCTTACGTCATACGGTCCACAGTGAGACAGACACCTGGGTCATATTGTCCTCGAAATATTCAGGACGGTTCTGTGCCAACATCATTCTCTTTGGCACTTCAGTTTTGATCATTTTCACCCACAAAGTGAGGTTTACCTCAACTACTGTTTCTCCCCCATCTGCTTGCTCATCAAACAGATCGTCATCAGTGACATCAGTCAATCTGTACCCTTCTTCAGTGGAGATTACTGTGCAACATTGTCGGCCTTCATCATCACACCCATCAATCAAAGCCACTTTCCCTCATATTGCAGCTGTGTCTATCACCAAGGCAAATACTTATCCCTTTTCCTCGTGCATAGGTATTCTTGGCCTAAATAGAAATTCATCTGGGGTCCTCATGGTTTTCTCAGCAAGGCCTGGCAGCTCTGCCATTAGCACACATATTCGATACGTGAATATTTCGGGCTCCAATGGTACAGCCCTCATAGCTATGTGTCCTGCGTATGCTCTACTTATTTTGCATACGTTCAAATAGTGCATTCCTGGAGTGCCCCCCTCCGTGAATGAGATTGTCATGTTTACCTTCGTCATTAGATCTCGACCCAAGATGTTTACTGGGGTTTGTCACGAATATAATAGAGGTACACTCATATCACATTCACCTATAGAGACTGGAAGTGCATCTGTAAAAGTAACACGACTTGTAGCTCATGTGAAACTCTGAGTATTTCTAGCATCGCTGGACAAGGAAAACTTGCCTTCATGTACGTATACATGAACGTGTTACACCCGTGTCAACTAAGAAGGAATTTTCTTTATCCCCTATAACGACATCCACCCTTGGTTCCTGGTGAGGGTCCGGTGTTACTGATAGGATAGAACACATCAGGGTTCCCAGTGAGCTGTCCTAGTCCATATATAATTTTGTCCCACCCTGTGAGAATGGACTACCCCCATCACCAGTGCTACTCCTCATTCCAAGGTTCACAGCCTGTCCAGCACTTACTTTCTGTGGCAGTTGCATCGGCGACTGTTGAGACTGTCTTTGTGGAAAACTCATCGGATTCTGACGTTGCAAGCCTTGCTGTGCTCCTGGCGTTTGTTGTTGCATTGTGTGATTATGTACAGCTCCATTTCCTCCCTGCTGTAAAAACACATGTGGATTCACCATACCTCCTCTTGTTCCTTGGTTGTTTTGCATCATGCCCTGATTTGTGCATGTGCGTGCTAGATGCCCTGTCATTCCACACAACCAACATACTGGCGGTGGTCTGATCATTTACCCATTTGACACACATTGATTGCCATTTTGCTTGTTTTGAAAGCCTCCTTGATTATTCTGAAAACCTCCCTGATTACTCTGCCATCCTCTTCCTCTGAATCCTCTTCCCCTGGGGTAAAACCCTGCATTGCCTGGATTATTCCGCTGTGGATTATTGGCTTGTTGCATACTCAATCCGTCTGTGCTAGTTATCATTGCTCCTTCAAGGGCATATTTTGACAATTTCTTCTGCACTAGTTTTGCCTCTTCACCCTTTAGTGCAGCTTCTTTTTTGCGATTCTTTTCTTGCAGTAGCCTGCAATAGTGTGAGATGGTCAGCTGTATTTCCGACCACTGTTTGGCCTCGATTCCTACCAATTTCTTGAGCTGTTTCTGTACCGGATCTGGTAAAACATGGGTACAGATTTCCCCTAAGATTCCCGCTTCTCGAGTACCCACGCGTCTTGGAAATTCTGGATGTAAATCAACGGGTCCTCTAACTCCTTCATTTTACGTGTCATTTTAGCTCCCATGTCAGAAGTATCCGGATATAGCAATCGTAATGCTTTCCATACCACGGCTCTGCAATTGTTAAATGTAACTCCGCCATGCGTGGAATTAACTGTGGTCACAACAGGGTAACCTGCCCGTGTCCACACGTCATCTGCTCTATCACCAAATATGCCAATTAAGAGACCTTTGATATCCCCTAAAGCTAACATGTTCCCTCCCATCATTTTTTCTTGCTCGTGTATCCATTTTCCGGCCCCCGATGTCAACAGTGGAAGCTTATTTTTCAGGTTTTCCCGATCCATGTGTGGCCATGGAATATACTGTGGTCTTGTTCCACCTTTCTCGAGCAACGGAAATTGGGACGCATAGCCCTCTCTCCTCTCTCATTGTTCTCCTGTCTATTGCAGGAGTAATATTCCTGCATCGCTGCCTACCGGGCAATGTCCTTAGCTGGCTCACACAGGGTGGTGGAGACACCCCCCTCTGACCGTGAGATACTTCTTTGTGTCGGTCTGACTGCGTGGCTGATTCTGATGCCCTTGGTGCAGACCCACTAGAATCTAACCATTTTATTCCTTTTCTTCCTGAGAATCGCTTTTCCCGTCTTCTCTCTTCCTCCTTTTCTTCATGCTCCTCTCTTTCGGTGTCAGACATTGTCTGCGCCCAAATTGTGCAACTTCTTGCATCCTCTTTGCTCCTACTTATTTCCAACCTATCTAGGGACAGTTCTCTAATTCCACTGCTTCGGGAGACGTCCTCAGTATCGTAAAGCTGAGTGCTCTCCAGGCGCTCGTCTTCCCCCTCCCCTTGGGGTACTTGTTCCAGCCCCATTTCATCATATATTCTATCGATTGTAACTCTGATGCTTCTGGTGTCAAAGTCATCCTCGATATTTGCCCAATACGTGCCTGGTACTGAATCGTACTCAGGAAAGAACTCTTCTTTATCTTCCCAGTCTACTACTGGCTCAGGTTTTTTAAACTCACTTTCCAGATATTCAAGATCACATGCTCTGCGCTTCCTCGCTTCTTCTCTGACCCTATCTTTTTCCTCTTTCTTTGTGTTTCTACGTTCATTTGCCCTTTGGATTTCCTCATCCCTTCATCTCTTTATTCTTTTCTCTCATATCCTTTGTTTTCCTCTATCCTTTGCTGCTCCTGCCTGTCCTGATCATTTACTGCTTTCTGTTTATGATCGCGTTGCCTTTCTTGCTCTTCGCGATATAACTGTTCTCGTCTCTGTCTATCTTTTTTCCTTATTCTTTCGTCTCTCAATCCTTTTTCTTTTCCTTCTCTTTTCTCTGTAAATCGTCTAGCTTCTCTTTTTGTTTCACGTCATCTATGCCTTTACCATCGAGTTTCAATAGAATCTGCCCTCCCATCCATTTGTTTTGTGTGAATGCTATCTCATCAGTCGTCCTATCCTCATTTCCTTTCCATCTTTTGCCATCTCTCTCCGTGTCAAGAGATGTACTTGCTTGTGCCTGGTCTTTTCTCTCGTTCTCACGTCTCCCTTGTCCCTCAGGACTTTGGAGGTAATATCTCTATCTTTATCTTTGTCTAGATTTTCATCACCACTTTGCATAGGTGACTCATATGCCGAGTTGCTATACCCTGTGCCTGCTTTAAGTTCTCTGAGCGGGTATAACCCTTCGTCCTCACTTCCTTAATGTCCTCAGTTGTCGTTTCAGATGGGGCGGGTGGCACTGAGGGCACCTCATCCCCCTCTGTGCATGCATTAAGTATCCAATCTAATGGTGGCTCCTCCTCTTCATCCTGTTGGTACATTTTCCACAACTCTAGACTAGCTAGGCGTTTGTCTAACTTTTTGCCCGTGAATGTGGCATGCACATATGTCATCATGTGCTGTAGGACCATTTTAGATAATGATCCACCCTGGGGGGGGGCATGGCTACATGGCCGCGGAGTAGGCAGTGATTCCTGTGAGCTCCTGTGGATCCGCACATCATCCTGAGAAAATAAAGCATTTGAAGAGTGCTGCAATGCTCCAAAAGTATATCCACATATTGGGGAATCTACTGCGGTTATAACGGTGGCAAGTCCGAAAATCGCAGCAGGGAACTGGCAGCTCGAGCCGACGAAGCTGAGAGTGCCCGAGCGGCGGAGCGGCCAAGATGGCGCTGCACAGACAAAGAGATAGAAGATACGGCAGTCACACGGCGGCTAGCAGGGTCAGCCAGCAGGGACTCACGAATGTGTCCTTGTGCGGCTGGAAAGCCCTGCGATTAAGCTGTATTTGAGAAATCCCAGACGCAAAAAGCTTGGAACGCGGTAGCCTATGATGACTGAGGGAAAGTCAAGCACACGCCGTACGGAGCCAGCATCGCACTGAACGCCTGCGAGTTCACTGTGGGGCGTATGAATGCTGCGGCCAAGAACAACACAGGGACTAAGCACCGAAAGGCGGTCGGTAGCCTGAAAGGTCCCGCTGGCGAGGAAAACATGAACAACGTTTGTTCATAAGACCGCCCCGGCTGCTCAGCTAAATCTGAATCACCCGTAGCGCATATAAAGCAGGTGCAACATTGTAACACGGCAGATGCACTGGCACAGTGTAACAGTGCTAATAAGTGAAATAACATCAGGGAAGGAGCGGCAGACACGTTAAGAAGGAAGCAGATTGAACAATGACACAGGCACTCTGAGCGCACACTGTTAGCTAATGTGAAAGGCATGATGAAAGTGCAACTGGATGGCAAATCTGTATAACTGGGAGGATGCAGCCAGTGTTAAACCACTACTCACATACACAAACATGAGGTAGGTGTAGACAGCGTGCACTGCTGCATGCAGCAGAGGGAGTGAATGCGTTGTAGCGAACAACCAGACCAAGGAAGGCAATAACAAGATGGCGGGGAGAGGGGCGTGGCTACCGAGCCATGTAGGCAGACGTGTCTCCAGAGGAGCGCCGGACGTGGCATCATTGATCTGTAATTTAGTGCAAAAGCAGAAGCCTGTGGAAGACAAAAATACGGGAGCAGGCACAAGAATGTAAGGACCCCTTTTCAAGACCGCCAAAAACCTATGCAACGCAGCAGTGTTGCTGCATAGAGCACTGTCGTGATGGCTGGCGATGCCCGGACCCAAGATGACAGACATCTAGGGTGAACAAAGGGGTCTGCAAGAAATAACTGTGTCGGCCCGCTACGTGGAAGAACAGGGCAGGGAGAGAAGCAGGGCAGTGGAAGCACAGACGCGGCCCTGACATGAAGAGTGGGCTCGTGGCTGGATAAAGACCGGAATATGGTGAGCGGCATTGAGTGGAGTATAGAACGGGCGGTGGAGGGTCCGGAGACCCGGCTGTTCGTTTGACCCCACTAATAACCCCCGAGAAGCACTGCAACGCGCTGCTGCAGCCTGCACGGCGCTCATGCGGGGCACCGCTTGCCTTGCGGACCGAGCGTGCGGCGCCTCCAGCCTACCTTCAGAGGCTGCCGTAGCAGTAGTGGAGCGCTCGGCGAGCGCAATAAACAATAAGCAGGGGCCAGGACTGGCGAGGCGGGGTGCAACACTGTATCAGTGCCTCGGCCTGTAAATAGGGATGGATGGCAGTCCCCATGATTTATCCCGTCAGAAGCCGCATAAGTAAAGAAGCGGTCTGGGAAACAAGTGAGCCACGAGGAAACATAAGGTTGGATCATGGACATGCTGGGCTGACACTGCCAGCACACCTTGGCAGCGGATACACACGGACCAGAGGGGAGACCCACGTTGGCAATCACAGGAGTGACAACAAGATACAGAGCCGGATTGCCCATCAAATTAAAACTTATAGTGCCTCATGTAGATGGCTGGACAGCACTGGAGCCAGGGACACCACACCAGCTAGCAAAACTGAGCAGCCAGCAGAGTCGGTGAGAGCACGCCACTGCACTGAACCTGGTTGTGCAACACACCACAAAAATCTGCCTGAGAGCACACTACCTGAAGCTGGCACCCACCACCATACTGGGCCCGAACAAGTAAACCACGCCAGTAAGCTCGGCAAAAATGCCTTGTGGCACTGATAACACACTGTAAATCCGACAATCAAAGCCGTACCCCGAGAGAAGTAGCGGTGGACAAGCCGGGGCGCCGCGCACCTGGACACGTGCGCTGGGCGCGAAGGAGGTGGAAAGTTGGGGGCGCACACAGGAGGGGCGGTGGCAGGAGCAGCTCGGACAGCCTCAGCATTACAGAGCGCCGAGGCAGAGCTGTTGCGGTGAAGGCCACTTGTAGGCCTAAACTCAAACCGTAGGCCACACGAAAACCCACCACAGCATTAAACACTGGCCCACAGACCCCCGGGTGTGCAGGGGGTGATAAGACCCAATAAGAGCCAGACGCGAAGACAATCAGAAATAGCAGCAGCTGTGGATGTGGGAGGACAAAACCCATTCGTGAAATTGAACCACCGAGATACGAGTGCTTCTGCCGCAGCTCTTCTTAAGTACCACATGGGTGGACGGACTTGCCTTGAGGCACCTGGGATCACACTTGCGCGAGCCCAAAGGGAAGCAGGTAGCAACACCAAGATGGCGAACCAACAGGCCAAGGCAAAGGGCAAACAACCTACGCTGGAAGAGTATGCAAGGACACCGCAAATGGTAGAAGGGGCATGGAGCAAAGAGAGAACCCCCGCATCAGAAACCGGTATGGCAAGCAAAGATCAACAGATCCTGGAAGCGATTGTGGACATGAAACTAGCATGGGAACCCAAATTAGAAGCGTCTATGGTCAGAATAAAGGAGGCGCTGGAACTGAAAGTTGGTGCTGTACAGGAAGAGGTGAATCTCCTTAGGCAGGACGTCAGAACACTAGCAGAACGCACAGGTGAACTGGAGAAGGAAATGGCCCGAATACAGTGGCATGCGTGTTGCACAAATCGGAAATTCATATCCTGGAACAACGAGTGAGCAACATGGAAATTAGGGCAGAAGAAGCGGAGGGGCGCGCCCGAAGAAACAACATACGCATCGTGGGACTGCCGGAAGGAACAGAGGGGCCGAACCCCACGGAGTACATTGAAGTGATGCTACTGCAAGAAATAACAGGAGGGGCGCTAACCCAAGGATTTGCGGTAGAACGAGCACATAGGGCCCTCACAAGGAGGCCGCCACCAGGCGCCCCCCCTAGACCAATCATTGACAAAATCCTGAACTCTCGAGATAGGGAAAAAATATTAGAACACTTCCGGAAAGGAGGCATGATACAAAGGGCATCGGCGAACATTACGGCATACTCGGACTACACACTGTTGGTGCAAAGACGTCGTATCAACTACGGTTCAGTGAAAAGAAGACTGCGGGAAGCAAGCTACAAGTACATATCAATAGACCCAGCCAAACTGAAGGTGTACCACGGAAATAGAGCACTGTTTTTCGACACTGCGGAGGACGCATCCGAGTGGTTGGACTCACAGAACTGCTAATTGGAAACTGGCACCCAGAAGGAAGACGGCGCAGATAAGTAAACTTGAGGCTGCAGTACCCAGGGTGCGGCAGACTCGGACACTGGGACTAGAATATAAGATAGGGCAGAGACAGTGGGGAGACACGCTATATGTGCGGGATAAATACGAAGTGTAAGCATGATGATACAGCACAACCACTAAAGGAGCCTCATGGCACATGTCCTCATACCTCCTAGAATAGATTAGTTAGGTTACCGTTAGACCGGTAACACCCTGCTGGGCTCCTGATTTTGGCACACCGAGACAGGGCCAAATGTGGGGGAGCCTGAGATCCAGGGATGGAGCTGGGCATCAGTTGGGGATTGGGGAGGAGGGAGGGTTGGGAAAGCGTGTGGTGAATATAGTTGGGGACGATGGGGTGGGGAGGGCTAGTTGGGGATTGGGGTAGATTGTGAGGGAGGGGATAGTTGGGGAGTTATTGTTGAAATTAGGAGGGGTACGGGCCCACATTCATGCCAAACAATACTGACATGAGGGAAGAACTAAGAAGGAAGAGGGAAGGATGCAAGCCCAAACTCATGCCAAACTAGATTGGAGAGGGAACCCGGGGGGGGGGGTGGGAAGGAGGAGAGACAAACCGCGCATGGCAATGGGAAGCCTTAGAATTGTAACCTGGAACATGAGAGGCCTCAATAGTTACCTGAAGAGGAATAAAGTAATGATGTACCTGAGAAAGCTGAAAGTGGACATAGCATTACTGCAGGAAACCCACCTTACTAAGGAGAAACTAGAAGTGGTTAAGAGAAAGTGGAGAGGGACCACCATGGGAGCCACATACTCTGCTTATGCTAGGGGGGTGCTCATGTGGGTGGCACCTCATGTACTGTTTCAGTTGCTTCAGTCCACAGTCGACCCAGATGGTAGAATGATAGTGGTGCGCGGGATGCTGGAGAACAAAGAAGTGAGAATTATAAACTCATACGCCCCTAACCAAGACACGGCGGCCTACTTCAGGGCCCTATACAGTAAAATTAGCCCTCTACTGGGTAGTGCGATTTTATGGGGAGGGGATTTTAACTGTACATTACACCCCAAAATAGACAGGTCAGACGGTAAACTAGATAGACCCACCCCGGCTGCAAAAGCACTACAGGCTCTGCTGAGGGACTTTGGACTAGAGGACATCTGGAGACAGCTACACCCAGAAGACAGGCAGTACTCTCACTAGGCGGCCCCACACAATTTGCACATGAGATTGGATGACATGTTTGTCGCCTCGGTGCTGGCAGGGGAAATGACATGCTCGGAATACAAGGCCAGAGTACTATCGGACCACTCCCCTCTGATCTTGGAGTGGAGTGGAGGCACCAGCCCCCCAGAGTGAGAATCCCGACTTGGAATCTCAGAGTCGAGGCCCTGCAGGACTCGGGATTCCGTGAGGACTTAAGGGAGGCGATTATTGAGTATTTTGATATTAACACAGGGAGTGTGCAGTCAGAAGGAACCTTATGGGAGGCGTTCAAAGTAGTAGTGCAGGGTGCAGCCATATACAAATCCAGAGGGCTCCAAGGGGGCATAGAGCAAGAGCTACAGGAGACAGAGAAGGAGCTGGAAGAAATGATGCAGAGGGGGAGCACCTCACAGGAGGAGGCCGAACGGGTGAATCTATTACAACAAACTAGCAGGGAGCACTGGGACAGACTATGTAAATTGAACTATAAAAATATATATCGAAAGGCAACATGCAGGGGGAGACAAACCGGGTAGGCTGCTAGCATGGTTATACAAAAATGAAACACCATGACCAGTGGTAAGAGAGATAAAGGGGGAAGAAGGCCAGACTTGGGACACCCAGGAGGGTGTTAACGAGGGGTTCCTTAGATTCTATAAACACCTTTACGAGGAAACGGGGAGGAGATGGGCCGGGATATTCAGGAAACATTGGAAGACATAGGATTGCCTAAATTAAACGATGAGGAACGCGAGGACCTGGACGCCCCAATTACATTAGAAGAATTAGAGATAGTAATTCAGCACCTACCCACGTGTAAGGCTCTGGGGTTGGACGGGCTACCAAGTGAATTTTACAAAACGTACAAGCAGGAGGTACTCTCCCCGCTGCTTGCTATGCTTAATGAGGCACTTGAACAAGGGAGGTTGCCGGAGTCCCTGAGGGAGGCAGTGATTATTCTGCTCCTAAAACCGTACAAGCCAAGCACGGATTGTGGGTTATAAAGACCCCAATCAATGCTCAACCAAGATAGCAAAATCCTCACAGCTACGTTAGCAAACAGGCTCAAACGAGTTATAGGCAAACTGATACACCCCAATCAAACAGGCTACGTTCCAGGCAGGAATATAACCGTCAATCATAGGAGACTCTACCACATCATTGAACAGACAGAGAAGGGCCCTGGCGAAATGGTAATAGTCTCGTTGGATGCCATTAAGGCCTTCGACTCTGTGAGAAGGCCGTGGTTGTTAGTGGCCTTGAAGGAATATGGGATGGGGCCGGGGTACCTCAGGTGGGTCAAAATCGTATATAGCTCCCCAATCGCCAGGGTCAAAACCGGTGCAATACTCTCAGACAAATGGCAACTTAGTAGGGGCACTAGAGAGGGTTGCCCCTAGTCGCCCATGCTGTACATCCTCGCTCTGGAACCACTGGCAATCTGCCTCAGACAACAGTATGGGGAGATATGGATCCCCAGGAAGGGAGGATCGCACCTCTTATCATTGTACGCCGATGACATACTGCTATACTTGCACTTCCCAGAAGAAAACCTACAATATGTCCTGGAGGTGATGGAACGCTACGCCACCCTCTAGGGTATAGCGGTAAATCCCAAGAAATCAAGCCTGTTCCCGTTGGGAAGATACAGGGGGGGCCTGCATAGGAACCTACCGGTCTTGCTGATTCCCTGGCAGACCAAGACATTCCAATACTTGGGAATTGACATATATCACACAGCAGCGGAGGAACACAAATACAACACAGTAAGGGCAGTAGAAGGCATTAAGAATAGCATGGGGTTTTGGTCCAAGTTACCCCTGGCCATGGTGGGTAGGGCAACTTTGATTAAGATGGTGGTCCTGCCGAGATTGCTACACTTTTTTACGAACAACCCATACATGCTCCCTAAATGCTTTTTCGTGAAACTCCACAGCTTATGCAGGGGCTTCATATTGCATAACTCCAGGAACAGGGTGGCCCTTTGGAAGTTGCAAAACTCGTGTGACAGGGGGGGCATAAACCTACCGAACTTCGAGATATACTACCTGGCGGGACAGCTCCAGTATGTGGCCAGGTGGTTGTCCGAAGAAGAGACGGCTGTAGTCAGGCTACTGTACAAGGACACCGGCCCCTTGTTTCTAAGAGAGGTGATGTGGTTGCCCAAATCAAGTTGTAAGGAAGGGCGAGATTGCAGGTGCCGCTAGTGGCGCTATGTGGGGAGGACTCGCAAATGATAAAAGGGATCCGTAGATACTGGGAACCGATGGGCCTTGCGACCCTCGGAGACGTATGGCAAGAGGGGGAGGTACTAGATTTCCAGAGATTAATGGAGGATACCAGGGTCCACAAAGGCCAATATATTACCTACACAAGGATTATGAAACCGGTGCGAGAAAGGTGGCAGAGGCAGTGCTAGCGGAGCAACCTGATATGATCATTGAGACGATGTACGATATCTCGGAGGGTGGGCACGAAATATCCCGCATATATGAACTGTTGATGACCAGGGTGGGCAAAGAGTTGCTCCACTTGAGGCGGGACTGGGAGGAGGAGGTGGGTGAAACTATGCTGGATGGACAATCGGATAGGGCTCAAAGGTACCACAAGAAGGTGTCCTGAAATGCGAGGCTACAGCAGATCCAATTAAATGTTACCCATAGGGCATACATGACCCCTAGCAAAATTGCCAGGTTTGGAGGCTCAGTGACACAGAAATGGCCAAGGTGTGGGGAGGTGGAAGCCAGGATGATACACATGTTTTGGGCTTGTCCGGAGGTGGGTAGATTTTGGACAGAGGTTAAACAATGTCTGTCCGAGAACGAGAACCACTGCTATATGGCTGCCAGACTGCAAAGATAAACCTTCCCAGCCGAAGTGGGAGAGCGTGAAATGAAGGGGGTGAAGGAGCGGACTGTGGAGGGGATTATAGCGAGATGAGGCAAACGGCACTGGCAATCACAAGAGAGCAAACAAGAAGAGCAGCATAACAAGTGTTAAAAGACCTGCCGGCAGGCAGGCAGGCACCAGACCTGCACCCTTTGCTCCCCGGAAAGGGCCCCAGAAGTGCCACGGGTCAAGACGTGGAGAGGCTTGGCCCCATTACATCAGAAGCGCCCACGATACGAAGGAGAATATCCTAATCCTCTCGACCTGAGCCTATAATATAGGGGAACGGCAGGGCTCCACAGTGCACTTGAAAACTGGACTCCAGCCATTTCGAACTGGTACCAACCGAGGTAACGAAATGGCATCTAAACCTCCCAAGGCCAAAGGGAAGCAACCTACACTAGAGGAATTTACAAAAACCCCACAGCCAATGGAAGGAGCCAGGAGTAAAGACAGGAACCCACAAATAGACACAACCCCAACATGCAATGACCAGCAGATCCTAGACGCAATCGCTGATCTGAAGGCGACGTGGGAAACCAAACTAGAGGCAGCCACAGCCAAACTAAAGGCAGCACTGGAGCTTAAAGTGGGTGCAGCACAAGAGGAAGTCAACCTACTCAGACAAGATGTACGGACCATAGCGGAACGCACAGACAAATTGGAGAAAGAAGTGACCAGAAACACGGCACAAACACGGCAGTTCGGGAACAACATACGCATTGTGGGTCTTCCAGAAGGTGAAGAGGGCCCTAACCCAACGGATTACGTTGAGACCATGCTGCTCCAGGAAATAGGAGGAGGGGCGCTCACCCAAGGGTTTGCGGTGGAAAGAGCACACTGAGCCCTTACAAGGCCAATAATTGCTAAGATACTGAACTACCGAGACAGAGAGAAGATCCTGGAACACTTCCGGAAAGGAGGCACAATACAAAGAGCGTCTGCGTCCATCACGGTATACCCAGATTACACACTTTTGGTGCAGAGACAGCGATTGAACTATGGGACCGTGAAGAAGAGATTGCGTGAAGCAGGTTACAGATATATGCTGATGTACCCGGCGAAATTGAAAGTGCTCCATAAAAACAGGGCCCTGTTCTTCGAGTCCCCGGAAGACGCGACGCAGTGGTTGGATGCCCAGAACTGCCCGTCGGAAGCAGACAACCAGAAAGAGGACGGAACAGAGAAGTGAGGCGTGATCCCGAAGCCGAGGTGCATTGTATACTGTGACATTGGGACTTGAATATAAGATAGAGCAGATTATACCTAGAAATAATGGGATACGGGCTAAACAAGGAGTATTGATTGTGTATAACATAATGTAGCATAATAACAGGAGACACAGCAAATTCACCCTTATACCCCTATAGATATGATAGTTGGGTTGCCGGTAGTGTGGTAACCCCCTGCTGTGTCCCTAGTATCGGCATCACCGAATAGGTACTAAATGCGGGTAGGCCTGAGATCCAGGAATGGAACTGGGCAACAGTTGGGAATGGGAAGGGTGGAGGGTGGGAAGGGAGTTGGAGGGTGTGCTGTGGTTTTAGTAAATGAACAAGCTTACGTCCATGCGCTGAAGCGCAAGACACAGAGGAAGAAAAGGAGGCAGAGCGGAACTGGGTATGGATGATGTTGGGGGACCTCAAGATAGTTACCTGAAATGTCAGGGGACTAAATAGTTATCTCAAAAGAAATAAAATAATGATGTACCTAAGAAGACAGAAAATAGATATTGCTTTACTGCAGGAAATCCATCTTACAAAAGAAAAACAAGAGGTGATTGTGAAAAAATGGAAGGGGACCACAGTGGGAGCAACATATTCAGCATATGCTAGAGGGGTAATCACCTGGGTGGCACTGCATGTCCCCTTTCAGCTGCTACAAGCTGCAGTGGAACCAGGTGAGAGGATGGTAATGCTACGAGGACTAATAGAAAACAGAGAGGTGTGCATTATTAGCACATACGCCCCAAACCAAGATACTGTGGCATACTTCAAGACACTATACAACAAAATAGCCCCACATCTGGCGAGCGCAATTATATAGGGAGGGGATTTCAACTGCACGCTAAACCCCAGGATGAATAGATCAGATGAGAAATTGGACAAACCCACCCCGGCAGCCAGAACCTTACAGACCCTGCTGAAAGACCTAAAGCTAGAAGACATGTGGAGGTTACACCACCCAGATGACAGACATTATTCACATTACTCAGCCCCACATAATCTGTTTACACGGTTAGATTACATGTTTGCCTCCCCGGAAATGATATGTGAGATAGTACAGTCCTAATACAGAGCGAGAATCCTCTTGGACCACTTACCATTGGTCTTAACATGGCAGCACCAAGCCCCTAGAGCTAGAACTCCCATGTTGCGGCTGAGAGCCGAAGCACTAAAAGACACAATGTTTATGGAGGGCCTGAGAAAGGAGTTTGTTGAATATTTTGAAAACAATATTGGAAGCGTAAAATCTGGACTGCAAGGGGGAATATTGCAAGAACTACAGGACGCTGAGGAGGAACTTGAGGTAGCTACGCACAGAGGAGATAACTCCTTAGACAAGGCGGATACCATAAACCGCTTACAACAATCATGGAAGAGACACTGGGAGAGGCTATACAATCTAAATTATAAGAAATAAATAGAGAGGCAGCATGCCGGCGGAGATAAACCGGGACGGCTGTTAGCATGGTTGTACAAAAGTGAAACACTGAGACCGACAATTAGAGTAATACAAGGGGAAGGAGGACAGGCTCTTGATACCCAGGAGGGAGGCAACAAAGGGTTCTTTGAGTTTTATAAACAACTATATGGAGACACAGGCGAAGGGGAGGACAGTGAGATAGTGGAAATACTGGAAGACATCGGCCTACCGAAGTTGAGTGCTGAAGAAAGAGAGAACATAGATGCCCCCGTCACACTAGAGAAATTAGAAGGAGTGATCAAGGAATTGCCTACTTGTAAAGCCCCGGGCTCGGATGGACTCCCCAGTGAGTTCTATAAAACATATAAGACAGAAGTGCTTCCCCCACTACTGCCCATGTTAAATGAAGCCCTCGAAATTGGAATGCTGCCAGAATCCCTAAGGGAGGCTATAATCATCCCGATTCTTAAACCTGGCAAGTCGAGCATGGAGCGCGGATCGTACAGATCGCTATCCATGCTGAACCAGGACAGTAAAATACTCACGGCTGTGTTGGCCGGGAGACTGAGACGGGTTATAAGCAAACGTATACATCCTGATCAAACCGGATATGTCCGACATAGAAATATATCAGATAATCTTAGAAGGCTTCACCGGGTCATAGAACAGACAGAAGGGGAAGCACAAGAGGTAGCTATAGTCTAACTGGACGCGGTGAAGGTCTTCAATTCTGTAAGATGGCCATGGCTGATGGCAGCTTTGCAGGGATATGGTATAGGGTCAGAGTATCTAAAAGGGGTTAAACTATTATATAGCTCACCACTAGCCAGAGTAAAGACCGGAGCGGTTATTTCTGAGAGGTGGCAACTCAGCAGAGGCCCCAGACAGGGGTGCCCCTGGTCCCCGATGCTATATATCCTCGCATTAGAGCCCCTAGCGATATATCTCAGACAACAGTACGAAGAGGTGGGAATATACACGAAAGGGGGACAACACCTAATATCACTATATGCGAATGATATGCTGCTATATTTAAGATACCCGGAGGAAAACCTGCAATACATCCTGGGAGTGATGGAGCGATTTGCGTTGCTCTGGGGCATTGCAGTCAACCCTAAAAAATCACACATATTCCCTCTGGGAAGATATAAAGGGATCCCACAGGAGCAATTACCCACTCTACAAATACCCTGGGAGACCACAACCTTTCCATACCTGGGGATAGATATCTATCACACAGTGGAGGACGAACACAAACACAATACAGAGAAGGCTATAACAAATATCGAGAACAGTATGAAATTCTGGTCTAGGCTCCCCCTGGCCATGGTGGGGAGGGCGGCCCTGTTGAAAATGGTTGTATTACCAAGGCTGATACACTTTTTTGGGAACATACCATATAAGATACCGAAATGATTCTTCACTAAACTCCAGAGCATATGCAGAGGCTTTATTTGGCACAACACTAGGAATAGGATAGCCCTGTGGAAACTACAAAATACATATGACAAAGGAGGCATAAAACTCCCCAACTTTGAGATATATCACTGGGCTAGTAAGCTACAATACGTGGCCAAATGGCTATCGGAAGACCCAACGGCAGAATCCAGACTGCTCAGGTCAGAGTGCTCCCCGCTCCTCTTAAAAGAATGGATACGGTTGCCCAAATTGGAGATAAAGGAGGGTCTGAGAATGTCGAAATTGGGATGGCAAATGTGGCAGAAGGCTTGTCAGGCTATGGGAAATCCGACCCCGTGCTCCCCGCAGGTACCACTAGTAGCACTAATCAAAGGGGACGTGCAACTGAGGAAAACAATACGCAGGCACTGGGAATCGGTGGGCATCGCAACAATGGGAGACATTTGGCAAGATGGGAGAATACTGGAGTTTGACGCACTGGTAGGGGAAACAGGCCTACATCAAGGGCAATACATCACATATACTAGACTGGTGCGATGAGCCAGAGAAACATGGTCCGAAATAGTGCTGGAAGACCAGCCAGATACAGCTATTGAAACAATCTATGATGTCACAGAGAGAGGGCACGAGGTTTCCCGAATTTATGAACTGTTGATGAGCAAGGTTGGGAAAGAGGTAACACAGCTCAGACGGGAGTGGGAAGAGGAAGTGGGGGAGAGTATGAATGACGGACTGTGGGAGAGAGCTCAACGGTATCATAAAAAAGTGTCTAGAAACGCAAGGCTACAACAGATCCAGCTATATGTAACTCATAGAGCATATATGACTCCTCAGAGAATAGGCCAATTTAAAAATGCAAGTATACAATCATGTCCCAAATGTGGAGAAGTGAATGCGGGAATGACCCATATGTTCTGGGCATGCCCGGAAATCAGTAAATTCTTGAAAGAAGTGGCCCACCGTTTGACAGACAAAGGGATCACGCTAGAGGTGGAGTCGGTGTGGGCATGTATTCTCGGGGGTTCCCCAGGCCACGCAAGCTAAAGCATGTGAGCAAACTTAAAGACCTGGCTTATATATTGGTAAGCGTAAGATTGCTATGAGCTGGAAAGCATGCAATAGGCCAAAGTTAGAGATGTGGTGGTGTGACCTCAAGAAGTGGGCTGAAACCGAAACGGCAGTATGGACCGAAGCAGCCAGTAGAGGGGGGGAGGAAGAAGCAGATACATTGATGGCCTGGAGGCATTTAGTGGCTACGATGTTGGGTCCACTCAAGTATGTTTAAGCGAGGATGATACCTCTCAGAAGACAGAAGAGGGAACATCTCAAGAAGATATACCAGCGGAAGGCGGGATGAAGTAAGCTCAAGTTAAGGGAGAGGGTAAAAGGTAGAGCTCACCCTCGAGTACTTTAAGACGAGATAGCTGCACCTTGAGGTGGATGGGGTGTGGGATTCTCGTACTCCAACACCAATCAATAAGGACAACTCAATGGTTTGGCAAAGGGAAGTCCGTTTAATGACAAGTACAAACAAATGGGGAAACAATAGGAAATCATCAGTGATGCGATCGCCCGTCTCGCTTCAACTTCCAAATTCTTCATTCAGACAGCAATAGTTATAGTAAATTCTCATCATTGTTGACATGTAACACTCAAAAGTTTGTCATGCAATTCTATTGGTTAAAGAGAAAACTTAAGTATAGGTGCTATATCTGTATATGGTAACAGAGTGTGAGGATTGGATAACTCTTATCGGGTGGGCATCTGAGCCCATCCCTCTACATCACTCGTGTCAGACGTCACTAAAAGTATGACGTCTCATTGGGCCTACTAGCTATAGGACCCTAGATTATTTGGTCCTCACTCTCCTCCTATCACCTCCCCCCTCTATTCCCTGCTCTCCCTCTGGCCCTTCTGCAACCACCCCTCCTCTCCCCTTCTCTGCCTTTCCCCTTTTTTCTGCTGTGGAGGTCTCGAGACAAGTCCGATCTATGAAAGTCTCGTCAAAACAGGTCCACCCCTGTTCCGCCAAAACTTTCAAGGACCACATCGACTCCTTGGCCCCTGCCCTTGCTGACTTCTGCAATCACTCCTTCGCCTCTGTGGTCTTCCCATCCCCTCTCAAGCACTCCCTTGTGCACCCCCTTCTTAAGAAACCCTCTCCCGACCCCTCCTGCCCAGCTATCGCCCAATCTCTATCACTCCCTTCCTGGGCAAGCTCCTGGAGAAACTGGCCATCTCCCAGCTTAATCTCCATGCTGAATATGTTGGTAGTCTTCTTGACCATCAGTCTGGCTTCAGAGCCGCCAGAAGCACGGAAACTACTCTCCTGAACATCCGTGAGGACCTGCTCTCGAACCTTGACTCTAACACTCCATGTGTTCTCATTTTGCTTGATCTCTCTTCTGCCTTTGATAATGTCAACCATACCATCCTGCTCAACCGTCTCCATGATAACCTGGGTATCACTGGTCAGGCTCTGGATTCCGTGAGGACTTAAGGGAGGCGATTATTGAGTATTTTGATATTAACACAGGGAGTGTGCAGTCAGAAGGAACCTTATGGGAGGCGTTCAAAGTAGTAGTGCATTGACCTCTTTTCTCTCCAATCGACCCTCCCAGGTCCAACTTGGGTCTTTCCTCTCTGACATCTTTTTCTCTACCTGTGGTGTCCCCCAGGGATCTAACCTCTCCCCCTGGCTTTTCAACCAATATCTGGCACTTCTCGCCCACCGCATCGGCGCTCTCTGCCCCAACTTTCAGTGCTATGCAGATGATACCCAGCTCATTTTCAGGCTACCCTCGGCCTCCTCTTCTCCTTCCCTCATCTCTGACTGTCTTTCTGCTATCCAGGACTGGTGCACCGCCAATGACCTCTGCCTTAATGCCAGTAAGACCGAGATTCTACTCATCAGCAAACCCACTCCCTCCTTCCCTGCAGCTCTTTGGCTGGCCTCTCTTGGCCCTCTTCCTGCTCCTACCTGCAAGGCAAAAAACCTCGGGGTCATCTTCGACTCCACACTCTCTTTCTCTCCTCACATATCCGACGTCTCTAAGAAGTCACACTACCAGCTACACCTCCTCAGAGGTATCCTTCCTTTCCTCTCCTTCCCCCAGAAGCTCCTTGTCTCTAGAGCCCTGGTTCTCTTGAAGCTGGACTACTGTAACAGCCTCTATCTAAATCTGCCTGCCTCTACTCTCCGCCCTTTGAAACTCATCCAGAACAGGACTGCGAGACTTGTTCTTGGCCTCAAGCCCAGGGATCGTATCTCTCCAGGACTGAAATCTCTACAATGGCTCCCAGTGACTGCGAGGATCAAGTTCAAAACCCTCTGCATTGTCCACAAGGCCTTCTGGGGCCTTTGGCCAACATACCTTCAACTCTCTCTTCCTAAATATCTTCCTTCTCAAGCTCTTCGCTCATCCGCCTCCAACTCCCTCAGGGTCAGCCGCTTTTCCAAACAACGAGTTGGTGGCAGATCTCTCTCTGCTGCAGGGGCCTCCCTCTGGAACAGCCTTCCTGACTCCCTGAAACTTGAGGAGAACCATCTCTGGTTCCCGAAGCACCTCAAAACCTTCCTCTTCGCCTCCGCTTTCTCTCCCCCTCTCCCCTGCTAAAGTTACTGAAACTGCACTGAATCTGCAACTGGGCCACTCACCATTCTCGGTCCTTGGCCCAGCCACTCTCCCCTGCACTGCCTCCCTGGCACCCCCTGCACTACGCGACTGTGTCTGTTTCCCTACAGCCCCCCTTCCCTAGCACTTGTCTGCACTTACCTCGCATTTGCCACTAGCTGGCCCTTATTTTCCTGCATGCTATTAACCCTGTACTGCACTTTCCCCTCTCCCTTTCCCCCTTGCACTTTTCCTTTCCCCTCTACCCTTGCGCGATCTGAATGACACCTGGCCTAGTAGGATCGTTGTCTGTCTCCCCTTGTTCCCCCCCTGTCTCGTCGCGCCTTGAAACACTTGTGTATAGGCGCGTTACAAATGCCATATCATATCATTGTGATTGGGTGGGTTACACCCCTAGGCATAAATCTCCATTTTAATTAGCAGCATGCAGAATGTTCACCCAGAAGCGGTGTGCCCCACGATTCACCCTGCCTCCCTTCCATCAATCAGTACTTTAGGGTTATGTGTCAATTAGTTGGCCAAGGTTGGCCTCGAAACTGTAGCTTCTTATCAGGAAAAGTTATGGCATCCTCTAGGTTTGGGTGACATCAGACGTTGGTACCTCTTTGCGCTTGGCTGGTCACGTGTCAGTACACCGTGAATCTGCTTCATTTTCCCTCTATTTGTGTATTTGATTCTCCCTTCAGCCTTGCCACCTGCCAGGGCCTCCTTATCCCGACCTTCACTGGCAGGCTGCTATGCTCTTAAGTTTCGTTTCTTCGAAGTTGCCGCTCTCCTCCCTTCCTTGGGTGACCTCGAATTCCCAAGCATGAGGTGCTTCTTGCTAAGTTTCAATTCCGCTCTTTCGTCTGGCTTTGTGCTGGTATATGAATCCTGGCCTGTTTGACCCTACCCTTCTGGGCTTAATTCTGCTTTTGTATAATGGAGTCGCACTTGTATAATGTGCTTCTTTTGAGGTAGATATATAGTTGGCGCTTGCCGCTCTATTCTTCTACTAAGCATAGCAAGCAGTACTGTTTCCTTTGCTTCTTGCGTTCCAAGCCTATTTACAGGCGTTAGCTAGTTGCATATTTCCATCCTGATTTATGGTTACGTTTCTTTATATTTCAACATCGTTTCTTCTTCTAAGTCCATTACATCATTATACATTTCGTCTTTGCGTGTCATCTTTTGATTGTCGGTTCATTCGTCTGTACGTCCGTCCTGGCCCTTGTGTTGTCAGCATTCGCCTTTAATTAAGGCCCTTTGAGTCTCTTCGGGGACAGTTTGTAAGTAGTCTTCATTTCGTGTCAGCTGCTGGTGCGGTTGTCTCAATGGGTACTGTGCTGCCCATGGTTGCCTGGTTCATGGCACTTCAACAGGTATTGCTCTTCTGATGGGCGCTGGGCAGAGCCCCAGTGTTGCTCTCTGTTGGTTTATTTGCTCCTCATACGTCACATACCTCGACAAGTATGTTCCTGGTATTTCAAAATGGGTGGCTGGATATCTGGGACCTCTTCTGCACTCCCCCCTCTGGTCGGTTAATCGACCACTTCTTCTTTCTCTTTTGGATTAGTCTTATTTGGTTCTTCTGTATCCACTTCTTCGTCTTCTGGGTTTGTACATGATGATGTGAACGTGTGTTTCTTTGGAGTCCATATTTTTATCACTCCTTTCAAACTTCCTGCTGTTTTTACATGTTCGTCTTTGTTCCAGGTCATTAGCTGGCACTGTCCATTAGAGCTGCAATAGATCAATTTTCCTTCATACTTTCTTCGATTTCTGGGATGCACAAACTTTGTTCCTTCTGGTGCATATTCGCTGGCCTTCACAAAGTCTCTTATTTCTTCATCAGTCAGGTCTCTGGGCTTCTATCCTGGTTTGACATCGATCATGATCTTCATCCCTATGGCTTTCTTCGCATTGTGAATTATTATCTTAATGACATAAAATCCTAGTAGTATCAACAATAGCAGGGCTCCCAGAAACTTGAATATGTCTGCCATCCATTGTGGAACCCATGAGAATAGTGTTCCAAACCAGCTGTCATCATCAATGTCATCAGTTTCATCAATCATCTGGTTCTGTAGGGTTGTCAGCATATTTATGGCTTCAGTTAAAGTTCCATTCTCTTTGTCATGTGAAGGTATAAACGTGCAACATGATTCTCCGATTTTTGCACAAACACCTCCATCCATCGCTGAGATCATGTCAAGTACATATCTGTTCTGTAGTATCATCAATCGGATTGCTCTTAATTCCTCTTTAATCGCATTGAATCCTTTTATGGTAGTGTTGATGGTCTGCAATAACTCCCATCTGGTTATCTGCAACCATTTGGTATTTAGCCCAACTTGGATTCTTGGCATGAAGATTATTGTGAACACTAAAAAGTGAGGCTGAAAAGCCTGTGTTCATAAGGGATTGCATGGAATGCCTCTTCTGATTTGGCAGAAAAGTAGTTTTCTCTCTTCAGTCGGCATACCAGTTCCACAGATCTCCTTTTCCTCAGGTGGGCATCTGCTTTTGGAAAACTGTCTATATTCAGGTCACTTTTCGGGATCACTAGTGCAGGAACATGGACGTTCACTATCGTGCATATGCCTCCCCAGTTCCTTGGCAGTCTTATGTATGCTTTGGATCCACACGCCCAGTAATGATCCATAATAACTGCGGTTCTGCAAGTCATTCCTGGGGCTTCAAAAACTAGTCCGCAGTTCTGATTCTCTCGCATCTTCCTTGTGCTATTGTTCCTGAAGCACAATTTTGGGTTCTCCAGTGGCACTATCTGCAAAGGTCCTCCTCTGTCTTTGACCCATGTCAGTAATTTTGTGAGTTTCGGCCATAAAGGTTTACACAATCTCTGTGAGTTTTCTATTGCTTCTTTGCGGGCTCCAAGGACCATCCATGCTCGGCAGATCACCACTCCTTCCTCCCATCCGTTTGGTGAAAGCACTGTCACCCAAATCTGCATCTGGCCTCTGTTCTTCCAAATTTGAGCTTCTTCTGGAGTTTTTCCTTGGACGTTCAGTCATGGGTTAATTTCCCATCTTATTCCTGCTCCTTTACCTCCTGGCTTTTCATACCTGATCATGTGATTCCTAGTATGAGCTCTATTTCTTGTCTTAATGACCTGGACGTAGTCATCTTCATCAGGGTAATCCATTTCGGTTGCCCATATCAATGAGGCATCCCTCACCATAAACTGTCCTCTGGTGTTGCACATTGCTACGTGTGACAGACAGTGTGCTGTTGGGACATCAATTTCTACTGCCACGAAGATCTTGGATTTTCCCATGCTGTACGGTAGAAGTGTGCAAAAGAAGCATTCTCCTTCTGATCTTCTTCTGACTTCTTTCATGTGTTGGTAACAGATTTTGTTTCCTAGATGTGCTGTGCTATCCAGGTAATCGTTCAGTTCATTGTTATCTTCGTGTGGGCTTCTCTTGATTCTTAGGGTCTTCCTGTAGTTCGCTATAACTGCATCTCTAAACGCGTCTGTGTGACTTTTCCTTGCTGGGGGACTCTCAGGTTTTCTGGTCCATGGAGCAGGTTTCTTTAGTTGCATCGATGATGTAGGTGGAGGTTTTGCAGTTCTCTCCTTCTCTTCTTGCATCCTGTTTCTGCTCTCTATAAGTGCCTTTATCAACCACCAGCCTGTCGCCAGCCCAGTGTATGGCTACATCGTGCGCCTGGTACTTGTTCCTTGTGTTGGAACTTGTGTGCTGGGCAATACAGTCTCTGCGGTCTTATTTTTCAGTTCCTCATGCCGCTTCTTTGCTTTGGCTATAAATGGGAATAAATGATCTATTAACATTTGTGTCCTTGCAGTGAATTCTCTTACAGCTGCTTCTTTCTTCTTAAGGGCTTTTGTTAAGTTTTCTTTTGTTGGCCTTTCTCTCGATTCTTTTCGATCTCTCTCATTATTTTCTGGGACTGATTGTTCGGTAGGCAGTCTCATGCTCTCGGTTGCCTTCGCTTGAGATTCTGTGGCCATTGACACATGCCCTGGTTCGTGTGCATTCAGTGTGTGGGTGCATGTAGTTGTCTGTGTTATGTTTTCATTCATTCATGCTGACCCTGTCTCCAGCTTTTCTCTTCATTCGTTACCTCAAGTGTGTATGTATCACTGCTAATTACATTCATTTTAAGTTCATTTGCCTTACCATCAGATTTCCTCGGGACTGGGATAACTATATAGGGTCTGGGTGCTTTTGTGGACTCATGCTTACACCATCAGGTGGGTACACAGAAATTGGAACGCTTCGAGTACCAATAAAAAATTCAGTTCTGATCGTTAAAGATAGCAAAATAATGATAACCATAATGCATAAATACATGATAGTACGATAGGTCAGACGGCAGCATTTCCTTCCAGTGAAGCGAGGGTGTCCCTCTACTTGTGCGAGGACCAGGTTACTATTCTGGGCCCCGATCTTGATTATTTATTCAATGACAATGTTATTGTTTTCCTCAATTCTATTTAGTTCTCAAACAGTTTGTGTCATAAAGTGTCTGGTGCTTCACAAATGTCCCCCCTCTTGCGGGTGACGATTGTCTCTTGATACAGGATGCAATATCCTTGCTAGACAATGGAAAAATAGGTTAGACTAACACTTCGATGAGTCACTGTTACTGTGCATGTTCAAAGTAGATGAGTTCCCACTCCACCCCCCGTATCTGCTTCAGTCCTGAGGACATGGCAATCAAAACAAATGAAGGCGAAGTTCTTGTCTCTGCTCCCTCGATCTGTCCCTTGGCGGAAAGATGAAGTGTTTGCCTCGGCTTCCTCGATCTGTCCCTCGGCTGAAGGTTTCACTGGAATCTCCTCATATAATCTCTCTGAAAGTTGGACAGCTCCACTTGCAGCATGATGCCATGGAGGAGCGTTCCCACCTGTGCGACATTAGCTGGATCTCTGATGAATGTGAGGAGGTCAACCTCGATAGGTATCCCTACCATTTCGGGAAAGTCAGTGACTAGGCGAAAGAGGACGTTGTGCGCCAGTCGGCTGTCATCGGGTGACAGGGACATTTGTCCTGCCTTGCTGGGTTCAGGATTACAGGCCCTTCCCTTGACGTGAACAATCCTTGCACTTTCCTGAAGCGTGGATTGCAACTAAGTAACTGAGTTTATTCCACAGCTGGCTCAAATGTTCAGAGTTTGCTGGATCTCGAATAAAGGTCAGAGTGTCAGTGGTTCTTCCGACAATAGCTGGGCACTCTTCAATTATGCGAAAGAAAAGTGCATTGATGAGTTCGTTCATCTAGAATCGCCTGTGGTGGAAGCATTTGTGTCCTTGTCACTGTACTCGGGCAGTACACTGAAGGCTTCCGCGATGACGGTAAGTAGCTGCCAGATTATCTTCTTGTTGGCAGGATCTTGGACAAAGTCTGAGACACCGGTGACCCTCCCAACTAGTGACAGATATGATACCAATACTAACTGGAAATAGGTGAGCACGTCCCTTGTGATGTTTCTGCTGGAGGACACCATAAGTGCTGCCAAACAAAGTCTTGATATTTGAGGATTCAGGATACTGTGTTTAGCTCTTTGGGTAAAAGTCCTTGATCACTGTCTGTTAGAGTCTTGTTTCTCAAGAACGCTTAAGTGTGGTTTGATTTACAAGTTTGTGTCAACAACCGTGTTGTGGCTTAAATGAGCAATTTTCTTCTTCATCCTGCAACTAGGATGCACAGAGTGTCCGTTTATGTCCTTGTCCCCTTTGCTTAGAGGAAATGTCCAGTTTAAGCCACAACTTGCAAAGGGGTTATTTCTGTCTTGGCTTTGCTACTCATGCGTCCTTCTTCCTCGTCATGGATCTCGTTTGCACGTGCTGACGTTCTTCCCCGTCGTCTGTAGCTTCTTCGCGGTGGGGTGCAGCTAGAGGGTTTTCTCCGATATAGGGTTTAATGTCATTGAGAAAAATCCACGCTCTCCTGCCCTGGAGTTTCACAGCTGAAGGAGTGCAGTCCTCCACGATGAAAGGACCATTGAATCTTGGCTCGTCCCACCTCTTCCTCGTGTGGTTTTTTACTAACACTGCATCTCCAGGAAAGATGAGTGGAACACGTAGACCTTGAACTCCGTCTGTTTCAGTGTCTCTTGCTGTGTTTTGTGCTGTGCTGCACCCTTTTCGTCGCGGCTGCAGTTGGTCTGAAATTACAGTAAGGCTGGATGTCAAGCAGTTCAGATATTTGCTCATTACGGTTCCTAGGACCTCCTGGGTTGACTGGGCATCACATCTAGCTCTGTCTTGAGGGGTTAGGGGAGTATTCATTCTCCTTCCTGTGACTATCTCATGCAGCGTAAGATGATGGTCGGAGCCTGGTTGGTTCTGAAGAGCATACAATGCCAGTGGCAGGCAGTGCAACCATCCCCTCTTTAGAGTAAGCTTCAACTTGGCTATCCTTTCCTTTAACAAGCCGTTGAGCCTCTCACAAACACCATTACCTTTCAGATGATACGCCGGTGAGAACCTGTGCTTTATACCAAGCAACAAGCTAATCTGTTCAAAGACTGTGTTTACAAAATGAGCCCCATTGTCTGATCTCATCACTTCACACACCCCCCATCTAGGGAACACTTCCCTCACCAGGAATTTGGTCACACAGGTAGAGTCTGGGTGTGTACATGGACCTGCTTCTATCCATCTAGAGAATCGACACACCACTACAATTAAGTACCTGTACCCGTTACACACTTGAATCATGTCGACATAGTCGATATGTAAGTGCTGAAAAGGCCCATTTGGCCGGGGGATGACTCCTCTCACTACTTTTAATGTGTGCCCAGCAGTAAATTGCTGGCAGATTATGCAGTTCACCATAAAGAATGCAACATGCTCAGCTAAATTCGATATAAACCAGTCTTCCGCAAGCGTTGCAGTTAGATTCTCTTTTGACATGTATAATGGGTAATGCAATTGCTCCAATGCTAATTTCAGTAGGGCTACAGGCATTACTGGTTTACTAGTGCTGTCTTGCCACCACAATCCGTCAGAGGGGTTTAAAGAACACCCTCATCTTTTCCACAGGTTCTTCTCATCCTGTGGTGCCTCCCCTTGAAGCTCCATTAATTGTGTCTACCCCAGATTACTATAGGCTTCGGGTGTGGTACGTGCCATCATCATTCTCTCATGGGTGCACGCCACTTCCACTTCCATAACCGTCTCACTTTTGGATGCCATACGCTTGGCTTCCGTGTCTGCTGTGTGGTTTTCGTGTGACACGAAATCTGTCCCTTTGGTGTGGGTGGCGCATTTCACGACTGCTATGCCCACTGGGAGCTGTAGTGCCTTAATCAGCCTGTCCAATAAGGCTGCATGCTGCACTGGCGTACTGTCTGCTCGTAGGTAGCCCCTCCTTTTCCAACATGCTAGTCCTGCATGCACTGTGGACGTCACATAGGCGGAGTCACTGTACACCGTAAATTCCTGGTCGGCGTGATTCTCAATGGCGAGTATCAACGCCAATAATTCTGCAGCCTGTGCTGAATAATGAGATGGTATTCGTGCACTGGCGAGTATTCGAAATTCTCTGTTTGCTATGTGTTTCATCACAGCGACACCTGTATATCTTTGTCCGTCTTCTTGGTTGATTCTCGAAGAACTGTAAATGAAAACGATCTCTCCTCCCGCCAGGGCATTTTCTTTCACCCTGGGGATTTCATCATAGAATTCTTCATAGTTTGCACAGTCATGTATCGGCTCTCCTCAAGTGACTGGCTCAGCTATGAACGTAGCTGGGTTCACTGTCTTACATCAAACTATTTTGATCGATGGATTAGATATAATCACTTCATAGGCAGAAGCTCTTTGAGATGTCAATGCGCCCTTTGGTTTCTCTAAAATGGCGAATAATGAGTGCTCGACGTATGACGTCATAGAACATCCCATTACAATGGTTGTCGCTTTCTCTATGGCGAACGCTGCGGCAGCTAAGGTTTGTTCGCATGGGAAGTGGCCTCTCATTACTGGGTCCAGGTTCCCACTGTAATATGCCAGGGGCTTGTACCCCAATGAGGTTTTTTGCGTGAGCACTGCCGTCATAATGCTGCCATCTGTGTGCGAGAACAGGTAGAATTCCTCTCCATAATTAGGAATCCCGAGAACTGGAGCCGTACACATCGCTCTCTTGAGTTCTGCAAACCCCCTTTCCATTGCTTCACTCCATTCAATCTTTTCCTTTGTCACCTGGGCCTTCTTCAGGGCCTGGAGCAAGGGCTTAGTATATGAGCTGTAATCGAAGACCCATGCTCTAACATAATTGCACAGGCCTAAAAAGCTCTGCATTTGCTTTATCGTGAGTGGCTTAGCCGTGTTCATGATGGCTTCAGCCCTTTCTGGGGTCACCTTTTTAACTTCATGTGAGATTTGCTGGCCTATGTATAGCACCTCCTGTTGCCAATATTGCAACTTTTCCTTGTCAACCTTATAACTGTAACGCTCACCTGATTCCCGCAGAGGCGCCGGTCTTGACTGGGTGAATGCCGTATCTTCAAAGGTGATGTGTAACACACGGTTGGCTCTTTGGGCTGGACCTCTGTGCACTGTATGTCTGACTCAAAGAGTAAGATGTCTGCAGATAGAAAATATGGGATTAATGAACTGGGGTTATTGGGTGCCTCTCTCCTCTTCCCTTTCTCTTCTCCTGTAGAACCCCAAAGGTTAACACCCTCACCTTAGGTAAGTGAACGCCGAGCTCTCCATCTGCCTCGGGGAGGGTGCCGTAACCAGTTTCTTCACTGGATAAGGGTGCAGGCCTCTTGACCTCAGAGGACTGCTGTCCGTCGTTAACTGCACGAACGGTAAGTTCTGGGCACTTCAAATGTCTTAAAAGTCTTTTGTAATGATATCTCTTGTTTTGCAGGGTTCCGGCGAAGGCGGATGGCGGGCTGATGAGAGTTGAGGATCGAACCCGCGTGAGGAATAGAAGCGCCTGGAAGCACGTAAGTAAGCGCTTGTAGCCTGCTTCACGATGCGCACTAACTGTCCCTTTTATCTGGCAGGTACAAGTTCGGAGCTTTAGAGAAGCTGAAGGGTGCTGGAATACCCACTGGATTCGGTGTGGGAAGGAGTAATGGCACGTGAGTAATAAAGTTGCCAATGTCTTTAAACGCACCTTCTTTTGTCTTTCAGATGCGGGATGCAGCGCCGAAGGCCTCCGGAGCGTGCGAAGAGCTGGTAAGCTTTTGTCTTTCAGATGCCGGAATGCAGTGCGAAGACCTCTGGAGCATGCGAAGAGTAGGTAAGCCTTTGTCTTTCAGATGCCGGAATGCAGCGCGAGGCGTTGGTGACAGCCGATGGACCAGGTAAGAGATGCGCTGCCACTGAAGACCGTAGTGCTAACCTGTTCTTTCTTTGTCTTTACAGGTGCTGCTGAAGACTGGATTCCAGGATGGTAAGCCTTTGTTCCCTTAGGCCCAGGATCAGAAGCAGAAGACACGATGAGCGTTCTGCTGCAGAGAATGCAGAATAACGCAAAGCAAGATTCATCCATCGGGTGTGGTTTAAATAGCCTCCTGTAGTGCTTAGGTGTCTCCTTCCACAGCCACGCCTAGGTAAGAAAAGAGTTCCTGCTTTCCAGAAGAGTTCCAGTGTTCTGAACCTACGGAGTGGCTCCTGCCCCACCCAACAGGAAAAGTAGTCCCAAACAGAAGAGGATCAGGGGTTCAACTGGCAGGTAAGTAAGCAGCATGGTCTGCTGCAGGTAAGTCCACCCAAGCATTATGAGCCCGGCGCTTCCAGCGCTGGGACTGGGCATCTTTATGAGCCTGGTGCCACTGGCGCCAGGACAGGGTCCAAAAGGTCCCAATTGGGACTGGCTGGCACTCGGAACCGGGGTTATGGGTCTGCTTCCAAGGGAGTCGGGCAAGTCCTGATCTTTTGGAAGCAGAGATCATGACAGCACCCCCCCTCAAGGCCCCTCCCAAACCGGGCTTCTCCGGGGGTTTGGGCTTGTTAGGAAATGTTCGATGAAATCTTTTGATTAGACGAGGCGCGTGGACATATTCTGCAGGTTCCCAGGATCTTTCTTGGGGACCGTAGCCTTTCCAGTCAATCAGGTAAAATAGTTTAGATTTGGAGATCTTGGAATCCAGGATGCTTTTGACTTCAAACTCGAGTTCTCCATCAACTAGAATGGGTTTTGGAGATGTAGTTAGTCGGGTTTGAGGTTGCACGGGTTTTAATAGAGAGACGTGGAAGACCGGATGTATCTTCATGTGAGGGGGCAAGTCCAACTTGACCGCTACTGGATTTACTATGGTAGTGATGGAATAGGGACCAAGGTATCTTGGGTTGAATGTGCGTGGTCCTTTTAGAGGTAGATATTTGGTGGATAACCAGACTTGATCTCCTACTTGATATTGGGGGGCTTCCTTCCGATGTTGGTCTGCTCCTTTCTTGTATTGTTCTTTAGCCCTTTGAAGGTGAGAAACGGCTTCCTTAAAGGCTTGGGTGATTGTAGAATGCAGGTGGTCTACTGCTGGTGTTCCAAGATCTTGGAGTGGATCCAACTCCGAGGTTCGAGGGTGACTACCGTATAAAAGAAAAAACGGGGTCTTCCCAGTTCCCGAGTGGACAGAGTTATTGTAGGCATATTCGGCTATCCAAAGGATATCTTTCCAAGTTTTTTCAGTTTGTTGTAGCATGCAGCGCAAATACTGTTCCAGAGTTTGATTGGTCCTCTCGGTTTGTCCGTCGGTTTGAGGGTGGTGGCTGGTCGAAAGTCTCACATCAATTTGAGCCGACCGACAGCAACTTCGCCAAAAATGAGAAATAAATTGACTACCTCGATCCGAAATTAGAACTGAAGGAAAACCGTGCAGTCGGACGATGTTTTCGAGAAATTCTCGGGCCAGAGTTGCTGCTGTTGGTAAGCCTTTGAGTGGAATGAAATGCGCCATCTTGGAGAATAGGTCCACGATTACTAGGATCGTATTGTATCCGGAGCATGGAGGTAGATCGGTGATGAAGTCCATAGAAAGCGTATGCCAAGGGCAAGGCGGGATGTCAATAGGGCGTAAGAGGCCGGCTGGTTTTTCCTTTTGACTCTTGTTTTGGGCGCATACTCCACAGGACATTATAAAGTCTCTGATATCTTTTTTCCAAGACGGCCACCAGAAGTAGCGCTTGATCTTTTCCGAGGTCTTGGTCATACCGGGATGTCCTTCCATTAAAGAATCGTGATAACAAGAGATTACCTTTTTCTGTAAATCTGTGCTGGGCAGGTATAACCGTTCTTGGAAATATAATAGGTTGTCCTTCACCGTAAAGTCCTTTCCCTGCAGATGCCAATTCTGTATGTCTGCTGGAGTTACCAGTAGCCTGGCTTTATCCTTAACTTCCTCTATGGACTGTGTGGCGATTACACCTAGAATTCTTTGTTCGGGAATGATAGGTACAGGTTTAGGATTGATCAAATGTTCTTCCACTCCCATCCGAGAAAGGGCATCAGCTTTACCGTTTTTTGTACCAGGTCGATAGGTAATTTTGAAGTCAAACTCGGCAAAGAATAGTGCCCAACGGAGTTGCCTAGAGGATTGAGCTTTTGCGGTTTTCAAATATTGCAGGTTTCGGTGATCTGTAATCACAGTAACGGTGTGTCGGGCCCCCAGAAGATAATGCCGCCAAGCCTTAATGGCAGACTTGATAGCTAGAAGTTCCTTATCAGTAATAGTGTAATTGATTTCAGGAGGCGAGAATTTGCGGGACCAAAATGCCACGGGATGCAACTGATTGGTTACTGGGTCCTTTTGTGATAGAACTGCCCCCATGGCAAGGCTCGAAGCATCAGTTTCAACGATGTAGGGGAGTTCTGGGCGAGGATGTTTTAAGATCGGTGCAGAGATAAATCTAGTCTTCAAATTCTGGAAAGCTTGTTCCGCCTCGGTAGACCATTCAAAACGTTTGTTTTTCTTTAACAAGGCGGTGATGGGCTGGACTATTCGAGAGAATTCGGGGATAAACCTGCGGTAAAAGTTAGCGAAGCCTAACATGCTTTGAACACCTTTTACGGAGGATGGCGATGGCCATTTGAGAATTGCATCGACCTTCTTTGAATCCATACGCACTCCGCTAGGTGATAATATGAATCCCAAGAATTCAACTTCAGTCACGTTGAAAACACATTTTTCCAACTTAGCGAAAAGTTTGTGTTGACGCAATCTCTTGAGGACCATTTTCACGTGTTTCCGATGTTCAGTTTCCGATGAAGAATAAACGAGGATGTCGTCAATGTAAACAACAACACACACATCTATGAGCTCTCTGAGGACATCGTTCATAAAATATTAAAAGGCGGCCGGGGCATTGCAAAGTCCGAAGGGCATGACCTGATATTCAAATAGCCCATACTTGGTGCGGAAGGCCGTCTTCCATTCATCGCCCTCTTTTACTCGTACCAAGTGGTAGGCTCCTCTAAGATCCAGCTTTGTATATATGCATGCTTTTCTGACTTGGTCCAGGAGTTCAGGGATCAAAGGTAACGGATATCTATTCTTAACGGTGATCTGGTTCAGGGCGCGATAATCTATACAAGTTCTGAGGTCCCCTTCTTTTTTTGGAACGAAGAACAAAGCTGAGGAAGCAGGGGACTTGGAAGGACGAATAAACCCATTCGCTAGGTATTGATCCAGGTATTGTCGGAGGTGAAGATTCTCAGGCTCGGTGAGGGCATAAATTCTACTACAAGGAGGAGTAGATCCAGGTATCAGGTCTATCTGGCAGTCATAAGACCTATGAGGAGGTAGAGAGTTAGCCTGATCCTTCCGGAAAACATCTTGGAATTCTAGGTATTCAGGAGGTAACTGAGGAGCCTCCGAGGAAATTGCTGCCAGTGCAACACCAGGTCGAGGGTGACAAGTAGAGACACATTCTGGAAACTGAACCGTTCTTGCTCGCCAATCGATCTGAGGATTGTGCTTCTCTAACCAAGGAATTCCTAGAATAATCTGGAACTGAGGGGCCTTGATTACATCGAACACGATCTTCTCATGGTGTCCATCTTGACTTACTAGCGTCACTTCTTGGGTGGTATGCGTTACTGGTCCGGAGGCTATCTCCGTACCATCCACCGTAGTAATGACGTCCTTTACAGCCTTTGGACAAAGAGTCAGATTCATCCTCAAAACCATTTCATGATCCACATAATTGCCGATGGCACCGCTGTCGACGTAAGCTTCAATCGCATGTAATCGATCCGGATGTTCAGGGCTAATGAGGACCATAGGTATCATGAAATGCGAGGTCACGGAACTGGTTTTAACGCTCGGCAAGAGGACCTCTATTCTTGTCGGGCGAGGTCGTTTCCCTGCTCAGAGTTTGTGACCCTGGTAACTGCAGCTCCTACTGCCTTCTTGGCTGGTTTCACCGGACAGTCCCGAAGAAAGTGCCCCGAGTTTCCGCAATAGAGGCATAATTGCAGCTGTTTTCTCCTTTCCCGCTCCTTTTGTGTTAGTGGTCCTTTCAGGCCCCCTATTTGCATGGGTTCCCCGGAGTCTACTCCTTTGGTAGGAGTTGGTGGTTTGGAAAATACTCGAGCATCAAACTTGGAACGATCGGCCTTCCTGTTCTGCAGTCTGTGGTCAATTTGAACGACTAAGTCAATATAGTCCGAACAGTCTTGCGGGGGATTCACTACTTGGGCTAGCACATCTTTGAGCTCTCCACGTAGACCTCTATAAAACAGCGTAATCCTTTTGTCCTCAGGCCATCGAGTTTCCACTATCAGTCTGTTGAAAGACGCAATATAAGCCAAAAGGTCTTGATTACCCTGTCGCAATGAAAGGAGCTCATTGTCCAAGGCCTGCCCCTGTGAATGTCTTGCAAACAGTTTTTCCATACTGAGCTGAAAAGCTTGAAAATCATGGAGAACCGGATCATCTTGATTAACTAGAGGGATCGACCAGTCTGCCGCATTGCCACTAAGGTACGAAAGCACGAAAGCTACCTTAGCTTGATCAGTTGGAAAGGCTGCTGGCCGGCATAAGAAGTGCAACTGGCACTGATTAATAAATACTGCAAACCTCTTTGGGTCACCAGAAAATCGTTCGGGCGGAGCCAGAGGTACATTCCCAGGTAGGTTGATCTGCACTGGGTTCGTAGAGGATGTTGAAGGAAGATTTGCCCCTGATGCGGGTAACGGAGTTTGTCCGGCTTGTGACTGTAGCAATTGTCTAGCGAGATCGTCTGTTCGCTCCTTGGAAATAATCAGTTCCCTTCTTAGAGCATTCGTTTCCTGACGGGCTGCATGCACTTCTGCTCTTAGTTCCCCAAGTAACTGGGCTAGCTGGTCGGTATCCGAGGTTTCCATAGCGCCTGGGTGGGAGTTTTGCGATAAGGCTTTGCGTTCTGTAACGCTCACCTGATTCCCGCAGAGGCGCCGGTCTTGACTGGGTGAATGCTGTATCTTCAAAGGTGATGTGTAACACACGGTTGGCTCTTTGGGCTGGACCTCTGTGCACTGTATGTCTGACTCAAAGAGTAAGATGTCTGCAGATAGAAAATATGGGATTAATGAACTGGGGTTATTGGGTGCCTCTCTCCTCTTCCCTTTCTCTTCTCCTGTAGAACCCCAAAGGTTAACACCCTCACCTTAGGTAAGTGAACGCCGAGCTCTCCATCTGCCTCGGGGCAGGGTGCCGTAACCAGTTTCTTCACTGGATAAGGGTGCAGGCCTCTTGACCTCAGAGGACTGCTGTCAGTCGTTAACTGCACGAACGGTAAGTTCTGGGCACTTCAAATGTCTTAAAAGTCTTTTGTAATGATATCTCTTGTTTTGCAGGGTTCCGGCGAAGGCGGATGGCGGGCTGATGAGAGTTGAGGATCGAACCCGCGTGAGGAATAGAAGCGCCTGGAAGCACGTAAGTAAGCGCTTGTAGCCTGCTTCACGATGCGCACTAACTGTCCCTTTTATCTTGCAGGTACAAGTTCGGAGCTTTAGAGAAGCTGAAGGGTGCTGGAATACCCACTGGATTCGGCGTGGGAAGGAGTAATGGCACATGAGTAATAAAGTTGCCCAATGTCTTTAAACGCACCTTCTTTTGTCTTTCAGATGCGGGATGCAGCGCCGAAGGCCTCCGGAGCGTGCGAAGAGCTGGTAAGCTTTTGTCTTTCAGATGCCGGAATGCAGTGCGAAGACCTCCGGAGCATGCGAAGAGTAGGTAAGTCTTTGTCTTTCAGATGCCGGAATGCAGCGCGAGGCGTTGGTGACAGCCGATGGACCAGGTAAGAGATGCGCTGCCACTGAAGACCGTAGTGCTAACCTGTTCTTTCTTTGTCTTTACAGGTGCTGCTGAAGACTGGATTCCAGGATGGTAAGCCTTTGTTCCCTTAGGCCCAGGATCAGAAGCAGAAGACACGATGAGAGTTCTGCTGCAGAGAATGCAGAATAACGCAAAGCAAGATTCATCCATCGGGTGTGGTTTAAATAGCCTCCTGTAGTGCTTAGGTGTCTCCTTCCACAGCCACGCCTAGGTAAGAAAAGAGTTCCTGCTTTCCAGAAGAGTTCCAGTGTTCTGAACCTATGGAGTGGCTCCTGCCCCACCCAACAGGAAAAGTAGTCCCAAACAGAAGAGGATCAGGGGTTCAACTGGCAGGTAAGTAAGCAGCATGGTCTGCTGCAGGTAAGTCCACCCAAGCATTATGAGCCCGGCGCTTCCAGCGCTGGGACTGAGCATCTTTATGAGCCTGGTGCCACTGGCGCCAGGACAGGGTCCAAAAGGTCCCAATTGGGACTGGCTGGCACTCGGAACTGGGGTTATGGGTCTGCTTCCAAGGGAGTCGGGCAAGTCCTGATCTTTTGGAAGCAGAGATCATGACAATAACCTTTCTCAGCCAGTATAGTTAATAGCTGAATAGAATCGCGTCTGCATTGTTCTTCCGTGGAGCTGCAGATCAAGATGTCATCCACATATTGCAAGTCGACACTTTCTAATGCAATATTGCTTAAGTCTATCTGTAGGACTCTATTGAAAATGGACAGGGACTCACAGTACCCCTGTGGCAACCTCGTGCTTTTCAGACGCATTTGTCTGAAAGTGAATGACGTCAGATCTTGAGAGTCACGGTGCAACAGGATTGAGAAAAGGACATTTTTCAAATCAATCACCGTGAAATATTTTGCCTCAATGGGTATGTTAGATAGGATTGTAGATGGATTAGGGACTAGAGGGAATTCGGCTTCAACAATATTGTTTAATGCTCTTAAATCTTGGATTAAATGCCAAGACCCTCCCTTTGATTTCTTGACGGGATAAATCACTGTATTACAGGGTCACTCTGACATCACTAAGATGCCCTGATCCATCATGGCGGAAATTGTCTTCGCGATCCCTTCATCCACCTCTCTGGACATGGGATATTGTCCTGCTCTCGGTAAAATTGCTCCTGGTTTCAGCTTACTTTTCACTTCTCCCACCCCCTTCAGGGGGCCTACGTCATATGGTCCTGTAGTCCAAACTGAGACAGGCACCTGGGTCATGTTGTCATCAAAGTATTCCAGACGTATCAGTGCCAACATCATTCTCTGAGGCACTTCTCTTTTGATCATTTTTACCCAAAATATGAGACTCACGTCCACCCTTGTCTCTTCTGAGTCTGGTTGTTCTTCAAACAGATCGTCATTGGTGACGTCAGTCACTTGATACCCTTCATCAATGGCGATAATTGCACACCAGTGTCTGCCTTCATCATTGTAGCCTTCAACCAATACTACTTTCCCTAGCACTGCTGCGGTATGTATCATCAAGGGAAATACTTGTCCCACCTCTTCATGCATAGGTATTCTTGGTCTGAATAGAAATTCATCAGGGGTTCTCATAGTTCTATCTGCGAGGCCTGGTAATCCTGCCATAAGCACACACGTTCCATATGTGAAAACTTCTGGCTCTAATGGTATAGCTCTCATGGCTATATGTCCTGAGTACGCCCTGATAATTTTGCATACGTTTGAATAATGCATTCCTGGAGTGGAGTATACTATGCCCTCCTACGTGAACGAGATCGTCATGTTCAATTTTGTCATTAAGTCACGACCCAAAATGTTCACTGGGGTCTGACGTGAATATAATAATGGTACATTCATGTTGCACTCTCCTATGGAGACTGGGAGTGCGTCCGTAAAGGGAACTCGACTGTGAGCTCCTGTGAAACTCTGAGTATCTATGGCCTCGCCGGACAAGGCATGTTGCACCCGTGTCAACTAAGAAGGAATATTCTTTACCCCCTATGATGACATTCACCCTAGGTTCCCGATTAGGGTCTGGTGACACTGATAGGATAGAGCACATCAGGTTTCCCAGTGAGCTGTCCTAGTTCATATATAAGTTCGGCCCACTGTACACTTGTGGATTCTCTCCACTCCCTGGGCTGCCTCCCCTTCCGGAGTTTGTGCCCTGAGACGTTTGCGGTGGTGCCTGTTGAAATTTCCCTTGTTGCAAATTCCCCATGTTTGGGGGTTGAACGCCATGCTGCGCCCCCTGCTGCATGCCTGGTGCTTGCTGCTGCACTGGGTGATTTTGTGCATTGCCCTGTTGTGGATTTGCCATGCCTGCTCCCATTCCTTGGCTATATCTGCCACGCGTCTAGGCTTCTACACGTGCACGCTAAATGCCCCGTCATTCCACACAGCCAACATATGGGCGGTGGTCGGTTTATTTCTCTGTTTGACATATCTAGGCTGCCCATTTGCACGTTTTGAAAACCTCCTTGATTACTTTGGAAACCTCCTCGATTACTCTGCCATCCTCTTGCTCTAAATCCTCTTCCCCTTGGGTAATGTCCTACGTTACCCTGGTTATTCTGCTGTGGGTTAGCCACCTGTTGTATGTTCTTTTCAGCTGGGTTTTGTCACAACCCTTGCCCAAAACCCCCTCTATCAAACCCATTGGCCAGGAGGAGTCAGGAGTCGGGCCCCTAGAGCCTGGCATCCTCTTCAAAAGCCCTCCTGGGGCCAGTCCTGGCGCCTTTGGCACCAGGCTCATACACCATGAAAAACAATGTGCTTTATTGTATTGGCAGTCAACATGGAGGCATCCACATAGCTTGGTTCCTAGGAACCAAGCTATGCGGTCTAGTGTTTTGGGTGTGGTAGCCTAGGGACTACCTTACCTGGACTATTTTGTTGGGGCTATTTAAACCACACCCAAGCAAGACAACACGCTTCGCGTTACTTTGCAGCTTGCAACGTGACGCTCAACGTGTCCAGCTGTTCCCCACGAACCTCGGAGAAGCAGAACTTGCAAGGAGACAAAAGGAACATCATTAGCAACAGCATCTTACCTGCAGTCTTCATCTTTAGCCACTTGCAGCTCCTGAGAACAGCTTCCTCGAATCTGCACGCCTCCCAGACAGAACAACCTGAAAGAGGAAGATATATGCAATATTAAAGTAAGCAGTGGAGACATTTGCAAAGTACAAACTGCTCAAAAGGCTTACCTGGCTGGTCGCCGCTCGGCTGGCACCCTCCGGACATTCCACTCGCGCTGAAGAACACTGCGACCTACAAGGAAGGAAAACACAGGTTAGCAAAGGCAAGACTTCGCAGCGCTGCACATAGCACTTACTTACCGCATCATAGCGCTCTTAATGCGCCATCATTTACCAGCGGGGCTCAACCAAGCCAGTTTGCCGCGCCGAAGCTCTGCATATCTAAGGGAGATAAAGAGACATTTTAAAAACCAAGAAAGGCATGCATGATAGCAACAATACTAAAGAACAGCAATAAAACCTACCTGAACAATATCAAACGGGCCGGCGTCAGTGAAGTAACTGGACCGCACAAGCCCACGAAAGTCAACGCGCCCCTGCAAGAAGGCAGGACGGAGAGCATGCCTAACTCTACCTCAAGGTGAGGAGAGGGCCCCAGAGGGGCTTAAATCATATGGGGGTGGAGGAAGGCTACTTACCCCGGTCGGTCAGTTTTGAACACAGTCCTCCTGTATTTTCAGGTAGAACCTTCCCCGCAGACCACATCTGGGCAAGGCTGAGAAGTATACCAGCGAGTAACCCGGCTGGGTGACGTCCCTGTGGATACCAGGTGAGCGTAACAGAACCCGAAGCCTACCATAACAAATCCACCTGGGCGCCATGGAGACATCAGAAATGTACCAATTGGCCCAATTACTAGGAGAGCTTTGAGCTGAGGTTCATTCTGCCCGACAAGAGACTAATGCCCTCCGAAGAGACCTAATAGTGACCGAAGAACGCACTGAAGAGATTGTCCTGCCTGTGATTGCAAGTATTGCCTGCTAGACCCTCTACCTGGAAGCAATCCAATGATGCAAAACCGCACCACACCATCCACTCCAGTACAGATCATGTTACATGGAACGGTTCCCCTGGCACCACCAGAAAGGTTCTCGGGCGACCCGCGGAAGTATGCAGCATTCATCAATCAGTGTCGCCTTCATTTTCTTTGTAGGCCTGGAGCATTTCCAAACGACCAAGCTCGAATAGCTTTTGTCTTATCATACCTGAGTGGTAGTGCAGCAGATTGGTCGGTGCCGTTGGTGACCCATGACGATCCTCTATTACAGGACTTTGGGGGGTTCCAGAGAGAAATGGAAAAACTTTTTGCTCGCCATACCCAGGAACAAGCAGCAGACAATTAACTCTTATCCCTCTGACAGGGGAATCAGGACTTGTTAACGTACATTGCTACCTTCAACAGACTGGTTGCTGAAGCTAGGTGGCCAGAAAACAAAAGAACCACGTTATTTCATCGAGGCTTACGAGGCAAATTAAAGGACGTCTTAGCGCAGGTGGTTGATCCGCCCAGAGACTGCGCCAAATTCATAAATCTGGTCGTGCAGCTAGACCCCCGGTTGCAGGACCGACAAGCAGACCGGTCTAAGATGGACTCTCGGACCGTGTATGTTCGACCAAGGGAAAACACATCCCGTGTACCTGAAAATGTTGTAGAACCCATGCAGATTGGAGGGATACGGCCTCCATTAACAAAACAAGAGCGGGACAAAAGAAGACAACAACAACTTTGTTTGTATTGTGGGAAACCAGGACATTTCCTGAAAGACTGTCCAGTAAAACCCCCAAGAAGAACAGTCGGGGCCACAGAGAAGGATGAAGCTAAGGAATCAGAAAACTACCAAGCTCGACAAACATAGAGGTCAGTTTGTCGAGTGAGAAGAAAGAGTTGCTGAACTCGCACTTTGCAATACTAGTGATCTTAATCAACCACCAACGGTTGTCAAGAATGCATGATGTTGAAGCATACATCGACAGCGGAGCAGTTGGAAATTATATTGATCAAGAACTGGCAGCAGAGATGGGGCTTCCTTTGTGTTCTAAGCCAACTATGGACAAGGTAACCACAGTGGATGGGACAGAAATCGCTTCCGGACCAGTAACCCAGTGCACAGCCAGGGTAACCTTGCTGTGCCAGGACGGACATTGGGAGTCTATTTCGTTTGATCTCATCAGGGCACCTCAGTTCAGGCTAATACTAGGGATGCCATGGTTGGTTGCTCACAACCCTTTAATAGACTGGCGGGCATGAAAATTAACCTTCCCCGATGACTGCTCCCCTGCCTGCTATTATCAAGAGGAGAAACCCGACGTCTGTATACCCATGAATCCCGGAGTGACAGTATCAACCCTGGGAGTAACTAATACCTTGCTGAGTGAATACCATGATTTCCAGGATGTATTCCGAAAGGATAAAGCCAATACATTGTCGCCGCACAGGCCCTATGATTGTCAGATCGACCTTGTTCCTGGTGCTCAAATCCCTTGTGGCAGAATCTACGCACTCACAGAACCAGAAAACCTTAATTTGAAATTCTATTTAGACCAGTACCTTGCAAACGGATTTATCCGTCCTTTGAAGTCTCCCGCAGCCAGTCCTTTGTTCCTTGTATTGAAAAAGGAAGGGGACTTGAGAACCTGTATTGACTACCGTGCATTGAACCAGATTACCGTGAAGAACTGCTACCCCTTGCCACTTATCCCTGAGATGCTAGACCAAGTTAAAGATGCCCAGATTTATACTAATTTGGACCTTCGAACGGAGATGAATGGAAAACCGCCTTCCGCACTAAGTACGGCTTGTTCGAATATCAAGTCATGCCCTTCGGGCTATGCAACACTCTTGTGGCATTCCAATATTTCATGAATGACGTCTTGAGGGAGTTAATTGATGTGTGTGCCTTAGTGTACATAGACGACATCTTAATATACTCAGCCTCGAAACAAGATCACGTCAGGCACGTTCGTTCAGTCCTCACCAAGCTCTGTCAACATCGCTTGTTTGCAAAGCATGAAAAATGCTTTTTTCACGTTACCGAAGTAGAGTTTCTTGGTTTTATCCTTACCCAAGGAGGCATCAGAATTGGCGTGCACAAGGTAGATGCCATTCTGAAATGGCCTTTACCGACGTCTCTGAATGGGGTACAAAGCATGCTGGGCTTTGCAAACTTCTACCGCCGGTTCATCCCAGATTTCTCTCAGGTTGTGCACCCAATCACAGTATGTTACGAAAAAACAATAAAAGGTTTGCTTGGATCGAAGAAGCAGAAGAAGCCTTTCAGGAACTTAAACAAAGGTTTACCTCCGCTCCAATCCTGCGGCATCCTCGTCCAGACCTCCCTTATGTCATTGAAACTGATGCGTCCAGTCTCGCAATGGGGGCTGTCCTTTCACAGAGAGACCCGGAAACCGGCCAACTACATCCTGTGGCCTTCTGGTCAAAAAAGTTCTCACCTCCAGAGATTAATTATGCCATCACGGACAAGGAACTCCTGGCTATCAAATCCGCCTTTAAAGCCTGGAGGCACTACCTTCTGGGGGCCAGACACACCATTACAGTCATCACAGACCACCGAAACCTGCAATATCTCAAAACAGCCAAAGCCCAGTCCTCGAGTCAATTACGGTGGGCCCTTTTCTTCACTGAATATGATTACGTAATCATGTTTCGACTAGGGGTCAGAAACGGAAAGGCGGATGCCTTATCTTGCATGGGCATAGATGAAATGGTATATACAACTCCAGATCCAGTATCTATTATACCTGAAGACAAACTCTTGGGTATCACGACAGCCTTAACACAAGCAGAACTACAAGAGGAAATTCAATGGACAATGAATCCTGATGTTTTCCTCGCATGGCAAACTCAAGGAGAACAATATACCATCAAGGACCATGTACCCTTTTTTAGGGATCGCCTATATGTACCCAAGAAGGAATTACAACAGCAGATTATTTCAAATTATCACGATTCACTGATCGAAGGGCATCCTGGGATCGCCAAAAACCTAGCTAAGGTAAAAGAGAACTTTTGGTGGCCTACCTGGGGTAAGGACATCATTCAGTATATTCAGTCCTGCGGTGTCTGTGCGCAAAATAAATCACAGAAACAAAAACCATCTGGTCTCCTACAACCATTGGACATTCCTCCAGTTCCATGGTACACTCTTTCCCTTGACTTCATCACTGATCTACCTCCCAACCACCAAAGGTTCAACACCATCCTTGTAGTTGTGGACTTATTCTCGAAGATGGTTCAATTTATTCCACTCCAAGGCCTCCCTGACGCAGCCACTTTAGCAAAAGTATTCCTGGAGGGCGTTGTTAAGCTACATGGCTTCCCTTGGGTTCTGGTCTCTGATTGAGGCAGCCAGTTTGTTTCTAACTTCTGGAAGAAGTGTTGTGCTATGGCGCAGATCGACGTTCGACTATCTACCAGTCACCATCCCCAAACGGACGGTCAAACCGAGAGAACCAATCAGACGCTCAAGCAATATTTACGGTGCATGCTGCACTACGAACAAAGGCATTGGAAAGACTTACTATGGATAGCCGAATATGCATATAACAATTCCTTGCATTCAAGCACAGGACAAACGCCATTCTATAATCTTTATGACAAACATCCACGTACCTCTGAACTAGACCTTCCAGCTAGCTTGGAAATGCCAGCAGTAAAGACTTTACACACCACCATTACTCAGGCTTTCAAGAAGGCGAAGGAACATCTTATCCATGCCAAAGAAACACAAAAGAGATTCGCCGACCAACACCGGAAAAAGGCCCCTGATCATCAAGTAGGAGACAAAGTTTGGTTAGCCGCTAAATTCGTACCCATCAAGGGAACCTGGACCTTTCAACCCAGATACCTAGGACCCTATACCATTATGGCAATTATCAACCCAGTAGCTGTGAAACTGGAGTTACCACCTATTCTACAAATCCACCCGGTATTTCATGTGTCCCTCTTGAAACCAATGCAACCTGGCACATGGATTGGGACACCACCGAAACCCATACTTGTTGACGGAGAACCAGAATTCAAAGTCAAAGACATCTTGGACTCTAAATACTCTAGGTCCAAACTATATTACCTTGTTGATTGGAAAGGATTTGGACCACAAGATAGATCCTGGGAGCCCAGTGAGAACCTCCACGCACCGCGTCTAATCAGGAAATTCCATCGGAACTTCCCAACTAAACCTGGACCAGACAGAAGGAACACTGTGCGAGGGGCCTTAGGGGGAGTGCTGTCACGACCCTTGCCCAAAACCCACTGTGGCAAACTCATTGGCCAGGAGGAGTCAGGACTCGGGCCCCTAGAGCCTGGCATCCTCTGCAAAAGCCCTCCTGGGGCCAGTGCTGGCACCATTGGCACCAGGCTCATACACCATGAAAAACAATGTGCTTGGAAACTGCTTTATTGTATTGTCAACCAACATGGAGGCATCCACATAGCTTGGTTCTTAGGAACCAAGCTATGCGGTCTAGTGTTTTGGGTGTGGTAGCCTAGGGACCACTTTACCTGGACTATTTTGTTGGGGCTATTTAAACCACACCCGAGCAAGACAACACGCTTCGCGTTACTTTGCAGCTTGCAATGTGACGCTCACCGTGTCCAGCTGTTCCCCACGAACCTCGGAGAAGCAGAACCTGCAAGGAGACAAAAGGAACAATTAGCAACAGCATCTTACCTACAGTGTTCATCTTTAGCCACTTGCAGCTCCTGAGAACAGCTTCCTCGAATCTTCACGCCTCCCGGACAGAACGACCTGAAAAAGGAAGATAGAGGCAACATTAAAGTAAGCAGTGCAGACATTTGCAAAGTACGAACTGCTCAAAAGGCTTACCTGGCTGGTCGCCTCTCGGCTGTTACCCTCCGGACATTCCACTCACGCTGAAGAACACTGCGACCTACAAGGAAGGAAAACACAGGTTAGCAAAGGCAAGACTTCACAGCGCTGCGCATAGCGCTTACTTACCGCATCATAGCGCTCTTAATGCGCCATCATTTACCAGCAGGGCTCAACCAAGCCAGTTTGCCGCGCTGAAGCTCCGCATATCTAAGGGAGATAAAGAGACATTTTAAAAACCAAGAAAGGCATGCAGGATAGCAACAATACTAAAGAACAGCAATAAGACCTACCTGTACAATATCAAACGGGCCGGCGTCAGTGAAGTAACTGGACTGCACACGCCCACGAAGGGTCAACGCTGCCCTGGAAGAAGGCAGGACGGAGAGCACGCCTAACTCTACCGCAAGGTGAGGAGAGGGCCCCAGAGGGGCTGAAATCATACGGGGGTGGAGGGAGGCTACTTACCCCGGTCGGTCAGTCTTGAACACAGTCCTCCTGTATTTTCAGGCAGAACCTTCCCGCAGACCAGATCTGGGCAAAGCTGAGAAGTATACCAGCGAGTAACCCGGCTGGGTGGCGTCCCTGTGGATACAGGTGAGCGTAACAGGTTTGTTAGCATGGCACCTTCAAGAGCATACTTTGATAACTTCTTTTGCACCAGCTTCGCTTCCTCACCCTTTTGAGTTGCCTCCTTTTTCGGATTCCTTTCTTGTAACAATCTACAGTAATGTGCTATAGTTAACTGTATTTCAGCCCAAGGTTTAGCCTCAACCCCTACCAATTTCTTGAGCTGTTTCTGCACTGGTTCTGGCAACCCTTGGCATAAAATGTGGTAAAACACCAGTATAGATTTTGTCCAAGATTCATGCGTTTCGAGCACCCACGCGTCTTGGAAATTCTGGATATAAATCAACGGATCTTCTGACTCTTTCATTTTTTGAGTCATTAAAGCTCCCATATCAGAAGTGTCCGGGTAAAGCACTCGTAGCGCTTTCCATACAGCTGCTCTGCAATTATTAAATGGCGCTCCGTCGTGTGCAGTGTTGATTATGGTTATGCCAGGGTACCCTGCCCGTGCCCACCCATCGTCTGCTCTCTCAGCAACTATGGCGATCAAGAGACCTTTAATGTCCCCTATAGCTAATGTGACACCTCCTGTCATTTTTTCTAACTTGTGCATCCACTTCCCGGCTCCCGATGTCAGCATTGGAAGCGTGTTTTTCAGGTTTTCTTGATCCATGTGTGGCCATGGAATATATTGCGGTCTTGCTCCCCCCTTTTCTAATAGCGGAAATTGGAATGCGCAGCCTTCTTTCTCTTCCCCCATAGCTCTCCGGTCTACCACTGGGGTAATATTCCTGCATCGCCGTCTGCCTGGCAATGTCTTCAACCTGGCTGCATAGACTGGTGCTGACACCCCCCTCTTACCATGGGGTGTTCCTTCATGCTGGTCGGATTGCATGGTAGACTCTGATGTCCTTGGTGCGGACTCGCCAGCTTCTGACCATTTTACCCCTTTGTCCCTTGGGAGCCGCTTTTTGCGCCGTCTCCCTTCTTTATTTGTCTCGCACTCCGTCTCTTCTCTGGAGTCGGACACTGATTGTTCCCAATTCACGCAACTTCTTTTGTCATCATCATTTTTACTGATTTCTAGTCTGTCCAAGAACAGTCTCCTGCTCGCACTACTTCGGGTGACATCCTCAGTGTCATACAGCTCAGTGCTCTCCAGGCGCTCGTCTTTCCTTTCCCCTTGGGATATTTGTTCTAGCCCCATTTCATCATATATCTTATCGATCGTTTCCCCAATGCTTCTGGTGTCGAAGTCATCTTCAATAATTGCCCTGGTCATGCCTGGTACTGAGTCGTATGCAGGAAAGAATTCTTCAATGTGTTCCCATTCTACAACAGGATCGGGTTTTTTAACTTCCCGCTCCAGATATTCAAGATCGCATGCCCTCTATCTACGCTTTCGTTCAATGTCATCATCAAATTCTTTGTGCTTCCTCGCCTCTTCTCTGACCTTATCTTCTTCCCTTCTCCTTTCATTTCTACGTTCATCTACCCTTGGAACTTCCTCATCTTTTCGTCTCCTTATCCTTTTTTCACGTACCGTTTGCTCTTCTTCCAACCTTAGCTGTTTCTGTCTGTACTGGTCATAGACTGCTTTCTGTTTGCGATCGAGCTGCTTTTCTTGCTCTTCGCGATATAGCTGTTCTCGCCTAAGCCTATCTTTCCTTCTTATCCTTTTGTCTCTTAACTCCTTTTCCTTCTCCTTCTCCCTTCTCTATGCCTCATCTGACTTCTCTTTAGGTCTCACATCATCACTTCCTTTTCCATCGAGTTTCAGCAATATCTGTCCTCCCATCCATTCGTCTTTTTGCGAATGCTACCTTATCAGTTCTGTCTTCACTTCCTTTTCATTTCTTTCCCTCTCTCTCTTTATCGAGAGATGCACTTGTCTGTGCCTGGTCCTTCCTCTCATCATCGCTTCTCTCCTTGTCCCTCGGGACTATGGAGGTAAAGTTCTTATCCTGATCCTTCCCTTTATTTTCGTCATTACTATATGTAGGTGACTCATATGCGGGGTTGCTTTACCCTGTGGCTGCCTTAAGCTCCCTTAATGGGTAGAGTCCCTCAGGCTTACTTCCCTCAATTTCTGTTTCAGATGGGGCAGGTGGTGCGGTAGGCATCTCACTCCCCTCTGTGCATACGTTTAATATCCAGTCAGCAGGTGGCTCGTCTTCCTTCGACTGTTCGAACATTTTACAAAGTTCTAGAACAGCAAGGCGTTTCTCCAGTTCTTTTCCTGTATATGTGGCATGCAAGTAAGTCGTCATATGCTGTAAGACGGCTTTAGATAAAGACCCATTTTGTGGCCACGGCATAAACATCTTGTGGGCGGTGCCCTTAACTCACTCAGTGCTATATTTCCTAAGCTTGGGTGCATGTTTCGGCAGTTGTTTACATAGGTGTGCTAATGGAGTAATGTCTTCCATTTTTAAATCTGTTTCTAACAATACCTTCATGCAACTTCAACACTCCCAACAATATGAGCAAGCACCAAATACCGCAAGCTCCAATCCAATCTTTTCCCGCCAAAACTTTTTATCACCAATTTACTCAAGAACATCAGTCCATGTGCGATTCCCTCTCAACTATAGAATTGCGTAAAAACCCTACTTGATTTCAAACAACACAAGACAAAATTTCTTACATGTGACGTACAACAGAACATGTACAACAGACATTTGACAGACTAGATAGACACCAACTGGACACAAATATCTCTGGCTCTAATTTGTACCCCGACATGGAGTTTAAACAAACCCCTTTTACGACGTCTTTAAACGTGGTAGTAGCCTAGTCATCCCCTATCATGTGGGCTCTGAATTCACGTTTCTTCTGACCGCTATATTAAAGCACAGGAATAAGGCGTATCCTCTTTCTTTATCTCAGGTGTCCGCCCCGGTATCCTCTCTCTTCTCAGGTGTCCGCCCTGGTATCCTCTCTCTTCTCAGGTGTCTGCCCTGGTATTCTTTCTTTTCTCGGGTGTCTACTCTGGAATTCTTTCTTTTTATTCAATTATTCTCGAGTCATTATCCCCTTATATATACAGTCTTCTCTACTTCTGACTATTTTGTTTTCTCCACCACCCTCCGTTACCTTTTCCCTTACTTGTTCTAATGCCTATGACATTTGCCAAAGCAATCAATTTTTTGTTTCACTCACCGCTCGCATGGTTCCTCTATGGATCCTCGGGATCACCGCCTCCGTTACTGCCTCCTTTAGTCTTTCGCCTGTTCTGCTGCCCATAGGAATGGAAGGGTTTATGTTTATAAAACGGGTCCCTTCAGACCCACTGCACTTTTTGGATAGATTTAAACTATCATTGTCCACAGGAAGCTTCACAGTCTACTCGGCCAAATTTGCGAAGGACTCGTGATATTTCCAAAGACCCAGAGTTACTTTGTGTCGACGGTCAATAGGTGTCTTATTTTAATCAATAATCAATAATTGATGGTGAACAACCATCCTCTGCTACCAAGTATACAGGAGGGCGGAGCGACCTCTGACGGGCCCATGGGATCAGAGCTCACCCTCGAGTACTTTAAGATGAGATAGCTGCACCTTAAGGTGGATGGGGTGCGGGATTCTCTTACTCCAAAACCAATCAATAAGGACAACTCAATGGTTTGGCAAAGGAAAGTCTGTTTAATGACAAGTACAAAAAACGGGGAAACAATAGGAAATCATCAGTGATGCGATTGCCCGCCTCGCTTCAACTTCCAAATTCTTCATTCAGACAGCAATAGTTATAGTAAATTCTCGTCATCATTGACATGTAACACTCAATGTTTTGTCATGCAATTCTATTGGTTAAAGAGAAAACTTAAGTATAGGTGCTATATCTGTATATGGTAACAGAGTGTGAGGATTGGATAACTCTTATCGGGTGGGCGTCCAAGCCCATCCCTCTACATCACTCGTGTCAGACGTCACTAAAAGTACAACATCTCATTGGTTCTACTAGCTATAGGACCCTAGATTATTTGGTACATTGTGATTGGGTGGGTTACACCCCTAGGCATAAATCTCCACTTTAATTAGCAGCATGCAAAATGTTCACCCAGATGCGGTTTGCTCCACAATTCACCCTGCCTCCCTTCCATCAATCAGTACTTTAGGGTTATGTGTCAATTAGTTGGCTGAGGTTAGCCTCGAAACTGTAGCTCCTTATTAGGAAAAGTTATGGCATCCTCTGGGTTTGGGTGACATCAGACGTTGATACCTCTTCGCGCTTGGCTGGTCACGTGTCAGTACACCGTGAATCTGCTTAATTTTCCCTCTATTTGTGTATTTGATTCTCCCTTCAGCCTTGCCACCTGCCAGGGCCTCCTTATCTCGACCTTCACTGGCAGGCTGCTATGCTCTTAAGTTTTATTTCTTCGAAGTTGCTGCTCTCCTCCCTTCCTTGGGTGACCTCGAATTCCCACGCATGAGCTGCTTCTTGCTAAGTTTCAATTCCGCTCTTTCGTCTGGCTTTGTGCTGGTATATGAATCCTGGCCTGTTTGACCCCTGCCATTCTGGGCTTAATTCTGCTTTTGTAAAATGGAGTCGCACTTGTATAATGTGCTTCTTTTGAGGTATATATATAATTGGCGCTTGCCGCTCTATTCTTCTACTAAGCATAGCAAGCAGTACTGTTTCCTTTGCTTCTTGCGTTCCAAGCCTATTTACAGGCGTTAGCTAGTTGCATATTTCCATCCTCTTTTATGGTTACGTTTCTTTATATTTCAACATCGTTTCTTCTTCTAAGTCCATTACATCATTATACATTTCGTCTTTGCGTGTCATCTTTTGATTGTCGGTTCATTCGTCTGTACATCTGTCCTGGCCCTTGTGTTGTCCGCATTCGCCTTCAATTAAGGCCCTTTGGGTCTCTTCGGGGAAAGTTTGTAAGTAGTCTTCATTTCGTGTCAGCTGCTGGTACGGTTGTCTCAATGGGTACCGTGCTGCCCATGGTTGCCTGGTTATTGGCACTTCAACAGGTATTGCTCTTCTGATGGTCACTGGGCAGAGCCCCAGTGTTGCTCTCTGTTGGTTTATTTGCTCCTCATACGTCACATATCTCGGCGTGTATGTTCCTGGTATTTCAAAATGGGTGGCTGGAGTGCAGGCCATTTCTGGGACCTCCTCTACAGTAGGTAGCGGTTATAGCCTAATGAGACACGAAATTTACAGGCGTTAGCTAGTTGCATATTTCCATCCTCTTTTACGGTTACGTTTCTTTATATTTCAACATCGTTTCTTCTTCTAAGTCCATTACATCATTATACATGTCGTCTTTGTGTGTCATCTTTTGATTGTCGGTTCGTTCGTCTCTACATCCGTCCTGGCCCTTGTGTTGTCCGCATTTGCCTTCAATTAAGGCCCTTTCGGTCTCTTCGGGGAAAGTTTGTAAGTAGTCTTCATTTCGTGTCAGCTGCTGTTATGGTTGTCACAATGGGTACCGTGCTGCCCATGGTTGCCTGGTTATTGGCACTTCAACAGGTATTGCTCTTCTGATGGTCACTGGGCAGAGCCCCAGTGTTGCTATCTGTTGGTTTATTTGCTCCTAATACGTCACATATCTCGGCGTGTATGTTCCTGGTATTTCAAAATGGGTGGCTGGAGTGCAGGCCATATCTGGGACCTCCTCTACACTAGGTAGCGGTTATAGCCTAATGAGACACGAAATGTTTAATAATGTATAACATGCACCGCTAGGTTTGTTTTATGTATGTTGTTCGACTGTTTAAAAAGTAATAAAAATTGTTTTAAAAAAAAACAAATGATCCACCCTGGGGCCAAGGCATAAACATTTTGTTTGCGGTTCCTTTAACTCATCCTGCACTGTACTTTTTCAGCTTAGGTGCATGTTTTGGCAACTGTTTGCACAGGTGTACTAATGTCTTCCATATTTAAATCTGTTCACTTTCTCTTTATACAACTCTTGTTAATGTCTCTCGCTACTTAAACAATTCCAACAATATGCGCGAGCACCAATCGTCGCAAGATACAATCCCGTTTTTCACAAAATTTGATATCTTCTATTTTACTCAATAAACATCAGGTTGTATTCTACAATATTTCAAATATCCAATCGCGTAATTTTTATGCTAGTTCCTCGAAGGAAACATTTCGTCCTATGACGTCACAACAAATAACACATAAAACAGACGTTCAGAGACTAGACAAACTCCAGCTGGTTACACAGACATCTGCCTCTAATATTAGCCCGATATGGAGTTTAAACTCATCCCTTTCATGGGTGTCTTTAACTGCTGTGGTGACCTATTCCTCTTTATACAGGACTATGGGTGCAAGTTTCTTCTAGCCGCTATATTAAAGCGTAGGAATTGGGCGAATCCTCTCTCTTCTCGGGTGTCCCGCCTGGTATCCTCTCTCTTCTCAGGTGTCCTCCCCGGTATCCTCTTTTACTACTTTTATTCCTCCTTTAAGTCAATATTTCCTTTCCCATATATCCCATCTATATATATATATATATATATCTATATATACATCCTACTCTACTTCTGACTATATTTTGTTTTCCCGCCTCCCTCCGTTTCCTTTTCCTCACTTGTTCTAAAACATGCACTTTTGCCAAAACATTTAGGCCTCATCACGAGTTGGGCTGTATTCCCGGCTGTACTACCGCCGACTGTAATAGCCCTAGCACCGACTGGCCCGGTGGTATTACCACCGGATACGGGTTGGGCCATAACGGTAAATCACCATTCCTGATTGGGTCCATTGGATCCAATGGGGAACTTTTGGTGCTAATAATGCAGGCTAATACAGCCGTCTGTAATACTGCCAAAAACAGGGATTTTCACCTCCAGAAAAAAAGCTGGAGGTAAAACAGCCGATTTAGCGCCCAACTCATGATAGGGCCAGCCCTTAAATGCGGCAGTAATACTGTTAGCACCGCATTTAAGGGCTACAGCCCAACTCGTGATGAGGCCCTTAGTCTTTTTCACTCACCGTTTGCATATTTCCTCTCTGGGTGCTCGGGATCACCGCCTTCGTCTCCGCCTCTCCTGCCGTTCGTCCGTTCAGCTGCCTCTAGGAGTGGGAAGGGGTTACGTGGGGAAACACAGGTCCCTTCAGACCTCTGTCTGCAGATTCTATTTTTTACTCTAACCACTGTCTACGGGGAGCTTCACGGTCTACTCAGCTGGATGGCAAAGGACTCGTGATATGGCAGAAGAGCTAGAGTTACTTTATGTCGATGGTCAATGGGTGTCTTATTCTAATCGATAATCGATAACCATCCAATCTCTGCTACCAAGTGTGCTCGAGGACCCCCAACCAGCCCATAGAATCAGGGTTTGCCCAGAAGCACTTTAAGACAAGATACCAGCACCTTTGAGATGGATGGGGGTGCAGATTAATACTGCAACACCAATAAAAAATGACAACTCGACGGTTTGGCAAGGGGGTCCGTTTAATGACAAGTACAAAAAACGGGAAGTCTCATGAATATCACCGGTTGCGTGATCTTCTCTCTCGCTTCACAACTCCAACGAACTTCACAAAAACAACATAATTTATACTAAAATCTCGTCATCGCTGATGTTTAACGCTTGAAAGTTGGCATGCAATTCTATTGGTTCAGGAAAGGTACCTTTAATATAGGTACTATATCTGTATATGGTAACGGAGTAAAGGCATTGGATAAACACTGTCAGGTGGGAAATCTAAGCCCTACCTTCAAAATGGCTACTGTATACGTCACTAAAAGTACAACGTCCCATTGGTCCTACTAACTATAGGACCCTAGATTATTTGGTCCACTGTGATTGGGTTGGCAACAAACCCCACACATACTTTTCCACTTTGCCTAGCAGCACGCAGAATGGTCGGCCAAGTGCAGGGTGCCCCTTAGCTCCCCAGGTTTCCTCCAATTACTGTTACAATCAATCATCACTTTAGTGGTCGTGTGTCAATTATTTCACTGTGGTTGGCCTCGAGACTGCATCTTCTGTCTGGAAAAGTTCTGATATCTTCTCCTGGCCTGTTGCCAGGCGTAGGTGTGAAGGTCTCACTTGTCCTTGCTCGGCTGGTCACGTGATTCAGACACCGTGAATTTGCCTCTTCTTCATGTAATTCGTGTATTTGATTTTTGTTTCACCCACCAACTGCCTCCAGTTTCTTATCTTGACCTTTCTGAAGCAGGATATTCTGTTCTTAGCTTCAATTAATAGTAGCTACTGTTCATCTCTTCGACTGATACAACCTTGGCTTTCTTGGCACGATTTGCATCTGCTGAGTTTCGTTTCTGCCGTTTATTCTCGATTTTGCTAAATATTAAGCTTTCCTCATGTGGCCTTTCGTAACCTTTGGTTAATTCTGCTTCTTGTGCAAAGTGGAAGTATACTTCTATAACGTGCTTCCTTTGAGGTAGATATGTATAGTGGCGCTTGCCGCACTATCTTTCTACTAAGCATAGCAAACTGCATGATTTGCTTAGCTTTCTTGCGGTTCCAAGCATATGTACATGCGTAAACTGGTTGAATATCTTCATCATGCTTATGGCTTAAGCTTCTTACATTTGACATCGTCCTTTCACTTTAGGTTCACAATATCCCTGGCCCATGGCGTTTATCATCTCTTTATGCCATTGTCTGGTCGTCATTTCTTCTATATGTAAGTCAGTCCGGGTTCTCGTGATGTCACCATTTGTCTTCCATTAAGACCTTTTTGGTTTCTTCAAGGACTGTACTTAGACGATCTTTATTTCGATTCATTTGTTGATATGGTTTTCTCAATGGGTACCTTACTGTCCATGGTTTCCTTGGTATTGGTACCTCAATAGGCATTGTTCTTCTGATGGGTATTGGACAGAGCTCCACTGCGGCTCTTTACTGGTTTATTTGCTCATTATACGTCACATATTTCGGCGTAAACGTTTCTGGTACTTCAAAATGGACGGTTGGAGTGCGGGCTGTATTTGGGACCTCCTCTACAAGTTCCAAGGGGATAGCTAGCTGTGTGCCGTGGAGGTGAACCCTTCAATGCCCCACTGACCGATCTCCTTTCACTTTCCACAGTTGCTGGACAAAAGATTGCATCTCCGGAGTTCTATGCTGCGTTGCAGACAGGAATGCCTTTCACTGGCTGGATTGCAGCTGAGTTATCAGATCTTAGAGGCCCACTGGTCGCTTTTGGGATGTCGGCTAGGGACATCAATTTTGGGGCCACCACCCTGGCAGTCATGGCAACAAACTGCTAATTTTCTTTGTCGCCCCCATCTGGTGCCCCGCCTGTCCAGCAGGATGCTGTGACAGGTAGTCAGCCGGGTTATGTATTCCAGCTATGAACAGCAGCATGACTCTGTATTCTTGCAGCTGCAGCAGCCACCATCCCAGTCACATTGGCGGGTGAGGTGCTGACCCCACCATGATAGGTATGAGCCGCTTGTGGTCTGGGAAAACAGTCACCGGATGGCCGTAGATGTGGAAGTGCCTGCAGCCACACAAGACCGCCAAACATCTCTCTCGATCTTGGAGTAATGGAGTTCAGTGCTTGTCAATGCTTTTTTGGCGTATGCCACTGCCCGCCTGTCCCCTTGGCCATCCATCTGGAGAAGAACTGCACCTAGCCCCACCAGACTGGCATCCATGACCAGCTCTGTGGTGTGTGTTGGGTCAAAATAGGCCATGACCGTATCAGCCACCATCACTGTCTTGGTGGCATGAAACGCGCCTTACTCCACTTGACCCCATCACCAGTTCTGGTCCTTTTTTGTGAGGACATGCAGATGTCCCTCTTCCTCGCAGGGCTGTCAAAGGATGTGGTGAGGCCCGGGGCAAAACATTTGGTGAGGCCCTCTTATGATTTTTTTGCACTGGGCCAGCTGCGGCACCCCCACAAATAGGAGACTCGAGAAATCTCCCCTTGCGTTTGTGTGGAGGAACCCAAATATGGTTTATTTCTACAACTGCAAATCATCAACTACAGCAAAGTTAGATTTCTCTACTGAAGAAAGGTTTATGTCAGACTAGCTTTTGTATCAAAGGCATATATATATATATATATATATATATATATATATATATATAGGATGGCATTACGGCATGTGGTGCGTGATGCCAGCATTAAGGAGCAGCCTGTCCCTGTGTGCACATTAAAAAACACATCATACACAGTGGCAGTCAGATAAGATGATGTACAGTGGAGGCTAGTGAATTTCTGAACTGAAGAGGCTTAAATGTTTAAGCCAATTATGCAGGATCGACAGTACAGTGAGGGAGCCCAAACCAAACAAAGGTTGCTTGAGGGGGTTTCTCACTCCCAAGAAAATGTTTGAAACATTGTGTTAAAATTATGCATTTTACAGCCCTTTCTTTGCAAAATTGGGTCGAATTCCATACAGTTTGTAATTGGTTTTGTATGGTAGCACATGGAAAACCCAATAGTTGCAAGTCATCAACCGTGAACAGGAACATTTTCCAATGCATTTCATGCCACCTTTGCACACAACATATATTATTAAAGAAATATATTCATGCTTGTTGTTCCCATGTATGTCCATGCAGGCTGCACCAATATATGCTATTATTACTATGTACGGACTCCCAGCCTGTAAAAATGCCATGCCGCAGAAAGTATGTTGAGGCTGACTGTGCACCATAAGTTTTATTACTGCCTAGACTGGCCTAAATTCAAGGTCGGCCAGTTTAGCCAAATAGTATGTTAGCTTTAATCTTGATGTATAGTCATGTGCACCAAGAGTAAAGAAAAACAAGCATTGGCAATGCTAACAGTTTGGGCTTTCGTGTAGGCATGGGAAAGGCACTGCTGTATTGGTATTTAGTAACCATTGATGATAGCAGGTGCAAAATGGTTTAAGTACCTGAGCATCTAACAGCAGTGCCTTGCAAATGCCTAATACTTATACACAAGCAAAAACGTTGGCTTTGTCAGTGTTTGTTTTTAATAGGACTTCAGTAAAAGACATGCAGGGTGCTTTAAATCGAGTGGCTGAAGGCAGACCTGGTCAAGAGATTTGCATTACACTGGTACTGTGCTTACAACTCCAACTAAGTCATTAACTCTCAGAAGACTCCTTTGAGAAAACACTCACAGACACTGTGAGAGCAACGCTTGATGGCAAGGTTTGATTAAAGATACCTCAAAGAGTTCCAATAAAGAAGTGTTTTGGGTGGGAAGGGCAGGAACTGGGTATGAATTGCCATACGGATTAGCATGGCCATGAAAAGTCATTGGATGGGCAAATAACTAAACAACATCTACAAGCTTTGTGTCCCTCCTCATCTGCCATTTCTCCATGCTGTCATCAGGACTGGAATTTGGCAAAATATTACTCACAGGATCTCAGATCCAGCTCCACAATCCTGGGAAATCTATGTGCACTATACGTTTATTTTAGAATGCTGTGGTGTGTTCATGCTTTAAACAATGTTGGGCAGGGCTTTGAACTGTGGTCGCTAGGTTCGAAAGTGAGGCACTTCCCCCCAAGACAACTGGAAGGTCTGAGCAGAAGCCCTTGTGAAATCCCTTGAGTTAAATGTTATTATATGACATACGTCATTTATGACACACCTGTGCACAAGTGTTTCTAGGCATGACAAGACAAGGGAAGACCAAGGGAGGGCAATACAAATGATCTTACTAGGCCTTGTGGTGTCCAGTCAAAGTTACGAATACAAAGTTTTGAAACACAATATGTTCGACACAAAAGGAGCAGAAAAAAAGGTTCCAATGCCTTTTTTGAATGTATTTTTTGTTTTGGTTTCGTATAGGAAAAATGTGTGGTATTTCCCCTCAAAAAACAGGGGTTTGCAGGGGACCCCCCCCCCAAAAAAAAGGGCATTCGATTTTTTTTTTAGATCCTTTTAGTTCGAAAGTATTCCATTCGATCCTTTTGTATTCAAACCTTTCACTATGAACCAGGCCGTGTGACATTCAGATTGTGCAAGTGCGATGGCGCATCGAGGGGGTATCGAGAGGGAGAAGTGCCAGGGAGCGGGAGGGGAATGGGGAGTGGAGTCGAAGATGACACCAAGGTTTTTTGCCTTACAGGAAGGCAAAGGAAGAGGGCCCAAGAAGGACCGCCAGAATGAGAGGGGGAAAGCCGGTGCAGGGGTCCCAATGAGAAGGATCTCAGTCTTACAGGCATTATGTTCATGGGGGTGATCACAATAATGCCTTACACCCTCCTAATACTACCGCCACTGTCCTTTCACTGCGGTAGGACGGATGCCACAGTAAAAAAAGTCTATTTCCACCACTATTTGTTCGCTAAAGCAATAGTTTTGGCTTATTGGTGGCACACCTAATAACCCAAACAAAAGGAATCCATGCAGTGGAGCAACACATTTGATCAGATCGGGCTCTAGCCCCCTCCTGAAATGTTGGGCTTTGTTGGCTTGACCTGGCTGAATGGGCGGCGCCAGCCCTTGGCTGGGGAGGACTGCAGAGATGTCATTCAGGGGTTGCCAGAGGTCGCAACTGCGACCTCTGAGGTCTCCCATGTGACCACTAAAAATAAAAATAAAAAATTACTTTATTTTTTTTTTTGTATTGCAAGCTCCTGGGCTGTGGCTCTTTACTTCTAGGGTGGCTGGATTTCTTGTTCAGGCTCCTTAAAAAAAATAAGAAAAATAAGAACAGGAGTGCCACAAGTCTAACACTTTCAGCACTGACCCTAAATAAGAAAAACTAGGAATACCAAATAATGTGTCTTTCTGGAATTCTATACAATAATTGCTAGGCTCATTATATGTTTATTTCAGGCACACTTCAGGGGGTGAGTCACTGATTTAGTCCGTTCTTAAACGTCTCACTCAGCCTTTCATCCTTCTGAGGTCGATAAATGAGTACCAACACAGGTTGGGTGATATTGGGTGTATATTTGTTCTATATAAAGCGCTTAAGCGTAAGTGCTATATAATAACACATCATTATCATTTGGTCATGGACGTCTGCTTGTATACACAGTAATTTGGTAATATGGGTCTATACACACTGGTCTTAATGATACATATGGCGATCCATTCTTGTATGAAATGTACATCACATAGTGATATTGTAACTATATTTTTCGTAGTTTACAATGCTATGTGATGCCACTTCCTGTTTTGTCAACTGGTGAAATGTCGTGTTCTATCGCTACCCGCGATATCAATTTGGGGCGGGGTCAAATTATATCACTTCCTGTGGGGTCATCAGGGGGTCAAGGGTCATGTGATGTCACTTCCGCTACCCCTGGCATTTTGGTGAAATGACGTCCCTGGAGGGCTGAAGCCCTCCCACTTTGAGGCAGATGGCCTCTTTCGATGTGTCACCAGCACGTAGCACTCATTAAAGAGCGGCATCAGCATCAAACCTGCAGAGCACATAAGCCTATTCACGCAAGATCAACAGACTCCCTTTGATAAAGCCAAAGTTTTAACTTCTGTTCTCAGCTTTTACATAGCCCACCTCTCGCGAGACTAGCCTAGCATTACAAAAGTAAACAATCTCTGAATTGGGGTGAAAGGTGCGAAAATGGCCAAAGGGAAGGTGCAATAGCTATTCAGCTTCCTAGCTGGGCTCAGGGAATTGGGAAGGACGTGGGAGAAGAGCTGGTCGAAGATATGTCTGGGCTGGTGGTGGCCCATTTTCTTTTTGATGTTTGTGGGGCACCCCTTATATTACAGAATGGAAAAATAGGCCAAGGCACCTGTGGAATGCTTAAATCAATAATAAAGTCAAACTATTGCAGCAAGGTGGTTAAAAGCTGCAGATTATCAGTAGGTTTCTGTGTCATAATACTGCCAACATGAGGGCACCTGCTTGGGGGCCCATTTCAACTGTAAAAGCTGAAAGGCCCAGATGTCCTCCCTCAGTGGGGAGACGGACAGTGCAATGGGTTTATTGGCCCCACTCACTATTCGCTTTCAGAAATGTCATCCAGCCCCTGCTGGGCTGTCCAACGGAGCTGTGGCCATACACAACAGGGCACAGACGTTAATCAGTGCCTGGGCTTCGCTGTCAAGAAAGGCCCTGCAATTACTAACATAACACATTTCGCTGTTGGCACCGGCATTCAAATGCATACATATTTAGGTAATTGAAATTGTGATGTGGGGTTAGCACTTGTATACCAGGGGAGTGATTAGAAGGGAAATGGTGATATGAGACATCTCATTCTCACTGGCAGTAGTCCTTGAGTGCAGGGTTTCAGAAATGAAGGAGATAGCTGCTTTAACATTGAAGCTTCACCAGAATAGTCTCATTTGAATGTGGAAATATGTTAGATACCCCCACAGTAAGTTTTCCCCTCTCCCAACATTTGAAGTGTTAGTCCCAACCCACCCCCCGAAGTTTAGCCTAGGTGCACCTCTGATGCCGTGACCCAACCTCTTAATTATGTGGCCCACAGGGCTGCTAAATTTAGGGGTGGGGAGTGGCACACACACTCACATACCACACATTCATAGATACACTCATCCACCAGTCACGCAACTCCTTACATGCATGCATACATAAAAGCCAAACACAGAGTTGACCCCAACATAAACGCCAACATGCACCCATGCATTCATACACATATACATATCCATTACAAATACATACACATTTAATTAAAATAAAATAAAACACTAAGCTTACCTCCATGCACCTTTCAAAAGCGGATGGCCCTCCCATCACTTCGACATGTAGCGATGCTGCTGATTGATAGGAGAGAACTCCTCTCCTATCAGAGTGTTCATGCTGGGTAATGTGAACACACTGTCTGACAGGAGAGGAGCCCTCTCTTGTCATTCAGCATGTCCACGTTGTCTCCAGAATAACGGGAGTCAGCAGAGCTCACTTCTGAGCCCTGATGTCTCCCATTATTTTGCTGTTTGTTGCGGAGCCAAAAGGCTACGCAACAAACAGCGAAATCATTGCTGGTGCAGAGAGCAGACAGCACAGTCCCCTGTGTGAATAAAGAACACGGAGGACTGTGCTGCCTTCTTTCTACTCAGGAAAGGGGGGGCGCGAAGCCCCTGGCAAGCGCGAGACCCGGGGCAGTTTGCCCCTCTTGGCCCCCCTCGTGATGGCCCTGCTTCCTCGTCCCAGTACCAGAGCGCTGTCTGTGTTTGTAAGAGTCAATAAAGTGAGGATATATGGCTCTGGTTTGTCTCTTCCTTGTCCCAGTACCTGACTGGTGATTACTGGGAGATGATTTACTGGTAAGATAAGGAAGGGACTGGAATAACCCACATAGGTCTGGGGGATATTGGACTCATTTGAAAAGGGAAATGGGGGATACGGTGTCTCAGCCATGGGTGCCTCATCTCCACTCGTCAAACCTCCACCCAGGTGAGCCTCCCTCGCATCTCCACTGCCATGGTCAGGAACCGATAGCGGCAGCCTTTTCCTGGCTATCTGGGGGGAGGACATATTGGGGAAAGAAGTGCAGACGCCCTCAGATTCCTCACATACCCTTTCCCTATGAATATTGCCTCCCGCACAAGGGACATATGCTGATGGAATCTCGGAGGGGGGTTGCTGAAAGCCCACCTGGCTAGAGGACCAGTTCCAAACAGGATTTTCAGGTACAAATGGTTCTTCTTGCCAGTTTCTGAAGGGGGAACTTTGAAGTATGTGGAATAACTTCTTGTATCAGTGATGGAAAACTAGGGAAATCTGTACCAATAATTATTTCTTCCGGCAGACCTGGAATAATGGCTATGGGGAAAAGAGTAGTTTTTCCTTGCACATGGATCGGAATGCAACTTTAGGGTAGATCTCTTGATCCCCGTGGACACAGGTGATTCTTACCAAGAGGGCATTTTTCAGCTTCTCAGTGGGAACTAAATCAGCTCCCACTGCTGTTTGCCTACTGCCAGATTCCATCAAGACTTGTACTGTGATAGCATTCACTAGCGCTGTTTCATGAGTGGATTTAGTCGATGTCCCGCAAAAATAAATACTTTGAGTTTCAATAACTTCATACAGATGTGGATTTTCCCATTTGTCCCCTACCATACACCCAATCTGCATGGGTTCTTCCTTTTTGTTTTGTGGACAATTTCTTGCTAGATGTCCGGACACTCTGCAGGAAAAACATACTGGAACCATCGGTTTAATCGATTTACCTTCTTCCCTCCTTATTTCTTCCCTCATTGCAGTTTCTGGTTTTCTTTCTGTTTTCTCCCTTTCCCCGCTATTAAACTCTTTGGATCCATTGGTGACACACATTCTTTCTCTTGGTTGGAAATTATGGTGAGGGGGCCCTCTACTCCCCCTTCTCTCCTCAACTCGATGCAACAGATGGACATGTTTACTCGCATCTGCAAAGATTTGGGCAGTTTCAATAGCTAAGGGCAGTGTTGGTTTGTTGAGTTGTATAGCTAAGGGCAGTGTTGGTTTGTTGAGTTGTAAAACAGCCCTATGAAGGAAGGGGGGCAAGGAATTGATTGATTCACGACATTTGGGCCTCATTACGAGTACGGCGGTAAGGCAACAACGGCGCCGATATCGCTACCGGCACCGTTGTTACCATACCACCATACTACGAGTTCTGCTTGAGGGTGCCCGTGAAGCCACCTGGTCTGACCAGGTGGCCATACCGGCACCCGCAAGCAGAACCTGATGGTAATACCGGTACTGTTATTAACGTTACCAGTGCTACCACTCTCCCCATTCCCATTGAGCCCTATGGGGCTGAATGGGCATGGGGAGTCCCTTATTACCGGCACTCGTGAATGGGCAATTACCGGGTCTGCCAAACTCGGCATGACCCGGTAATTTCCAATTCGCGGGTGCCGGTAAAAAATTGATACAGGCACGGCTACCGACAGCCTCGTAATGCGGCCCATTTTGTTCTTAACTCACTCTCTCAATTCTACTGGTGTTTCCCCAGGGTTCAATTTAATGCTTCTAAGTCTCCGTCAATAGAAATGACTAGTCTGTCCCACTCTTTGTAAGAGAGCTTCCCTGATCTCAACAAAAGTAGCTGTTCCTATATTGTATTGTATTGGTCATTTATATAGCGCCCTTTCCCCATTTGTATGGTCTCAATGCGCTTTGTGGTTGGAACGACCTCAGTGACCACAGTCCATGTGTAGGAGGATCTCAGAGTTTAAGTTAAAAGAGGTATGTGTGAATTTTTGCCAGCTTAGGGTGGGTGCTGTTGGTGGTTTAGGATATAGTGCTATTGCTGAAGATTCAATGTGTGCCCAGCTAGACCAAATTGTTTTCGTTAGTTGTCCCTGTGTACTAATGGCAGAGGTGTAGATGTAAGTCAGGGGTTTCAGTGTGGACGGCTATGTGTGCTGCCAGACTGGAATGCATGGTTGCATGGATGGGTGGCAATGCCTGTGGCCTGTGTTCATAGGTGCACTGTAAGGTATACGTACCATATGCTTGGACGGAGTTCGACTGCAGTGTTCTTTTTCTTGGTCCAATCCGATTGGATGGTCTCGCTATTCGTGGTCTCCCTGGAACGAAAGTCTGAGCAGTGGGAGAGGAGGTCTGGAGGGATGGGGTCGAGGGGAGTGAGAGGAGGCTGATAATTTGTTATGGTGTGCCTCTTAGAACCCTGTCGACATGCTTGGGGTATTGGTGAGTAGGAGTGCTGTTGTGTTTTGGAATGGTGATTGTTTGTCATGGTGTGCCGCTGAGAATGCTGCAGGCATCCGTGGGGTATAGGTTTATAGGATTGTAATTGTGTTTGGATCAGCCTTTCTGTGCATCTATCCAGAGTGTAGAGTGCGAGAGGGTTTCATGGGGAGGAAGGGAAAGCCAGGTTTTACGGGCCTTTCTGAAAGCCAGGTGATTGTCAATACTGCAAATGTGCAGGGGTAGGGAGTTCCAGATGATGGGCGCTTGGATGGAGATAGAGGATCCGCCCAGTCTGGAGGAGTTGTAATGGGGGACAACTAGGCGAGATGCTGTGCGAGATCTGAGAGTCCTGGATGGGTGGTAACAAGTGACTTTTTCTTGTAGGAATTCCGGGCCAGTGTTGCGGATGGCCCGGTGGGTGATGCACATGGTTTTAAAGGTGGTACATCGACCAATAGGGAGCCAATGGAGGACTTTTAGTGTAGGGCTGATGTGTTCTCTGAGAGGTAGGTTAATGAGCCGGCAGATTGCAGCGTTTTGAATTCTTTGCAGTTTCCTTTGCTGAGATGCTAGTCCGCCTCGGTAATGGCTGTTTGCGTAGTCTAAGCGGGAGAGGATGATGCAGATGATGGCAGTGAAACAGTGAGGATAGGTGAGGTTAAGGAGAGATATGCCTGAGGAAGTGCAGATGGAAGAAACAGGTACTCGATACAGAGTTGATGTGTTGGGAGTGTGATAAATCTGTGTCCAGTGTGCATCTGAGGTTTTTCCCCAAGGTAGAGGATGCTGGTGGTGGCCCTAGGGATTGCAGCCAGGGAATAGGTTGGGGAAGGAGCGCTGCTTTCCCGCAGACTAAGATTGCAGTTTTCCCAGGATTGAGGATGAGGTGGTTGGTTGTCATCCAGTAGCCAATATCAGAGAGACATGATGACAGATCTGGATGGTTGAAGCCTGGCGATTTTGGGATTTTAAGGATGATCTGGGTGTCGTCTGCATAGTTGTAGCAGGTAAGATTGTGGGAGCAGATATGAGTGATGCGCAGAGGGTTTAGATAGATGTTGAAGAACAGGGGGGATAGGGATGCTCCTTGTGGGACCCCTTTTGTTACTGGTTGTGAGGTGGAGGAGAACGGGTGGAGTGGCATGATTTGTGACCGATTAGAGATGAAAGAGGAGATCCAATAGAGGGCAGTGTCTCTGATTCCTAATAAGTGTAGCTTGTCTAGGAGTATGGTGTAGTCAATGGTATTCGAGGTGGCAGACTAAGGATGAGTGCACCGCAGCCTTCTGTGTCAGCTGTTCTTTTTAGGTCATCCCAGACGGACACTAGGGAGGATTCTGTTCCTCGTAGTGGTCTGAAGCCAGATTGTGCAGGGTCCAAGAGGTTATTGGCTTCAGTAAAAAGGCCAAGCGGCTGGTTTGCTGTAAGGAAGCCATGGTTATCATAATTATGACAGACACAAGGAGTATAATCCAAGGATGTTTATTGAACAGTATATGGGTGAGGAAACCGCCTAATCTAAACCTAAATTTAGGACGGGAGCAAGCTACAACCATCAAAGTAAAGAAAACACTGTCCTAGTGGTGGTGTGTCAAAACAAAATGGCCTAAACTAATATACCTATTGCCAAATCCTTACTCTACATAACAAAAGGGTGTGGGACAATGATATGCATAACAAAAGGGTGTAGTGCAAACTAAAATGTCCAAAAGGGCTTCGGTAGTTCAGGACTGCTGAACTAGTGTACTCCCTTTCCCATGTTACATAACAGGACAAGGCAGAACAGTGGCATGACTGTGACCACCCCTTGAATATAGAGGCATCAGGAAGCAGTCTCTTCGGAAAGGCAGGATCCCTCAAATCAATTTCTTTTGCTTGGCATCAAAAGGCTTTTCCCAAGCTCTCACCATGCAGGTTTCCCCTCTTCTCCGGCTTTCTCGTGATACCCCTTCATTGGGTTCACCTTCGTCTTTACACCACTGTTTAGTCACTTTATCAAAATGCGGAATTCACTTTCCCTTGGCATTCCTCTGTTGGGTTCACTGTAGCTTTCAAATTACAGGTCAGTTAACTTTACCGGTTCTACTAGCTTATAACACTCAGGAGCTCTTAATGTCTTTTTAAACAAATATTTGGTGTGGCATCCCTCCGCCGGGTTCAAACTTACCTATCAGCTTTATCACAATGCAGGATTCACTCCCCTTAGCTTTCTCTTGGCATCCCTCCGTCGGGTTCACACTTGCCTATCAGCTTTATCACAAATGCAGGGTTTGCTCCCCTTTAGTTTCTCTTGGCATCCCTGTCTGGGACACACTTGCCCTTACAACATAGTTCACTTAGCTTTACTTCACAGTTGTTAACTTGTCAAAGACATTCGATTGTACGAGGACTTTGCTTGCACCTTCGTTTGACTTTCTGTTACTTTGGTTGGCCTCTCCTTAGGCCTTCTGGTATTCACAGTCTTTCCAATTATCTTACTTTCAATCTAACAGTTTCACTTTGGATGCAGAGCCTTTCAATAAGGTAATTCTTAATTACCGGACCATTCCATTATTCTTCAATACTCTTTTCTCTGTCACAATCACAATGTTTCAGGCTTCACTTGCAGCTTCTCAATATACGCGCAGCCTCTGCATTCCTCACTCTTGCTACAATGTACTTTCGCTCGCAGCTTCATGAAAGCCAGCGAGCCCTTCAAGCACTATTGTATCGTTCACTCATTAACGCAAGCCGGTCTCTCATTCAACTCACCGGTAGCATTCAATACAGTTTATCAAATGTTCTTTTGAAGTCAAGGCTATTGGTACAGCGCGGCTCGCCTCCTTCCAACTCCGTTGTTTCACCCAAAAGAGGTGCAGCCTTAACCTTGTGCATTAACAAGGAGTTTTCCCTTTCAAAGTCTGTAGTAACCTTCGCTCTGCAGCTGGTAGGACCAAAGCTTTTCTCTCCCCACTTGGCCCCTCCTGCTCTGCTTCCAGGGTCACCTCAATTCCACAGGATCTATTATCCTGCAGCTCTGCTGGTTCTGATTGCCTTTGTCGTCTTTCTTGTCTTGCTCGCCTTGGTCCCCAAAAGTTTCTAAGGTTCTCCTTCATCAATGTACACACAAGGGTCTCCCTCCAGTCAGGCTCAGATCCCTCTCAGTTTTCCAACAGAAATAGATTTGGACTCTCAGTCCCAGAATGCATTTTGTTATTTTGCTCCCACTTCACAGCTCCTCAAAACAGCATTCCATGGCTTTGGGAGTTGCTGCAGCACAAAGAGCCACTCCCTGCTGGGCTCGTACCCTTCTTCCAAAGTTCACAAGGGGGCTCCCTCTGCCGGGCTCGGACCCCTCTCAAGGTCACAAAGGGCCTCCTTCTGCCTGGCTCAGACCCATCTTAATTTATCCAAAAAGCAAAAAAGTGTCTTTGGACTTCCAGTCCCATAAAGCTGTTCTTGGCCGTTTGCTCACACTTCCTCCGCTCCCTAAAATCGCATATTTCCGGTTTTAGGAACTGCCAGAGTACTTGGGGAATTTTGACTGGCGTCAGGGTCTAGCCACCTGCCCCCCAGAGGCCTGGGCTCTCCTGTTTAGCCCAGGGAAATAGCTTTGCTATGGGTGTCACCAGATAACACCAGCTGCCCCTTGTTTAGGCTCAGCTTCCACTGCACACTGCAGCCTCCACTGCACAGTCAAGCTCAGTGACTGGGTAGTTCTTTCTCCCCAGGCCTTCCAGATTCTGCTCAGTTTGTTTGTTTCTTTCTTTCTTTCTTTCTTTGTTTCTTTCTTTCTTTCTTTCTTTCTTTCTTTCTTTCTTTCTTATATATATATATATATATTAAAAAAAAAAAATATATATATATATATATATATATATATATATATTTTTTTTTTTTTCCTGGCACCCTCCAGCATCATCAGCTTGCTCAAAGTGTGCTCTCCTGCACCGCCTTTTATACTTCTTGGGAGTGTTAAGTCAAGTCAGGTGTGAGTAGTTAGAAAGGGAGGCCTGATCTTGCCTGTCCTCATTAGCGGGACAGTCCAGTCTTAATATGGCATAGTCTTTCTTCTGTTTCTCAGTGGTGTTTTGAGAGATCTTCATTGTCTCAGCTCCCCTATTCCTCATCTCAGTGTTTGTCGAAATAACCAGTGTGGAGGGATTGTAGGAATTGTAGTTTTTCTGATTAATTAGGGAAAAACTATGTGGGGTTTTGTCCAAATAAACGGGGTGAGTGTGTGATGGTAAATACATGCATTTGTGTGGTTTCACAGAAGGGTATGGGGCATACTGGAACTGGTTTGACAATATTCTATTCAAACTGAAGAAATGTCGGAAAGGGGACAATACTGCATCTCGCCATCAGATGTCCCACCTACACTCCCCTAGGACCTCTCACTCAGGTGATCCACTCACACTTCTCCACCCCCAGGGTCCAGATCCAAGGGCTATGGCTGTTCCCTGGCCACCTGAGAAAGGGATCCCCAGGGTTCAATCAGTGAGAAAGCCTCAGGTTCCTCACAATGCGACATTGTGGAAGTGTACTGATAAGGTGTCACATAGGAATTGGGAGATGGTGGGGGGGTTAGAGCAGGTTGGGGAGTTGAAAATCGGAAATGATTTTATGCAGTTCCTTGCTCGGGTTGCGAGAGTTTAAGATTCTGTTCCCATAGAATGCTTTCTTGGATTTTCTGATTTCTAATCTGTATGCTCTGGTTAGTCTTGGTAGGGCAGTTTTGTTCTGGGCCATAGGGGTGCTTCTTCAGGTGCGTTCCAGGCAGTTCTTGAGGGTTTTAGTGATTTGAGGTTGGCGGTATACCACATGGGTGTGGGTCCTGATCTCTGAGAGGTCTGTTTTGTTGGGGTGAGGGGTGTGAGGGCGCTCGAGAGCCAGAGGTTGAAGTGTCTGATGGGGCTGGCTCTTCCTGGAGGGAGAGTGTTGGGAGAGAGCTAAGGAGGGAGTTGGCTAGATCTGGGGTGATGAGGTGATCGCATAAAGAGTGTGACCTCCAGTGTGGATGGGAGTGGAGATGCGCTGTGTCAGGTTGAATGCTTTTAGGTTGTCTGTGAGAGATTGCATCAAAGGGTTTGAGGGTGAGTCAAACCATATGGTCAAATCCCATAGGATGTTAAGTGTTGGATGGAGGTTGAGGTAAGTTCTCAGAGCATCGCAGTGTGTGTCTGCAAAGTTTCTGTTGTAGCCAGGGGGTCTGTAGATGAGTAGGAAGCTGTGTGCGGCATAGGTTGAGAGCTGGAGTTTTATCAGAAGGGATTTGCAGTCTGGTGTTGGCCGAGGTGTCCTTAAAGGTGAAGTGCGCTCAAAAAAGGTATTGTCCCGAAAGTTCGGGTATGTATATTTAAGCATGGTGTAATTGATCTTAAAATGTTTTCCTATGCATTTTACCTTAATTTTTATCGGTGTTTCACATGCGAAACCAATGGGTTGGGTGCGGCCATCTTGCGCTAATCTTATCCATTTAGGCATCGCTCTAAGTTCAAGTGCGCTTTCGGCAAGAATACAGATCGCCCGCCCCTCAACCTGACATCACTAGACGCGTTAGGCCCTTTTTTCGCAATGACAATGCACGTCTCGTGTCAACGTTCACTGTGCGCAAGTTATTGACGTGTCTCCATGGAATGCCAGGACGCCTCTTTCCTCAACTAGTGTAAACAGACCCTTTCAGATCAGACAATATTGGAGCTGCTTTGTCAATCGTTTCACTGTATTTAGTTTAGATCACCTGTGAATCGTTTCAGCTCTGTTCAGCTATCTTCCTTGTACAAAGCCCCTGGAAACAGGTACTTGCACTAGCATAACTGATTACACTTGTTACTTGTATTTCTTCTAAATACTTGTTTTATAATGGCAACGATACAGCCATACCAGTATGAGCCTGAGTATTTCAAAGAGGAACTAAGGGAAAAAGAGAGATGCAGAAACAATGGCGATTCGGACGATAGTTGGGAAGTTGAATTACCGGAGCCTGAGCCTAGTCGCATGGAAGATGTTTCAACCTGGTGTACCTGCAATCGTTGCAAGGTCATGCCAACTGAGGTGGAGAACTGCTGCTGCCAAGAAAACTCTGGATGCTTGTCCTACATAGCTGAAGAAGGCACAGCACTGCTACGCGTTACCGAGCTGCATGACTTCAGGGCAGCCTGCCTCACAAGGTCAGTGTTGAGGATTATGATGGTGCTTATGCACGAACTTCGCGCAACAGTTCGCCCTCACAATCCAAGTAACGAGTAAGTGCACTCTAGATGTGATGTCATTTTGAACACAGAGACGACTACCATTTCATGTTTAGCTCCAACACTGGCAAATGTTTGGTCGATCAATGATGTGTGATTAGTATGTTAACAGAACATATTTCTCTCACTTCTTGGAATTCAGAGTGTTTGCCGCTTACGTGTCTTTCACTTTCAACAAACAAACAATATTTCTCTATGGTCCAAAAAGTTATGGCCTGAATCGGTCTTCACTTTTGTAATGGGTCTAGACTTCAAACCCAAGTTCATTTTTCAAGAAAGTTACTTTGCGAAAGTCAACTATGCCTTAGAATTTCTGATGCATTTTCAAGTAAAGTGGTACACTTATCATGTTATGTATGTTTCTCTTTCACATGCGGTACAGGTTGGTGGCCCAGCATTTGGTTACATGGTGGCTTTATGGAAGGCCTGGAATCTGCATTCGATGAGTAATACCCGCCTGTGTCATTCGAGCCATTCGCGCCAAATACCCCAGTGACAGCGGACAGTACAGGGGATTTTCACACACTGTGCTGCAACCTCAAGTATACAATTTGTAGTTTGTTTGTGCCATGAACATCACCAAATTAAATAAAATACAACTGAGCATATACGAATGGTTGTTTGAATTTTTCAGTGAGTCAAGAACACACTCAATTGTATATGAGGGTCTTGACAGAATGGTTGGTGCCCTTTTGCGCTCACCTCATCCCCATCCATCCCCCCTCCGGTATCTCACTTCCGGTATTGGGTGGGTGGCAACTCTCAAGTTGCTTAACACTGTGTACACGTCAAAGGCATCTTCCTTGACAGGGACCATTGTTCAAATAACCTCACCATAACCCGGTGTCTGCAGACTCCCATCTCAAAGACCCTGCCCAAGCAATCAACATAAGTTTGTATCCCTTTGGCATTGTTCCGGGCTTTTTTTGCTCACCTCAAGCCCATCCGCCCCCTCCAGTATCTATGGTGGTTCACACTTATGCATGTGCGCTTCCAAGGGGGCATGGTGTGTGGGAACACTGAAGTTGACACCATGTGCACATAAAAGGAATCGTCCGCACAGTGACCATTGTCCACATGGCCTCGCCATACCCAGTGTCTCCAGACTCCCTTCTTCAAGACCCAGCCCCAGCAATCAACATAAGTTTGTGTCCCTTCTACAGGGTTCCGTGGCTTTTTTGCTCGACTCATGCCTATGCATCCCTCCTCCAGTATCAATGGCATTTCACACCTACGGCCGTGCACTCCCAAGATGGCTGGGTGGGAAAGCAGAAATGAGATCGTGGCTAAAACCATGACCGTTTAGTGTAATTTAAGTAACACGCATATATTTATTTAGAAACGGCAACGCGAACAAAATCTTGCGGAGACCTTGTACCACGAGGGAGTCTCTCTGCGTAATAGACATCAGCAGCAGGACACCTCAAAGGGTTATTTCACACATGGTCCATTGTTCACTTCGCTTCCCTAGTCCCAGTGTCTCTCATACTCCCCCTATTCCAGTCCATCCATCCTCCTCCCCGCCGCCTCAGTATGGATGGCATTTTGCACCCGGAAGATGCCCTCGAAAGGCAGCGCTGTGGTTGTGGCTGCACAAGGTGCCACAGTCTGTTGAATGGCAAGCCTGTGTGTAGCATTGAACATATACATTACGCATCATATACAATTATGCACACTCTTTGTTTTTGTGTTGGCAACAAACATCTGTGGTTTCTATTACACATAAAAATTACAAACTGAACAAGATTACTGTTTGTCAGAAAGCAACCTTTGTTCATCTTTATCTAAGTTCTGTACTTTTTGTGCACTTGTACCATGAAACAGGAACTGGCCTTCCGTAGCTCACCGACTGCCCCGTTGTGAGCTCTTAGGTCTGTGTGTTGAGGGCTGACATCCTGTCTGGTGAGCTCTCTTGAGATTGCTGGCAGCTTCCTTCTAAGCCCATGATATCCGTTGTCCACATGGCCATTCCAGGCAGAGTTTCTCCAAACTCCCCTGTTCAAGACTCCGTCCCTGCAATAAAATATGTTTTTCTGTCTTGAGCAGTGTCCCGGCATTTTGCGCTCACCTCGTCCCCATCCATACTCCTCCTAGTATCAATGGCAGTTGGCATGTACGGACAGGGTCGTACTCGGCCATTAATTTATCTTGGCCACCAATGAAAACGTGGCACACTGTTTGCATTCGCTATTCATTCCATTTCGGGCACCATTTCATTATAACCCAACTTTGAGTATTTTGAAGCAAAGGGGATACAAATTGACCTTCTAAAACAATATATATTCAGCAACAGCATTCCCTACTACTAGGCCCATATTCATGTCACTCATCAAACCGGCACGCATGGCCCAAAAAAGTATGCCACTTTCATTTTAAATAGCCACCCACACAAGCATTTTTCCTTTGTGTTACAACCTTGTCCCTATTGCCCTGTATGCTGTGCGAGCAGCCCTATGCCTTTACGCTCGGAATGGGGATGGGCATGGCAGATGTGAAACATTGGCAAAGAGGATGAGTGGGAGTCAACAAACACGTCACACATTCACATACACACCCACTTTTCTAAGCCTTTATAAACACCTTTCACATTTACCAGGAGAACATCTCTGAGATCTAAAAGGTATATCGGCATCGAACTCCCTGTTCACCGGACCTGTTCCACGGATACCTGTTCCGCAGCCACTTGTTCCTCTGCATGCTGAATCGGTTCATTTGTGCTTCCAAGTAAGGGTAGGACAGCTATTTACTTCTGTATCTTTATCGATTGCTGATCTGAAAGTTTCTATTGCTTTTCACCAAATGTACCCGGTATTAGAATGTTCATTTATCTCACAGACTTCACCATTATCGAATGTTTGATGTATTATTATCTCGGTAAATAGCACATAGCATCACTGTGCATTGCAATACAATGCAATGTTTTGCGGTTCACGTTTGCAAGCGTGTTTGCTTTTCATGCAAAGTTTCATGAAAGTTAGTTCAACGGACGAGTAACACATTACGATATGTGGAATATCAATCAATTCTTTTTTTTATATCATATTTATTATCATTTTTGAGTCATGACATCAAAAGGCATATACAAACTTGACAATTTCGGCATAATTATGACAACAAAACCCCCTATATCCCTCCCCCCACCCACCGCCAGTCCAAGCTCATGTGTACATTAAATCTAGCGAGTTCATGAATAATATTTTCAGTCCAGTATGGTTGTTACTTCTGCACACTGATGTGTCAGGTGCCGCTTTAAAGGCCTTTCCATTTTATTCTCGTTACATATGGTTTTTCTCATCTGGGGGGAGGAGGCATCTTGTCATGGTCTTGTTTCAGTGGGTCAAGCGGCCATATTTTTCAAAAAATGGGAGCCATGCTTCTCCTTAGAGCAGCAGGCGGTTTCCAGCCCCAAATTCAACAAGTACAGAAGACAGGTAGGAACTATCTCAGTGTTTTCATGAATGAATAGTCAAAATATAGACAATATAGCATAAGTAAGTGACCCCAATGATTAAAATCTTTTCAGAAACAGTCAGAATTTAGCCACACAGAGGACTGTGCGCAACTATTGGATATCTAACACGCCATCATACGGCCGGTTTAGAGTCGACTGTGACCTGACCAATGGGTGAGTGTTACAACAGAAGTGAAGTTTACCTTTCTCAATTATTGATCAGAGAATGGGGCCCAGGGCTGATTTTAGCGACTGGTACCACTCGTGATCATACTACATCTGTAAATGTAAAACATTAGTGTGAGTGCCTGTACCTTAAGAACACATTATTGAAACAGGGTTTCTCATTTTATTTTTGACAGTTTCGAACTCCTGAAAGAGCATTAATAGACATATCAGGAGAGATGTTGCCATAACATAGAAGTGTGCAAGGTGTTGCCGCTCTTTGGTTTAACTGTACTAAGGCTAGTTAAGTGCATAGAGTCGAAATAATGTGTAAAATGAATTCAAGAAGGAATGATAAACTAATGAAGTTATTTATATATATTTACTTTGTAGAATAAAGACAGGGAAATTCTGATATCCCCACCTGAAGAAGGGCGGACCAATCGCCGAAACGCGTAGTGGAAGTCCTAGGTTAAATCCCTAGAAGCCCAAAATGGGAATATAGATTGAAAGAACAGACAAAGGATATCAGGACATTTTTTAACACTATATTGCATTGAAGCAATGTTTTTTGTTGAACATATTGTGTTGAATTTGTTACTATGAAGAATTAAGTATATGACAATATAGGGCCATATACACAGAATGTTTAAGTTGATTTGCATGTTAAGCGAGTTAATTAAATGTGACTGTACAAACCTTTTTTTCATGAAAAAAATAAATATACACAGAATCTTGTGTTTTTTACAAAAAATACCTCATTATATGTTAAGTTTATTAATCTGGTTTGGCTGTTGTAATTCAGCAAAAAAGTGTGCATTTGTTATGTCTTCCGTTTATAACGGTTGACCTCCACAATTTGTTTAGTATTCCATTCTGGTAGCACAGACTTAACAGATTGCACCTAAGTCTTTAAAGAAACACAGGTAAAGCATTGATATCTATTTAAGGGAATATACGAGCAGAGAGTGCACCTCCACAACCAAATCCTCTTCAGCATTTGGAATAGGAACAAAAACTTGGGGAGAATCACCATCTTCACCAGGTTGAGCCGCGCCATCCAGGAGAGCCCCAATCTTGCCCACCTCTCGATATCCCTCTTGATTGTCAGCCAAAGTGGGGGAAAGTTGGCAGAGAACAGGTCATCTAGGACACGTGTTACTTGGATTCCCAGATATCGGAACACATCCCTTTGTAGGGCGAACGGGAGTTCCTTTACATAATCCACCTCTGAGTTTGCCATGCCTCCCCCATTAAAGGCCACCGATTTCCCAAGGTTAACCTTAAATCCGGAGAGTTCTCCATAGTGTGTCAAACCCTGCAAGATCCAGGGAACCGTCTGGGATGGCTTCGTAATATATAGCAATGCGTCGTCAGCAAACAGGTCAATCTTACATTCTGGGTCCCCTATTTGTACCCCTCTGATGGCCTCATCCTTCTGGGTGGAGATAGCCCAAGGATCCATTACCATTGCATATATTAAGGGGGACAATTGACACCCCTGCCTCGTGCCTCTCTCCAGGGAGAAAATCCCAGATTCAGTCCCATTCACGACCACTCTGGCTGATTGGGAAGAAGAATATTGCCGACATCCATCCCAACCACCTCGGTCCCATTCCCAGGGAAGAGAAAACCTCCCCCATGAAGGTCCAGCTAACCCTGTCGAAGGCCTTCTATGCGTCGAGGGCCAACAGGAAAGCCCCCTCCCCCCGAACCGCCCTTGAACTCAAAACATGGAGGGTCTAGCGCATGTTATGGGAGCCCTGTCTGTTCAGGATAAATCCTACCTGATCGGAATTAATCAGACGGGGAAGGCAACCCTCAAGCCTGGTTGCCAGGATTCTGGAAAAAGTTTGGCGTCTAGGTTCAGAAGGGATAGGGGTCTATATGATCCGCATTCTGCCTGGTCCCTGCCCGGTTTGGGTATTACAGTGATAATGGCCTGTAAAAACATTGGTGGGATTGACTTTTGGGTTTTAATTTGGTTGAATAGTTTGGCTAGCGGTTTCACCAGAATAGATTGACATTGTTTATAGAAGTCCGCTGTATAGCCGTCCCCCCTCCCCCCGGGCCTTCCCTGCTTTCAATCTCTCAATGGTTAATTCCACCTCCTCTTCCAATATTTCCCTTTCCAGGGCCTCCCTCTCAGTGTCATTTAATTGGGGCGGGGAGTACTCGGCCAGATAAGCCTGGATATTTTCCAGTGAATCACCTTCCTGCTTAGTATAGAGTTCCTTATAAAACTCAGCGAAGGATCCTGCGATTTCCTCCCGTCCCTTGTGGATCCTGCCGCCTCTGTCCCGAATAAGACCCACCCCTCTCTCCAGTCTACATCCCCGTGTCCTATGTGCCAGGAGGGTTCCCACTCTATCCCCCCGTTCATAGTACCTTTGTTTGGTATTTCTGACTTTCTTAAGAACTTCCCCTATGAGGACAGCATGCAGTGCTTGATAGACCGAGCCTGGCTCTTAGGGTCCCTAGTTCTGCCCGGATCATGTTTTCGATTAGGCCCCTTTCCCGCTTACGCTGCGAGCCTTCCGCTATTAGAAGGCCCCTGAAGGTGGCCTTAGCTGCTTCCCATACTGTGGCCATGTCTGTCTCCCCGTTGTCGTTTGTTTTGAAATAGGTCACCATTTCCTTTCTCATAAATTCCCGGAAGATCGGGTCACGGAGGAGCGTATCATTGCACTGCCATCGGGACGATCTCGGGGAGACCGGGAGTGACCAGTTTGCCACCACCAATTCATGATCTTGCCATGTTATTGCCCCCACCCGTGGGGACTCGACCACCCCTCTCGCCTCCTCCGATATTAATAAGAGGTCGATTCTTGTGTACGTATAGTATAAGGGAGAGAAAAAGGTGTACCCCTCTGGACCTGGCCATGCTCTGCGCCATACGTCCACCCAGTAATGTTCTCTAAGGAGAGTCTGTAAGGCCAAGTTACCCTTGGAGGCCCCCCTCGCCTCTGTGCCCTTTGCCGACCACCAATCCAATCGGGGTTCCATTATGAGATTGAAATTCCCTCCCAGTATCATGGCCCCTTCTGCGCATTTGTCCATTATCCTAAAAATTTGAGTCAGGAAACGAAGTTGGCCCGAGTTGGGTGCATATAGCGTGGCTAATGTGATACGCTCGCCCTCACAGGTGCCCTTGACCCCCAGGAATCGTCCCCCAAGGCCCCATTTTGTCTCTATTTCAGTGAGGTGGATGGCCTTGCCCAGGAGAATGCCCACCCCCTCTTTTTTCGTGCTTCTACGTGAGGCCCAAAAGTTGTGTCCAATGTCCTTCCCTCTTATCATTGATTCTTTTCCCTGTTTGTAATGGGTTTATTGGAGGAAGAGGACCATCAGGATCTGTTTGCAGAACATGTTACTAGGGAGGGATCTTTTATTCTGGGAGTTTAGCCCCTTAACATTCAGTGTGCCTATTTTCCCCTCAATCATTATCATTTCTCTTCTCGTATTCTCTGAACCCCTTCGTATTATCAGCTAGTAGAACATTGTGAGGCATAAAAAGAAATCCCACAGCTCAAACTAGTCTTCCCCCGCCCCCGTGTCCCCAACTGAACCTTTCCACCCCCCCATTTGCCCACCCCCCCTTTTCCCCAACTTTCCTTACCCATTTTGCGAACACTTGTTGGGGTTGGTCAACGAACCACCAGGGATGCTACCCTGGCCCCGGGATGCTTGTTAGCGAGGGATTTCCCTCATACCGTTTTGCCAACAAAAAGAAAAATCTGCCTCCAACTTTCTATTGGCCTAGGAGTCCCAGTGGGGGCCGCCCGAGCCTATATTCCCCTCTGGGTCAACACCATGCTATTTGCCATCCCGATTGTGAACCCCTCAGAGAGTTGGTGTTCAGTGTGGATCAAAAAATTCCCCCGTGGTCCCCCAAACAAAGCATATGGTCCCCACAGCAACCAACCTCACAGGTCTTTGTTCAGGTGAATTCCGTAACTTAGTTTCTTACCCCTTAAACGTCAAATGGCCCACTGTGGCAACAACTTGGGGCTATATGAGTCACTCGTAGACCTCAGGGCCCCTGTGAGACTGTGTAGTGAGTTACTGTGTAGTGATTAATTACCCAACCCTGCCATTGCATTCATGGGGGTCCCCCGCGACCCGCATGGGAATGTCTCATTTTCTGGAATTTATGAGTGCCTTTCACTTTCAGTTTCCCCTGGGTCGGGTCTGGACCTCGAGGGGCCTGGACCGGGTGTCCCCAGCCCCACTCCTTTCTCTTGATGTCCCCGGAAGGTCTCCAAGTAGGTCTTCAGTGGTTCTCTGGATGTCTTCCTCTGTTACCAGTTGATACTTCTCACCTTGCCACTCAAATGCCAGGTGGAAAGGGTGCCCCCAGCGATATCGGACCCCTTTCTCTTGGTGCCATCTGGTGATGGCCCTGCATTTTTTCCTCATCTGCAGTGTAAGGGCCGAGAGATCTTGGAAGATCGCCACCCTAGAGTTCCCAAATTGAATGTCTCTCATGTTTTTCGCTATTTCCAGTATCCTGGCTTTGTCTTTATAATAATGGAGGCGTGCCAGTACCGATCGTGGACCCCTTCCACCACGACCCGCTCGATGAGTCCTGTCAATCAGAGAAGTCTCTCCTGAATCAGCTCCGAGGATGATCCTGATGATCTCTTGCACCTTGCCCTTTAGGCCCGTTTGAGTCTCCTCCTTCGATTCCACAAGGCCAAAGATCCGCAGGTTATTTCTCCTTTCTCGGTTTTCCATATCATCAACCCTGAGGCGGAGTTCCTCTTCGTGGCGTTGCATTTCCTTAAATCTGATCTCCATCTGTGTCTCCAAGAGGTCCCCAGATGCCTGGTTATTTTCCAACCCCTCCATTCGGTCTTCCAATGTTTAGACCTTGACTGTGAGATCAGCTAATTTAGCCCCCATGTCTTTTCTCATGCCCCTTATTTCATCGAGGATTGCCTGAATATTGTTCTGCATGTTGTGCATTTCAGGGGCTGAGGGGGGGTTGGCCCGAGGTTCCATCTCTGTGTTTCCTGCTTTGAACTGATATTGCGCCAGGGTCTCCTTCCAACTCATAGGGCGCACCTCTCCCCAAATTCCTGTGATTTCTGTAGTTTCTTGGTTTGTCCAGTGGTATCTTCCCTCGAACCGAGGCTTATTCCCCCACCGCCGTTGCCACCACCATGTTCAGTCTCGTGTTGGACAGGTCTTCAAAGTCTATTATCACCTAGCCCGGGGTCATACAACCCACCTGGTTTCACTCGTTGACTCTGGCGCAGGACGGCCCCTTGTCCACTTTTCAAAGCCCTGGCCTGAGGATCTCCGTCTGGATCAGCTTCTTCTCCACTGCCTCCAGTGTGTCTCTCCGTGTCAGTGAGGAGGGGTGGCGTCCACAAGGGGGGCACCCCACCCCCCTGTGACTTGTTACCTACTGTGTGGCTCTAGTAGGTGTTGGGGCCTGATGGGGATCACCCCTTCGCTGTCCCCCTGGCTGTGGTCACCGTGGTGAATATCTGGGGGACCGTTGTCTAGTGCTGGGTAGGGCCCGGGGGCCTTATGCACCCCGTGATAGGGAGAGTGATGTCCTCGTCCCCTATGCGTCTGGGGTGGACTTTCTTGATGAGTGGTGTGGGGGGCCCGAGACGACCCGAGCCGGTGGAGGGACCCCAAGGAGGGGGCGATGTTATCCCCAGCTGGATTGTCGATGTCCAGACTCCCCCAGCCACTCCCCTGGGTCTGCAATGGCGCTCCACGCCTGGGGGCTGAACGTGGCATTGAGGGCCGGGTGCGCTCCTGCGACGGCCCGGGCAAAGGTGTGGGGAGAAACCCCATTGGCGTCCGCGGATCTCCGGTCCTCGGGCTAATGGGCAGCAGCTCCACCGCTGCTTGCTCCGCCCGTCACTGTGCCCGTGTGCCCATGTATCTCTGTGAACCGCGGGCACAGAGCGGTCAGTCTCACCGTGAGCATTCTCTCCTTACCGGAGACTCCATCGGGGCTCCGCTGCTCCTCCAGGTGGTGTCGGTGGATCCCCAGCCACCCGCCAGACGAACCAGCCAAGTCCAGGGCGAGGATCTCCACGTAGCCTGGCCCGCACACAGAGTCGGGTGGGGGAGGGGAGGCCTCCGAGAGCGACTATTGATATCTCGGAGTCGGGGGCACCTCTCAGCGTCTCACAAACACCCCCGGGCTCCACGTTGCTTCCGATTTCACATTTTCTTTTTCCTGTTTTGAGGCAGATTAATCTTCTTCCTGCGACTTGTCTCCACTGTTTTCCCGGGGCCAACGCAGGAGCCTACACGTCAGGCAGCCATCTTGCCTGCGCCCCCTGGTGACCTCCATACCAATCAATTCTGTACAAATGTTATCGCAGAGTTCATTCGACTAGGTTGGACAGGTTTTCTTTCGTTATTAAAAAGAAAACTTTTCAAAAACTGCTGTGTTACAATTTATGTATTCACATGCAGACAGTACTATTTGTTATAATTGATTATATTTTTTATACAGATCTTACTGACTGTTCGAGAATGCCTTCATGTATCATTGTTGGTTGCTCTTCTGTGAGCCACCCCAAAACTCAGGGCAGATTCCTGCATACATTCCCAAAGGATATTGATTTAATAAGAAGATGGATTACAAATTGCGGCTCCCCAGCGAACGAGATTGAAAGTAGAGCCTAAGCTGTGAAGGACAGCGTAATGTCCAATTGATTCCGTCTCTGCAGCCTGCACTTTACCGACGATATGTACGAACAATCAAAGTACACAAAAAAAGTGTTGACCCAGAATTCTTTGTAAATTGCTGCCAAATGCTATTCCGACACAATTTCGGCACACAGTGGCTCAGGTGAATAGTGGACGATGAATTTGTTTTGTTTTGTTGGTAAGTTGGACGAGGGTCTTCATAAATCAGGATTCTCAAAGGAACTCTCGATTTATTTAAAGTAGGGTATTGCAAAGCTAACTTCATGAATGGTTAAGAGCTTTCTGTGATGATTAATATCAAAGGTGTACTACTCAACTTTCCAGAGTTACCAGAGTCAACAGAATATAAAACTGTTTCACTTTACAGAACTTAATCTATCCCCGCCTTTGGGAGCCCATAGTAAATCAGTGAAATGTGACCCTTAGTAAAATCTTCGACACTAACCTATAACTTTTTCAGAATGTGTTTGAAATGTGTAGGTTGACATATCCGTCTTTACATAGAGCACATTGATGGAAGCACAGACTATCACCAGTGACGATACCACTAACACATCGAGTATCCCAATGGTGAGCCCTACCGACTTGCACAAAGTGATTGTTTAGAGCGCTGATGTGGCACATTGCTAATACTAATTTACATTTGCCATTGTACTATTTTCAGGTAATGTGCTGAAAATTAAGGAGCAACATTCGGCATCAATTACTTTTCTGGAGTCAACATCAACATTTTACAGGGTGATCTCAAATCAAGTCCATGTGTCATCTCAGAAGGTTCTCAGGTGAAATCATAATGTATATATTGACCAATTCACATACACTATTTTTGAAGGTATGTTCATAGTAATGTTATATTTGTCTTGCAACAACAAACCCTATAGTATATGGTTCACAATCAAGTTTGAAGTACTTTCTGCGGATATGCTCTGATTGCTGAAAGTTTGTAATTTGTGTACAATTGGAATTAAAAGAAATGTATAATGATTATTATATTCAAGGAATGTAATCCAGATGTGGATTTGGAAGAGGCACAAGGACCATAGGTATATATAACCCAATATGAAATACAAAAGGACTTCAGATTGCATTAGGAATACATTGTTATAATTTGCTAATGTTTTTCAGTCCGCCAAGTTGGTTCTGTTTGTAGCGATGTGCAAATGTTTCTTTGTACGCAATCAAAATTTGTTTTATTTCAACCATATAAAAACGCAGTTTTTTCAGATTGATGTTGCAGTCGGCAAAGAGAAGGCCAAGGTTACGAAGCAAGATAAAAAAACAAGGGTAAAGAACAATCCACTTTGTTATGGAGAAGTTCTTAAGAGGATGTTGTAGTCATGTTATGTTTTTAGGATGAAAATCATATCTTTTCTATGTGTGCTATACAATGAGCATGTTTTTCTATAAATCTGTTAGAGGCACAGAAGAACGAGGAGTATAAAGACTCAGACAACAACTGAAACCAAAGATTTCGGTTGCCAAACGGATTTAACAATGGAGCAATTACTATTTTAGGCGCTGCGTGGATCAGTCAATACTCAGATTCATGATGCAAATGTCCAGTGGCCAGAAAAAGAATGGAATCTCAACTGTGAGCCGTACAAAGTTACCATGGACCATTGCTACTTTGTGCAACCTCGACAAGATGAAACAGAAGACAATATAGATGGATTGCAATTACTGACAGACCCTTTGACACAATCAACACTATCTAAAAATATTCCACCAAACAAGCATTCTATGTTACCTGTTTCTCCAATTCATGCAGAACTAACAGAAGCTGAAACTTCAACTATATTGACTGATGAATTTTCTCAAGATTTAGACTTTAGTTTGCCTAGTTTGGGGGAATTGTCCACCACCGTTGAGTCCCACAACACAGTACTGCCAGACGATTGGCTACTAAAGGAGCAAAAAACACATTGTATTTGACAGCTGCCTGCTAGAGTTTGTACTAATGCTCAAGTGTGATCATACATTAAGCCATTGTTGAATGTGTCTCGTGTATTGCAAGGAACCAACTTGAAAATGCAGGCCACCTCTGTTCACCTTCATAATACATTTTCATGGTCGGCTCAACCGATGCACGGCAAAGTGCCCGCTGGAAATCTACTTTGTTCAGCAGCTTTACTCTTCAGCTGATCGACTTTCAGTAAGATTTCGAGTTTCTGTCAATTCATTGGAATTGAGTTCCTCGCCAAAACGCAGTACTACAAATAACAAAGAGAATTCTTTTTCCCCGCTTTTAGTCATGCCTGGAAAGTCAAACAGATGTCAATGGACACTGCATTCTCTGGCAAACATTTGAGGCTAGCTGGCGATGGACAGTATGACAGTCCCGGAGTTTCTGCCAAGTACTGCACATGCCACTTTCAAGACATGGAAAGTAAATAAAATTGTCAGTGCATTGATCGTGCAGGTGTCTGAATGTACATTGTTTGTGGCCATGGAACAACATGGTTTCATTAAATCCGTTGAACATCTGGAATCCAGGGGAATTCAAATAGACCAGATAGCCACTGGCAGGCACGTTTCCGTAGCCAAGGCCATGCGAGAGCAGTTTTCAAACATTCAGTATCAATTTGATGTATGGCACGTTGCCAAATCAATCAATCAAAAAAGTTACAGCTGCTGGCAAAAAAAAAGGGTTCTGAAAATATTTAAAAGTGGTGTCAATCAATCAGCAACCATCTTTGGTGGAGTTCCAAAACTTGTGCTGGATCTATAGAAATTCTACTAAAAAAATGGCATTCATTGATGTACCATTGTTCAAATGTACACTCATGGACAGAAAATCAACATTTCCACGAATGTGCATACGGCCCTTTTATCGAAAGAGCAGGAACGCAAGAAGAAGTGGTTAGTGCCATGTTCCCCTCCGCACAAAGCACTTGAGAAGATCGTATACGATAAAACGCTTTCAAGAGACCTGAAGGGGCTCACAGAATTCTGCCATACTGGAGATTTGGAGGTGTTATGCAAAATGAGCCTAAAGAACAGGCCAAAAAGGTTCCATTTTGGCATAGATGGTATGGAGGCCAGGACAAGACTAGCTGTACTTGCGCAGAATGAGAACATCAGAAGGGAACAAGCGAAAACTGCAGGAACTTTTGGGATGCTCAGTTACCTCATGGCCTTTACAAAACAAGGAAAACAATGGGTGGCCAAGCCAATATACCAGGAAATGGAGTTTGTATTTGTCAAAGATCTGACATTGACTGTGTTGGCCATGTATACTTATGGAATGGATCCTGATTTTGTTCCCAGGACACATACAATGCCACAAAACATTGCAAAGGAGCCTTTCCTTGTCCTCCAAAATCAGAACTTGTAGAAAGGTTGACTTCAAGATTTAACTGATTTATAGATGTCTTCAAAATCTGCCCACAATAACATTTGCATTGAAAATAAACTGGGACCCATGCTCCTGCTTTCCCACTCTCACTCTGTCAGGCCTCCCTTGGCCCAGCACCTGCACCCAACAGCAAGCCTAAAAACCTTGGGGACACCTTCAACACCACTCTTTTCTTCTATTTTCACATTTAGGTAATCTCTAAAAAGTCTAACTATCAACTACACCTACTCAGAGGTACTCTAACCTTTCCACACTTTCCACCAGCGGCTCACTGTCTCCAAAGTCCTGGTTCTCTTTTGGCTGAACTGCTGCAACAGTGTTCCGCTCACCTGGCTCCCACAGGGGCGTCGATCTGAACTGGACAACTGCGGTCTCCACCAATGTGACGCGTAGTGCCGAGATGACGGACTGGACTGGCACGCCTAGCTTTGTTTGCTTGGCCCGTAGGAATATTCTTCTGCAAATGGAGAAAGGGAATTAACCACCCGTGGAGTTGAGTGTTACCCCCCCCCCTACTCCCGCTGATCTCCCCACAGATCACCTTTGATGTCCCCTCTTAGAGTCTCAACTGATGGTTTGGAAAGATGAGCTCTCCATCCTGCATTGAGCGCAGGGGCGCGTAGATAACCAGTTGCTTCACTGGCTCGAAGGAATTGGTGAGTTCCAGAACAATATTGACTCTGAGAGTCCCAGCAAGACGCCGTAAGTATGTAGTTCATAAGAGTTCAAATGTCTGACTTTTACTCTGTCCGATTCCTGGCAGGTTGCAGCTTGACCCTAGCGAAGATTTCCTCGTGGCAACCGGTAATATTCAGGTAAGGATTTGTATTATCCAACACAGTTCGATAAAATAATGTCCATATGTAACATGTTGCTTTCTCCCTTATTCAGGCGCTGAGAGAAAGTATGAAGTCTCGGGGAATAATGCCTCTGGCGGTAAAATCAGGTAACTCTATTGTGGTGAGGAGGTTTCCCCTTGTTTGTCCCTTTGTTTCACCTTGCTGTCCTTTTGTTTCCCCTTGGGGGCCGGGGTTCGGCGAGGATGCAGTGGAAGCTGCGCTGACCCGTGAAGAGGAATAGTACCCCCTGTGGTAAAATCAGATAAGTCTATGGGGGAGTAACTAATATTGCCTCTGTGTATTCCCTTGGCTCACCTTGCTGTTCTTGTCTTCCCCTTAGGTGCCGGAGTGCGGCGGGAACATGCAGAAGGATCCGGTGGAATGTGAAGATTCTGCGAAGGGCGGTGAGTTCAGCGCGGCGCTGCAGCAGTCGAGGCAACGCGCATAAATTAACTTCTTTCTTCCAGCTTGAAGGCGCGATGGATCGGGAATTCAGGTAAGGATCAAAGGTATTACTCTTGTTCTAACCTTTTCTCCTTCTTTCTCCCTTTTTCTAGGAGCTCCAGACTCGAGGCGGGCATGGCAGGAGACTGGATGCAGACTTGCAGGCATGGTGAGCGTTACGCTGCTGGATGCAGAATAACGCAAAGCGTGTGCTGCTCTTCAGGCGTGGTTTAAATAGCATCCAAAGTAGTGCCAGGTAAGTATTCCTCCCCAGCCCCACACGAGTAAAAAAGAAATAGTCCCCAGGTAAAGTAGTCCCTTCCAAGCCTCTTTTGGCTTGGAGGTCTTGCAGCATGGTCTGCATCAGGTGCGTTTGCAGCATGGTCTGCATCAGGTTAGTTTTAATCTATGAGCCTGGCGCCTATGGCGCCAGGACTGACTCTCCATATGAGCCTGGCGCCAGGATTGCACCCAAATAGCCCCTAGCAGGGGTTGTTGGGCTTGCTTAGAATAACTTGATGCCTGCTTCCGGGGTTGCTGGACTTGGTCTGGTTCCCCGGGGGTAGGCATCATGACAGCACTCCCCCCCAAGACCCCTCCTAAAGTCGTTCTTCCCTGTGGTTTCGGTTTGTCTGGGAAATTTCGGTGGAATTTTTTCACCAATCGGGGTGCATGAACGTGGTCACTAGGTTCCCATGACCTTTCCTGTGGTCCGTAACCTTTCCAGTCGATTAAATAAAACAGTTTTGACTTTATCAGTTTGGAGTCCAGGATGTTCTTCACTTCAAATTCGGGTTCCCCTTCTACAAGGATGGGGTCTGGTGGCTTGGTTAGTCTTGTCCCTGGTTGCACTGGCTTCAAAGGTGACACATGAAAGACGGGGTGAATTTGCATATTAGCAGGTAAATCCAACTTGACAGCCACCGGGTTGATAATGGCCTTAATAGAGTAAATATCTGGGGTTAAAGGTCCGTGTTCCCTTTAGAGGTATATGTTTTGTGGCTAACCATACTTGGTCCCCTATCTGGTATTGTGGAGCATCACTTCTATGTCGATCAGCGTCTTTCTTGTATTTTTCTTTCGCCTGATTTAAATGTGCAGTTGCTTCCTTAAAGGCTTGTGTAATCGTAGCGTGTAGATGGTCCACTGCGGGCATTTCTAAGTGTTGGGGTGAGTCAAGGTCTGAGGTTCGAGGATGGTGCCCATATAAGGTATAAAAGGGGCTTTGTCCAGTTCCAGAATGTACTGAATTATTGTATGGATATTCGGCGATCCAAAGAATGTCTTTCCAATTACTCTCAGTCTGATGTAACATACAACGCAGGTATTGTTCGAGAGTCTGGTTGGTCCTCTCCGTTTCACTGTCGGTTTGGGGGTGGTGACTGGTCGATAACCTCACATCGATTTGCGCCAATTGGCAACATTTTTTCCAAAAATGTGAAATGAATTGACTGCCCCGGTTACAGACCAATACGGACGGAAATCCGTGTATGCGAACAATGTTTTCGAGGAACTCCTTGGCCTGGATTGAAGCTGAAGGTAATCCCTTTAAAGGAATAAAGTGGGCCATCTTGGAAAAAAGATTCACAATAACTAGAATGGTGTTAAATCCATTGCATGGGGGTAGATCAGTAATAAAGTCTAACGATAAGGTGTGCCATGGTGTAGTGGAATGTCTAAAGGTTGTCCAGCTGGTTTTTTCTTTTGACTTTTGTTTTGGGCGCAATGCCACAGGACATCACAAATTATTTAATATCCTTTCGCCAGGTGGGCCACCAGAATTGTCTCTTAATTTTAGCTTCAGTTTTTGCAATACCTGGGTGCCCCTCCATTAGGGTATCATGATAACGGGAAATGACTAGCTCTTGTAGTTCCTTGTGTGGCAGAAATAGCCGCCCTTGGTAATAAGGCAGGTCATTGGTGACAGAGTAGTCCGGACCTTTCTTTAACCAGTCCAGCAGGGCTGTAGGATCAAAGAGTTGCTGGACCTTTACTTGAATGTCCTCTAGAGTCTGTAGAGTAGTCATGCCAAGAATCCTTTGTTCGGAAATTATAGGTACTGGTTCTGGGTTCACTTCTGCCTCTCCCATCCCTATTCGGGATAAGGCGTCTGCTTTACCATTCTTACAACTTGCTCGATAGGTTATCACGAAATCGAACTCGGCAAAGAACAATGCCCATCGGAGTTGGCCTGACGATTGGGCCTTGGCGGTCTTTAAATACTGTAAGTTCCGGTGATCGGTGATCACAGTAATGGTATGCCTGGCACCGAGAAGATAGTGCCGCCAAGCCTTGAAGGCAGATTTAATGGCTAATAACTCCCTGTCGGTAACCGCATAGTTTAACTCGGGTGCCGAGAACTTTCTGGACCAAAATGCTACTGGGTGAAGCTGGCCAGTTTCAGGGTCCTTTTGAGACAGGACAGCTCCCATGCCTAGACTGGATGCATCAGTTTCCACTATGTATGGAAGTTCAGGGCGCGGGTGCTTTAATACAGGTGCAGACGTGAATTTCGCTTTCAGCTCTTGGAAGGCATTTTCAGCTTCTTCAGTCCACATAAAGCGTTTATTTTTTCGCAAGAGTGCTGTGATGGGATGTACAACATGTGAAAAATCCGGGATGAATCTGCGGTAGAAATTGGCAAAGCCGAGCATGCTTTGTACTCCTTTAACTGAACTTGGTGATGGCCACTTAAGAATTGCGTCTACCTTTCGTGAGTCCATTCGGACTCCTCTTGGGGTCAGGATAAACCCAAGGAATTCAACTTCTGTGGCATGAAAAATGCATTTTTCCAGTTTTGCATATAGTTTGTGCTGGCGCAATTTCTCAAGGACTGCTCGGACGTGCTTCACATGGTCGGATTCTGAAGAGGAGTATACTAGAATATCATCGATATATACGACAACACAAACGTCAATGAGTTCACGAAGGACGTCGTTCATGAAGTATTGAAAGGCTGCTGGTGCATTGCACAACCCGAAAACCATCACCTGGTATTCGAATAACCCATATTTAGTGCAAAAAGCAGTCTTCCATTCGTCGCCCTCTTTTACACGTACCAGATGGTATGCCCCCCCCGGAGATCCAACTTAGTGTATATACAAGCGTCCTTCACTTGATCTAGTAGTTCAGGGATCAGAGGCAATGGTATCGGTTCTTAACAGTTATCTAGTTCAATGCGTGGTAGTCTATTCACGTTCTGAGGTCACCTTCCTTTTTGGGCACGAATAACAAAGCTAAAGATGCAGGGGACTTGGATGGGCGAATGAAGCCATTAGCAAGGTACTGCTCTAAGTATTATCGTAGGTGAAGGTTCTCAGGTTCCGTAAGGGCGTAGATCCTGCTACAAGGGGGTTGTGCACCGGGTGCGAGATCGATTTGACAATCGTACGATCTGTGAGGTGGTAAGGTGTTTGCCTGTTCTTTTTGGAAGACATCCTGGAATTCTTGGTATTCTGGAGGTAGTTGCACGACTGCTGTGGTTACTGTGGCCAGGCGTACATTCAGATTTTTCTTTGGGTAACAGGTTTGTGCACAATCCGGGAAGGTTATTCTCTTCTCTCGCTAATCAATACAAGGATTGTGTTTCCAACCAAGGTATCCTCAGTATTATTTGGAACTGTGGGGCTTTGATTAGATCAAACACAATAGTCTCTCGATGCCCATCCTGACCCAATAGTGTCATCTCTGCGGTGGAATGAGTTACAGGCCCTGAGGCAATTTCAGTTCCATCGACTGTGGTGATGACATCTGAGGTGGTTTTTCGGCAGAGAGGTAGATTCATCCTGGAAGCCAATTCGTAGTCCACATAGTTTTCTATGGCCAAGCTATCAATGTATGCCCTTACTGCGTGCATACGCGATGGCTGCCTTGGATCTATGAGGACCATTGGTATGATGAAATGCGAGGTCTGAGTATCCTTCTTCAAGCTCGGCAAGCGGACCTCTACGCTTGGCGGGCATGGTCGTTTCCCGAGTCTGACTCCATATGGCTTTTATCAGCAGCTCCTACCACCATGTTTTACAGGGCAATCCCGTAGAAAATGCCCAGAAGGTCCACAATATAGACACAATTGCATTTGCCGTCTCCTTTCCCTTTCCATCTGGGTTAAGGGTCTTTTAACCCCTCCGATTTGCATGGGTTCTGAAGCATCTGCTCCTTTGGGGTTAGCGTGGGTTTTCACCAACACCTGATTCTCAAACTTGGCTCGATCAGCCTTTCTGTTCTGAAGTCTGTGATCTAACTGGACCACTAAGTCTATATATTCAGCAGAGTCTTGAGGTGGGTTCACGACTTGAGCCAAGACATCCTTGAATTCTCCTCGAAGCCCTCGATGAAATAACGTGATTCGTTTTACCTCAGGCCATCCAGTTTCCACTATCAACCTATTAAAGGTCGCGATGTAGGATAGAAGGTCCTGGTTACCCTGTCGTAGGGACAAAAGTTTGTTATCCAGGGCCTGTCCTTGGGAGTGCCGGGCAAATAGTCTTTCCATGCTCATTTGAAAGCCCTGAAAATCCCGAAGAATTGGGTCATCCTGAGTAACTAATGGAATTGACCAATCAGCTGCTCTGCCGCTGAGATATGACAATACGAAGGCTACCATGGCTTGATCGTTTGGGAAGGCTCCAGGTCTGCATAAAAAGTGCAAGCAGCATTGGTTCATAAACACAGCGAACCTTTTGGGATGTCTGGCAAAGCGTTTGGACGGAGCTAATGGAATATTTCCTGGCAGGTTTATTTGCACAGGGTTACTCGATGACACAGGAGCTGGATTTCCCCCCGGGACCTGGTAGGGGTGATTGTCCAGCCTGGCTTTGCAGTAGTTGCCTAGCAAGGTCATCAGTTCGCTCCTTTGACAAAATCAGTTCTCTCCTAAGAGCACTGGTTTCTTGACGGGCGGAATGCACTTCAGCCCCCAGTTCCACTAGGAATTGGGCCAATTGGTCAGTTTCTGAGGTATCCATAACGCCCGGTGGGAATTTGTGGGTAGGTTTCGCGTTCTGTTACGCTCACCTGGTTCCCACAGGGGCGTCGATCTGAACTGGACAGCTGCGGTCTCCACCAATGTGACGCGTAGTGCCGAGATGACGGACTGGACTGGCCCACCTAGCTTTGTTTGCTTGGCCCGTAGGAATAGTCTTCTGCAAATGGAGAAAGGGAATTAACCACCCGTGGAGTTGAGCGTTAACCCCCCCCACTCCCGCTGATCTCCCCACTGATCACCTTTGATGTTCCCTCCTAGAGTCTCACCTGATGGTTTGGAAAGATGAGCTCTCCATCCTGCATTGAGTGCAGGGGCGCGTAGATAACCAGTTGCTTCACTGGCTCGAAGGAATTGGTGAGTTCCATAACAATATTGACTCTGAGAGTCCCGGCAAGACGCCGTAAGTATGTAGTTCGTAAGAGCTCAAATGTCTGACTTTCACTCCGATTCCTTGCAGGTTGCAGCTTGACCCTAGCGAAGAGTTTCTCGTGGCAACCGGTAATATTCAGGTAAGGATTTGTATTATCGAACACAGTTCGATAAAATAATGTCCATATGTAACATGTTGCTTTCTCCCTTATTCAGGCGCTGAGAGAAAGTATGAAATCTCGGGGAATAATGCCTCTGGCGGTAAAATCAGGTAAGTCTATTGTGGTGAGGAGGTTTCTCCTTGTTTGTCCCTTTGTTTCACCTTGCTGTCCTTTTGTTTCCCCTTAGGGGCCGGGATTTGGCGAGGATGCAGTAGAAGCTGCGCTGACCCGTGAAGAGGAATAGTCCCCCCGGTGGTAAAATCAGGTAAGTCTATGGGGGGTAACTAATATTGCCTCTGTGTATTCCCTTGGCTCACCTTGCTGTTCTTGTCTTCCCCTTAGGTGCCGGAGTGCGGCGGGAACATGCAGAAGGATGCGGTGGAATGTGAAGATGCTGCAAAGGGCGGTGAGTTCAGCGCGGCGCTGCAGCAGTCGAGGCAACGCGCATAAATTAACTTCTTTCTTCCAGCTTGAAGGCGCGATGGATCGGGAATTCAGGTAAGGATCAAAGGTATTACTCTTGTTCTAACCTTTTCTCCTTCTTTCTTCCTTTTTCTAGGAGCTCCAGACTCGAGGTGGGCATGGCAGGAGACTGGATGCAGACTTGCAGGCATGGTGAGCGTTACGCTGCTGGATGCAGAATAACGCAAAGCGTGTGCTGCTCTTCAGGCGTGGTTTAAATAGCCTCCAAAGTAGTGCCAGGTAAGTATTCCTCACCAGCCCCACCCGAGTAAAAAAGAAATAGTCCCTAGGTAAAGTAGTCCCTTCCAAGCTTCTTTTGGCTTGGAGCTCTTGCAGCATGGTCTGCATCAGGTTAGTTTTAATCTATGAGCCTGGCACCTATGGCACCAGGACTGACTCTCCATATGAGCCTGGCGCCATAGGCGCCTGCCCCCAAATAGCCCCTAGCAGGGGTTGTTGGGCTTGCTTAGAATAACTTGATGCCTGCTTCCGGGGTTGCTGGACTTGGTCTGGGTCCCCGGGGGTAGGCATCATGACAAACAGCCTCTTCCTCAACCTCCCAGCTTCTACCCTGCGCTCACTGGAACTCAGCCAGAGCAGAACCGTGATACTTGTGCTTTGCATCAAGCGCAGGGACCGCATTTCTACAGTGCTGATATCCCTTCAATGCCTCCCCGTGACTGCAAAGATTAAAATCAAGACCCTCAGTATTGGTTGTCTGCACTTACCATAGTATCCAACGATTCGGTGCACTTGTGTTTCCCTCTTCCAGTGCCCGCCTGTGCATTGGCACAATCTGAATACACTGCGCCTGTAGTTCGTCTGTCTGTTCCCCCTTGTCGTCGCCCCAAAAAGCACTTGGTAAAAGTGCAGAAGCGACTTTTAAGTACTATTTGTTGTTCCTCAAACCATAGATGTGCTATATGTTACTTTATAAATAAACGTTAACATGGGACAAGTCCACGTGCAAAACGGTTTTAACCTTAATCAGAGTTATTGGTTCATACTGAATCCAGTATCTGAGTTTCAAGAGATATAAGAGATATATGTTGTCCAGTTTATTGGTGTATGCGATTTCTTGCTGAGCGTCATGCTACTACTGATGTCAACTATCCTGCAAATGCAAAAAGTAATGTAAAAGTAACTATTGTTTTTGACTTCCCAAGAATTCCTGTGAGGTGTTCCAAATAAAATTATATGCTTTGCTCTGTGCACCTTCAAGCATAGTGTTGCTTTAAAAAACATTTTCATATGTAATCTTATTTGCTCCGGGATTCATCTAGGCAGTACTCGTATTAAAACAAACCATTTATTTTTTCAACACATATTGTTCCAGTGTTTCTTTGGAACGTTTCTATCACAATATCAACTGCATTTTTTCCACGGCCCGCTCTCCATCCCAAGACAAACCTGGCTGCTCTGTATATGCAACCATGATATCAGGTGGTAGAGCATTATACTAAGATTGGAGTACTGGAGTACCTTAATTGAATACCTTCAATGAGCCCTTATTTGGAATGCAGAAAACATTTCCTAATAGCCTTCCCTGTAGCAGACCCAATACGCCGCTACAATAAGCTATAACTGTTATATATGTAGGAAGTGTAGGTGCGTCCCATCGACAATAAGTTTGAAGAATGGTATGGATTTCTTTCATATAAACTTATTCAAGAATTATCTTTGGTTCGTTTCTGAACTATCGCCCCTCCTGAGACTTCGTCTTCACTGCATGCCAAGCCACATCGATTGGTATGGCTTGTCCACTGTTTCAATAAACCGAGGGTGGAATACTATTACTTTGGCACATCAGGTAAGCATTTAGAAATGCATTGTGAAACCCTCTGCCTGCACTTGTACACCCGCAGGGTACTCCTTGCTTACCCTATGCACCACAATGGCCGATTGTCACAAGGCCTAGTCGAAGCATGAATGTGACGTATTTACTATGGGCATGCAATGTCACTTGTAACACCTGATGGTCTGGAGGCTTGACTGGGGTGCGCAAGTGTGTATGAACGGCCATGCATGAGTGATAGTAAGCACCGTGTAATCGAGGCTGTCCCCTGAAACGCTCACACCATAATGAATGCAACTCTCTAGTGAAAGAAGCCAACAGATAACTTGCGAGGATAACAAGGTTTAATTGTACATTATACAAAAATGATCACCAAAGGTCTCTGCTGCTCTAGAACATTCGGACTACACAGTGAATGTTGGAGCCTTGTACGAGGTGACAGCATCGATAATGACATCAGATATAGGGCTTGAAAACGCACTGCCGATTGGTTGGACAGTACACATGATCCAGCTCCATAGGGGATGCAGGTCACAATTGGTTTGTTTTTCCGCAGTCTGTAGATTCACACGTGGGTCTGCTGGGCTCATTTCTCCATGGAATGATGTCCTTGACTTTCATAAGTTACATTTTGAAAAGTACGATAACACGCTAATGCCTATTACTACATCATTACAGAATACACCAGGAATGCTCGCTGGACGTTTCCTGGGTGAAGGGAGTAAGACATAGTCATACCAAGCAACTCATTCTGAGCTTTGTGCCATGATACAGTGCAGGACGAGGGAGAGGTTGGGTTTAAAATGTATTTGCTGCCAGAGATGATATATCCCGTCGTTTGCAGCAACATAGAAATTTCGTAATTCTTCCTATGTTCCTGTTGCGAAAAATATTTTGCATAGCTGTGTGTAACTGTCCGTGGTTTTCTGAACTACTAGCTCATGCCAGCTCCTTGTTTTTTTTTTCTTTTAGAATTCTTTCACAAAATCGAAACCTATCTCCCATCACCATCACTAAAAACAGGAAGGTATTGTTATTTGGCATTCTGCAAAAGCTAGCAACTGCTCGAACGACACAAAAAAGGATAACATTTACTAAATTGCAAGTGGACTAGGGAAAGCTACTTTCCATTTCTGTGATCTGTTGTTCCGAGCGGTTACTCAGCGTGAGAAAACGAACATGGAATATCTCGAAATTATGTGAGTATTAAAAACAGCACATGTGCTCTATGCACAATAATGAATTCATCGACGTTCGTATGTGCGATCTGACCAAAATAATGGACACATTACGTTGTGTTATGTTGGTATCTATACTGCGCACTACAAAAACCGAGTGCATAGCTCACAGTTTGTTTATCTGTCTAGTATTGTTTTTTTTTATAATTATGAAGAGGACCTAATCAATGTTTCGATTATTTTGGCATTATTGCTTACTGGCGTTGTTATTCATCGACGGACCGCAACCACAAACTGTATGCGGGCTAGTGATATCTGAACCACTTTGTCCCTTGGAATGCCCAGGCTTGCTGTGACCATTCCATCCTTGAGCACCATAAAGTGGAGGGTTCGGATGGACGGGCGATGGACATTTGACGTGGGCACTTGGTTTGCTTTTCGATCACTAATCTTAAAAGTTCTGTTATAATGACATCCGTCTGTGGTTCAACATAAAACGGTACTGTCCTTGAACTGATTTCTGTGTCTGGGTCTCCATCCCGGTGGGAGCAATTCCACCTTCAAAGCGCTAACCTTTCATGCACGTCATAGTCTAAAATACTCCTCCATTTTGTCACGTGTGTGTTCATTATGTATAGTTTGTGTTTATCATTAGGTTTTGTCTGGTTCTGAATTGTAAGTTAACTTGTTATATTAGATTACAGAACTGCAACTAAAATATATTTCTATTCTATTATCTACACAGATATATTGTACCGTTCTGCATATGCCATAGTTTCCAGCGACCATCAGATGGATTCTTCAATCATCATTGGCGGATTACCAAAAACAGTGCTTACAACATCACCATTATGTGGGACGACCAACACGTACCAATCCGCCCTTTGGCATTACCTGCAATAAGGAGCAACCTGTCAACGTTCACGATGTGACATCCTGCTGAAGCAAAAACGTTGCCCTTGAAAGTGCACACCATGAGCGTCATTACAAAGATTTGCAGGTGTAACATAAGGACCCAAAAGAATTGTAGTACTGGGATTAATCGAACATTTATCTCAATCGGCGTATCATGAGGAATTTATTAACAACATTAGAATCATGCGATGTTCGCCAGCTGTAACTTCTCTGGCAAAAAAATATAATTCTTTCCGTGCAATTCACATGCTCTCTTTTGAGCGTTTTTTGATAAATAAAAGCACTTATAAAAATTGCAGTTTATTGATGTTTTCTATAAATATAATGTTTTGCTATCAGATCGGGGACAAAAAAGAAAAGTTACGTGCTGTGAGAGTATGTGTGTGTTTATCTTCATGGTTCTGCGTTCAGTAACGTTATGGCAAGGGTGATGACTGGGCACGTTTGGCTACGCTGGACACAAACGTCACGAAAGTAGGTGGAGCTCATCGTTTGGAATAGTGATGTCAGCTTCGGGGGAGGGCGATCTGTATGCTTGCCGCAAGCGCACTTGAACTTAGAGCGATGCCTCAACAGATAAGATTAGCGCAAGATGGCCACGCCCAACCCGTTGGTTTTGCATGTGTAAAAGCGAGGAAAACTAAGGTAAGATGCATAGGAAACATTTTTAAGATCAATTACACCATGCTTAAAAATACATGCCCGAACGATCGGGACCATAATATTTTTGAGCGCACTTCCCCTTTAATTATTAGTGGCAATTGGTGTTTTCTTCCCCTTTGCAATCTTTTCCGAACAGTAAGGTTGTACCCGGGTGGGATGGCCTTGTGCGCAATGGGCTCGTAATCGTCAGCAAACCTGGTCTCTGTGATAAAAAGGACATCTGGATTTTCTTCTGGGATGAGGTCAAAGATGTGGAATTTGTGACTGATCTGGCATTGATGAGGGCGCAAGAGAGTTGGTGGGGTATGCTTCCAAGTGTTGGTTGGGTTGGGAAGGTTTGGAGGGGAAGGAGTGGAGCAGGAAGGGCAGAGTTTGGGGGATGGTTTGACCAGGGGAGGGCATTAGGGGTAAGGGGTTGGTCTGAGTGGGTAGGGGCAAAGGGGTGGGTGGTGGAGGTTGTTGGGAGGAGGCATGAGGGGGTAGTGGAGGTGGGCATGGGGGGATGGGTGAAGAGGGGAGTAGGGCTAGGACTGGGTTGGGTTTGGCGGTGAGGCTTGGGCTCTATATTGAGGTGTCAGGGTTTGGGATCTGGGTTGGAGAACGGCTGATACTAGGTGTCTGGGGTGGCCTTGGTCTGAGCCTTTCCTTGACTTCTGGGCTGCCCATGGGGTGTGGGTTGGTTTTCTGGCCAGGGCTGCTCTTTCTGCGCTAAGGGAAGGGATGCGTGGGTGCTATGTTCATTGGGAGAGGTGTGAGCAGAGGGTGCAGCAGGCGAGTAGCTAGCAGGGGGGGGGGTGTTTTACCTGGGTCGCTGGGTGGTCCAGTATGTTCTGGGGTCAATGTTTTCATCTCCTGCTCTCCATCTTGCTGCTCTTGATTGAACAGGCGAGATCTACTTGGAGGGTGTAGCAGGGCAAAGACGTGGGGTTGAGGAGGGACATACACCTTGGGGTTTTGGAGGGTGGGTGGGGGCTGCGAGATGAGGTGGAGGGTTGGGACGATGAGCTGTGTGTTGGGGATGGCTGTGTTAAGGTGTGGGTTTGGTGGGTCTGGTCAGGCCTACTGGTGCACCAGCGTGCAGCTTTGATTTGGCCAGTGTGTGGCATGGTGTCTAGTCTGTGGGAAGGGTATATCGGATTTTGTGATGAGTAGAGGGGGGCACATCCAAAATGGGTACAACAGTAGATGTGTACTCACCTGGTTTTGGGGCACCTGGTCAGGGGAGGAGCCTTTAGGCGGGGTGGTAGGAGCAGGGTTTGGGACACCCAGATAGAGAGGAGCAGGAGTGGGGGATGGTGCCTAAAAGAGGGTACCACAGTAGACAGTAAAATGCAGGCGCACCTAGATTTGGGGCACCTGTATAGCAGGAGAAAAGCCTAGATGGTGTTGCAACAGTAGACAGTAAAATGCATAAGCACCCAGATCTGGGACACCTGGGTAGCTGGAGAAATGTCAAGATGGGGACACAACAGAAAACAGTAAAATGCAGTAGCACCTAGTTTGGGGGAACCTGGATAGAGGGAGAGATGCCTAACTGGACATACAACAATAGACAGTAAAATGCAGTAGCACCTAGATATGGGGTACCTGGAAAGAGGGAGAGACGCCTAACTGTGGATACAACAGTAGACAGTAAAATGCAGTGGCGCCTGGATTTGGGCACCTGGATAGAGGGCGAGACGCCTAAATGGGCATACAACATTAGGCAGTAAAATGAAGTAGCTCCTAGATTCCTAAATTAAATAGGGGTTGCAACAGTAGATAGTAAAATGCAGTAACACCCATTATCCTGGGAGATTCAATAACTGGTGGGAGGTTTCTAACTCCCCCTTTAGAAAAGGACCCAGATAACACAGTTTCAAATCACCCTCCCCCCCATCGGAATTGGTCAGCTATCTTTAAATATTTAAGAAAAAATGTCCCTCTTTGTACGGTTGAAGAACCCCCATGTGGTACATTAGGTCTTTTTTATGTTCAATCAGACGTTCCAACCCTGTCTGGAACTGTTCCTCAGCTTGTATTTGGTGTGCCACCAATTGGGCCAACACAGTTTCTACCGAGGCCATGATGTTTTCAGGCAAGGTGGTTTTGGTTGGGGTTTCCTCTGAGTCGGAGAGGGCAAAGAAACCAGGCCTCTTCTGTTTCTGGGCTTCATTCAGTCTCGGTTAGGTTGGGTGGATTCATGTCCTTTTTCTCCCTTTTAACTCTGATTAATTCTGGAAAAGTGGCAGGAGGAGTGAGAGGGAAAATCACTTTTTATAGACAAACAAACTTAATGCCCCAAGCCGAATGAATCCTGGTGGTTTTCGAATATTCAAGAGGATTCTGTCACCTTCTTTTAATTGGTAGGTGGCAAGGGTAAGAGTGTCAAGAAGAATTTGTGAGCCATATACTAGATCCTGACACTTGATTAGAATCTGACACTGAGTGGCAATTAAGGTTTTGATCTTTTAAACTTTCTCCTGGGCCTGAATCTTTACAGTAGTTTCTTTTCCTCAGGGATGTTGAACTAAAAGAAGCATAAGGTTCCTCTGCTCTCCTTAGTGTATGGGGTCCCCAATTTATATCAATTGAGAGCATCCCACCCCTGACATCATTTGTAAAGGCATCATGAAGTAGACACAGACAACTGAATAAAGTTTGGGCTATAAACTTTTATTAACTCAAAAGGAGGGTTGGAGAAAGGCCTAACTTACCTTATGCTAAAGTGGGATTTCCCTACCTAAATAAAACTAATGATAGTCTGTGTCACAAAGTCCAAAAGAAATGTCTGTCTGTGTTCCAAACCTATACTTGCCCTCACATCTAAATATATGCAATGTGTAGGGATGTCAGCCTCAAAAATAGAAGTGTTCAAATAAAAGTTATGATACTGCATGATATGATGTCATTTATAACACGCCTGTACACTAGTGTACCTAAGCTCAACAAGACAAAGGAGGGAAGACAGAGGAAGGACAATACAAACGATCTCACTAGGCCTTATGACCTTCATATAATGCAAGTGGGACAGCGCCAAAGTGCAGAGGGAGGGACAGGGGGAAGTACCAGGGAGAGGGAGGGGAAGTGCATTCAGGGCAGCGCAGGTGTCGGCAAGTGCAGGGAGGCAGGGGACTGCAGAGGTTACAGTTACAGCCCCTAAGTGCGCAGTGGCCCGGAGGCAGTACAGGGGAGACTGATCATGGAAGAGCCTGGTATCCATTATGCTCAGAGGTTAGCCAGGCAACCAGCAGGTGCGGCAGACAGGTAGGTCAGCAGGGAAGGGAGAGAGAAAAAGCAGAAGAGAATAGGAAGGTCTTGAGCTGCTTCTGGAACTTCAGGTGTTCAGGCTCAAGTTTGAGAGGGGCAGGGAGGCCATTCCAGAGGGAGGCATCTGCAGGAGAGAGAGATCTAACCCCAACTCTCTGCCTAGCGAAGCGTCTGACCCTCAGAGAGTTGGAGGTAGTTTAGCAAAGGGCACGAGAGGAAGGTATTTTGAAGAAAGAGTTGGATGTAGTGCAGGCCCTGCCCCCAGAAAGCCTTGTGGACAATGCAGAGGGTCTTGAACTTGATCCTTGCAGCCACAGGCAGCTAGTGGGGGGATTTCAGTGCTGGAAAGATACGGTCTCTGGGCTTGAGGCCAAGGATAAGTCTTGCAGTCCTATTCTGGATTAGTTGCAGAGGGCGGCGAGTAGAGGAAGGCAGATGTAGGAAGAGGCTGTTGCAGAAGTCCAGGCTAGAGAGAACCAGGGCTCTGGAGATGGTCAGCTTCTGGGGGAAGTGCTTGAGGCCAAGGATAAGTCTTGCAGTCCTATTCTGGATTAGTTGCAGAGGGCTGAGAGTAGAGGAAGGCAGATGGAGAAAGAGGCTGTTGCAGTAGTCCAGCCTGGAGAGATCCTGCGCTCTGGAGATGGTGAGCTTCTGGGGGAAGTGAAAAAAGGAAGAATACCTCTGAGGAGGTGCAGCTGGTAGTGGGACATCCTAGCGAGGTTTGAGATGTGAGAAGAGAAGGAGAGAGTGGAGTTGAAGATGACACCAAGTTTTTTCGCCTCAAAGGAAGGCAAAGGAAGAGGACCCAAGGAGGACGGCCAGAGTGAGAGGGGGAAAGCGGGAGCAGGGTTCCCAGTAAGAAGGATCTCCATCTTACTGGCATTAAGGCAGAGTTCATTGGATGTGCACCAATCCGGAATTGCCGATAGACAGTCAGGAATGAGCAAGAGAGAAGAGTGTCAGGACCTCTGCCAGCGCTTGGTCTATTTGGCATCAGTGGAGAAGGTGACATCCCTGCAGGATCCTGTACCATCCAAGATGGCAGCAATTTTCCCCGATCAGCAGGAACTCCAGAAACAGTTTAGCGAATTTCAAGATGGTGCCCGGCATTAACGTGGGCTTGTTCATAGGCCCAAATATATTGCTGCAGAAAGGTGAGTGCCTCGCGTCACTTCAAACCTTTGAGCACTGACGCTGCGTTTACTCTCTCTTCTTACCTGATTCCTGGTTCCTTCTTGCTTTGACTTGCTCTGCTTCCCGAGGCACGGCTATTCGGCTGCCGGCGCAATCCTGCATTCCCTTCCTTGCTTCTTCCCTTCTCCTTGCTCTCGGCTTTCCTTTTGGGATTTTCCTGCTTCCTTCAATATTGGCTCTCTCTTTTTCAAACTCCCTATTTTGCTGGTGTTACCTTCCTGATTGTCCATCATCACTCCTGCCATCAGGAAGCTAGTTTCCTGCCGATCTATCTGCTTTATCCACGAGGGATCCTACTTCAATCATCAGCTCTCCATTTTTGTGGACAAGGGTTTTTCCCTTAACAGGTTTTTTCCTTTGGGCTTGGGCCACACAGCACCCCTTGTTAGCGTGTTCCTATAGGGCTCATAGGAGACTTTGTGGACTTGGTCTATTTGCTGCAAACATCGGGCGAAATAGTGAAGGAGACATTGCTGCTTGTTCAGGTCAGTCCAAAGACACTGAATCCTTATAGTAAGCGACGCACAAACACTCCCTCACTATGGACCAAATTCAACAGGTATTGGCAGCCCTTCAAGATCTCACTCAGAAGGTCCAACACTTGAAAAATGAAAACGCTAGGCTGCGCCAAATGATTGCAGCTACCTCTGCCAAGTCTGAGATTCCTCCCACGCCATTGATAGTGGGAAAGTTTGATGGCAATCCCAAAAGACCTAAGGAGTTTTTGGAATCCTGAATAGTCCAATTCACGTTAAGACCCTCCTTTTTCCTGACTGACCGTTCCAAGGTTAGTTTTATGGTGTCCAATTTGGCAGGAGTTGCCCTAGCGTGGGCTACCCCTTTAGTAGTGAGCAACAACCAAATCCTGGATTCCTACCCAGCCTTTGCTAACAGTATTCAGGCCATGTTTGGTCGGCAAGAACTGGCCATCTCTGCACAAGAGCAGCTCTTAGAAGTACGACAGGGCTCTTTGGATGTATTGACCTACATCACCACCTTCAAACAATTAGTGGTGGAGACAGCATGGCCTGATGAAGCCTTGGTTACGCTTTTCCCACATGGATTATCGAAAGAACTGAAAGACGGTTGTTACGGGTGCCAAGACGCCCCAACCTGAAAGAAATGATAGCCTTGGTACTGCAGTTGGATTTCCATCAACAAGGACGGCAGTCAGAGAAATGCAAGAGTCGCCAGTTGAGAATCTCTGAAGTCACTCATCCCAGTACTCGTCAACCTTTAGAGGAAGAACTCATGCAGATTGGCCTAGCCAGAGGACCCTTGTCACCTGAAGAATGGAACTGATGTAAAACACTTGGTCTTTGCATGTACTGTGGATCGAACAAACATCTGCTGAAGGATTGTCCAATAGTCCCACCTAGACAGGCGGGAAATGCCAAACCCCACCCGTAAAGGGAACCACGTCCTGGGGGGCTTTGAATGTTCCCAAACCACCTATCCTCGGGATAGCATTATGCTGGTGCTGAAGGTAGACTTACAGCTACACGACACAATCATATTGGACGTTCCTGTTCTCAAAGATTGTGGGGCAGCAGGACATTTTCTGGATGATCGTTGGGCCAATGAACATTATATTACCTGTGAACCTACCTCATTTCTAGGGTTTCCTGTTCTTGGGGTTTATTATTTTTGACTTCTGGGGGTGTTTTTTCAGTGTTTTCAAAAAGTTTCAGGATCTGTGTTTATCACTGTTATCCTATTTGCCCATTTCAAGAAAACGCGGATAACTGTTTTTTCCAGTGTAAACACACAAATATTCTTTTATTGCTTAATTGCGTGCATAAGTAGGGTAATGTCTCTCAGAGTAAGATGTTATGTACACTTTCCGGACAATAAAGATGAATGTGTTAATCCAGTAATATCTAACATTTTTAAAAGTAAAAATTATTGTAGTAAATTATGCAATGCATTTTCAGGGACTCTTTGCCCATCTTTGCCCTTTCTTTTCTTCCCAGATAAGGCATAGCATGATCAAAGGATTTGCCGTGGAGCACTCACTTTGGTGGAGATAAGGATTATTTTGACTGTCATAATAAATAAACTCCAAGCAGATAATAACTGTTCATCAAGTGCTGTTCAATACAAAATGAGAAGGGAGTCTCATTAATGTAACCACTGAGGCTTGATTGGAGGGGATGAGCAGGCCAAAACTGTTGGCCTGGTGGGAGAATATCAGGGGATCCTAGCAGATGTTTTAAAAGGCAACTCAGCAGGTTAGGTGATTGTTTCTGAGACGTTATATGTTTATACCTTCCTGTAAATCATATGGCTGTTTTCCTATTCCTGCTGCAACATGTGCTGTAAAAAGTGTTGTTTTGATTGGGGATGAGCACGGCTCTCTCGCTTCACTCTGTGTGGCAACTTTTGTCCCCATAGCGAAACTCAACAGCTGGCATCCATGAATATACGCACAGTAAGTGAACATATCTTAAACTGAAATATACACATGTAGTTCAATTGACCTTCCCCTTAGAAGGAAGTGTGCAAGATAAAAACTTTGGATTTTATAAAAAAAAGTAATTAACACAAGTGCTTGTTTTCTTGTGGGTAAGCATCTGCACTGGGAATATGACAATCTGGTTAAAATCCTGGTAGCCAAATACTTGAGGAATCTTGCCAACCTAAAAAAAATCCAAGGGGTTACGTCTGCCCTCAAGTTACACTGTCCAACCACATGTATCCCTTAAATGAGCCATAATTTATAAATCGCTCCTAATTTTAAAAACTCTCCTTGAAGAAAGAAAGTGATAAGCAGCAATAAAAGGCCCTGCAGCTTCTGATGGGCTGCTGGGCATGGGTGCTCTAGAGAGCCACATGATGTTGGGAGGTGACGTGACACTGTGGCCTCACACAAGTCTTGTACATGGACGCCTCACACAGCTTTCCTTTTAAAGACGACAGGCAGCTGACACTGTTCAGCTCTCCTCCAGTCAGATAGACATACACAGAGGGTCTCTGACCACAAACCGAGACACTGAAAAATCCATGTTAAACCATTTTTTGTAAATACAAATATTTGTCAGTGGTGAAGGGCTATTTTGAGGAATTTTAGCCAATTTTAAGACATAAATCGGCAACCATAAAAATGGCTGCAATTTGTCTACAATTCCTCAAAGTAGCTCTGACCACATATGAATGCATTTTTATTTACTAAGAAAATGATGTAACATTGAATGTATAGTGTTTTTGAATAGGGTCAGGGGACAAGAGGGAAGCAATGGGAGAAAGCAAACAAGCCTAGATGGGGGAGTAGGGCCATTTACCTATTGTCTGCCAAGCCCCCACTCCAGCCTCCCCTTCAACTCCAAACTTCATCCCATCCCTGCTCATACTAAGGCACCACTGGGAAAGGGGAAACAGTGTTTTTCAGTTTAAACCTAGGAGACACTTTTTCTTCCGGGGGTGCTTTTTCTGGTGTTTATCGGATTTCACTGAAAACAGGAAAGCCTACTCATGTCTTATCCCTGTGGAAGGGGCTGACGGTTCTCCTTTGTCTTCAGGACCTACTAAGGAACAGACTTCTGAACTCTTAATGTGTCTTTCTTCACAAACAGAGACCATCCAGTGTGACTTAATAAGGGCAGCTCATTACCCGATCATACTGGGCCTACCATGGCTTCGGCAGCACAACCCTTTTGTGAACCAGACAGCTGGGACCATGTTCTTAGGTTCCGAATTTTGTCTGTCACATTGTCTGTACAAAGGAGCAATCAGATTTCACACACTCCTAAAAAAGCAGAAAAAGTCAGTGGGCTTCATTACACGGAATGTGGCAAACCATGGTGCTATTAGCACCATGGTTGCTGCCGGTACCATACCGGTACCACCATGGAGGAAAGGGGAATCACCACCCCATTCCAAGGTTGGCGGGGCGGTAATTCCCCCTTTCTCCATGGCCCTTCCCCATTCCCATGTTTGCCCCATAGGGCTCAATGGGAATGGGGAAGGGGCTAATTACGATACCGCAAATTGCGGTAATGTAATTAGCACCAAGGTCCCTTTGCGGGTCCCAACTTTAATGGCTGGTGTAGACCAGCCGTTAAGGTCGGGTCCTGCAAAGGGACCTCGTAGTAAGGTGGTAAGGGTTTACCGGTACCGGTGCCCTTACCAGTACCGGTAAACCCTTACTGCCTACCGTGTAATGAGGCCCAGTATCTCAGCTACAAAAGCTTCCCAAGGAATATCAAGCCTATCATCAGGTTTTTTTGGAAGTGGTATCTAAGGTCCTACCTCCTCATAGGAATGAGGATTGTTCTATAGATCTTATTCCTGGGATGCAAGTGCCTTTTGGGCGCATGTATACCTTATCCGAACCAGAAAAGCAAGCCTTACGGTCCTACCTGCAGAACAATCTCTTTAACGGTTTGATAACCGAGTCAAAGTCCCCTGCTGGAGCCTCAATGTTCTTTATCCCCAAGAAAGGAACGGCTGAATTACAGCCCTGCATTGATTAGTGAGGTATAAACAAGATTTCTGTGAAAGACAAGTATCTGCCTCCTTTGATCCCTGACATCTTAGAAGCCGTTCGAGGGGCCTCGATTCTTTGCAAAATTGGACCTTAGAGGTGCATACCATCTCCTTTGGATTCGTAGTGGCGATGAGTGGAAAACGGCATTCCACACTCCCTTCGGCCACTACGAATAATGTGTTATGCCCTTTGGATTGGCCAATGCCCCTGCAGTTTTTCAACAGTTGATGGATCATCTTTTCTCAGACCTCATGCTACACTCCATTGTCGTATATCTTGACGACATCCTGAATTTCTCCACAACCCACAAGAACATTGCATCCACGTATCTGAAGTACTGGCATGCCTTCTTAAGAATCAGCTTTAAGCCAAACTGGAAAAATGTATTTTCCACTAACCGTCGGTAACTTATCTAGGTTTTGTGTTGTCTGCAGAAGGGACTTCCATTAATCCGGCCAGGGTTCAAGCCATTCTACTCTGGAAAGAACCAATTTCTGTAAAGGAGATTCCTGGGATTTGCACATTTTTATATAAAATGTATCCCAAACCTTTCCTTGAAGAACCTACCCATGACTTCTCTTCTCAAAAAGAGAGTTATTTTCTTATGGAATTACACAGCTAGAAAAGCTTTTCAGGATATCAAAGAACATTTCATGAGAGCTCCTATACTATGATATGATATGATATGATATGGTATTTGTAACGCGCCTATACACATGTGTTTCAAGGCGCGACGAGGCAGGGAGGGGGGGACAAGGGGAGACAGACAACGATCTTACTAGGCCAGGTGTCATTCAGATCGCGCAAGTGCAGGGGCGGGGGAGGGGGAAAAGTGCAAGGGGAAGGGGAGGGGGGGAAGTGCAGTACAAGGTAAGTGGCGTAACGTAATAAATAAATAAATAGGGCCAGCTGGTGGCAAGTGTGAGGTAAGTGCAGAACAAGTGCTGGGGGAGGGGGGGGGCTGTAGGGATACAGAGACAGTCCCGCAGTGCAAAGGGGTTCCAGGGCATCAGTGCAAGTGGAGAGTGGCAGGGCCCAGGGCCGAGGCCGTTTGGAGTGGTCCAGTTGCAGGATCAGTGCAGTTTCAGTGAGGAATTAAATTAGCTGTTCAGCAGGGGAGAGGGAGAGAGAAAGCAGAAGCAAAGAGGAAGGTTTTGGGGTGCTTCCGGAACCGGAGATGGTTCTCCTCAAGTTTCAGGGAGGCAGGGAGGCTGTTCCAGAGGGAGGCCCCTGCCGCGGAGAGAGATCTACCCCCAGCTTGTTGCTTCGAGAAGCGGCTAACCCTGAGGGAATTGGAGGCGGATGAGCGAAGGGCTCGGGAAGGAAGATATTTGGGAAGAGAGAGTTGAAGGTATTTAGGACCCAGGCCCCAGAAGGCCTTGTGGACAATGCAGAGGGTTTTGAACTTTATCCTCGCAGCCACTGGGAGCCAGTGTAGAGATTTCAGTCCTGGAGAGATACGGTCCCTGGGCTTGAGGCCAAGGACAAGTCTCGCAGTTCTGTTCTGGATGAGTTGCAGAGGGCGGAGAGTGGAGGCAGGCAGATTAAGATAGAGGCTGTTACAGTAGTCCAGCTTCGAGAGAACCAGGGCTCGGGAGACAGTGAGCTTCTGGGGGAAGGAGAGGAAGGGAAGAATACCTCTGAGGAGGTGCAGCTGGAAGTGTGACCTCTTAGCGACGTCAGAAATATGAGGAGAGAAGGAGAGTGTGGAGTCGAAGATGACCCCAAGGTTTTTTGCCTTGCAGGTAGGAGCAGGGAGGGGGCCAAGGGAGGCAGGCCAGAGAGCTACAGGGAAGGAGGGAGTGGGAGTACCGATGAGTAGGATCTCAGTCTTACTGGCATTAAGGCAGAGGTCATTGGCGGCACACCATTCTTGGATAGCAGATAGACAGTCAGAGATGAGGGAAGGAGAGGGGGAGGCTGAGGGTAGCCTGAAGATGAGTTGGGTATCGTCCGCATAGCACTGGAAATTAGGGCAGAGAGCGGCGATGCGGTGGGCAAGGAGTGCCAGATACTGGTTGAACAGCCAGGGAGAGAGATTAGATCCCTGGGGGACACCACAGGTGGAGAAAAAGATGTCGGAGAGGAAGGGCCCCAGTTGGACCTGGGAGGGTCGATTTGAAAGGAAAGAGGTCAACCACGCCAGAGCCTGACCAGTGATACCCAGGTTTTCCCGGAGACGGTTGAGCAGGATGGCATGGTTGACAGTGTCAAAGGCAGAGGAGAGATCGAGCAGAATGAGAGCACACGGAGTGTTGGAATCGAGGTTCAAGAGCAGGTCTTCACGGATGTTCAGGAGAGCAGTTTCCGTGCTTCTGGAAGCTCTGAAGCCAGATTGATGGTCATGAAGACTACCAACAGATTCAGCATGGAGGTTAAGCTGGGAGATGGCCAGTTTCTCCAGGAGCTTGCCCAGGAAGGGAGTGATGGAGATAGGGCGATAGTTAGCCGGGCAGGAGGGGTCGGAAGAGGGTTTCTTGAGAAGAGGGTGCACAAGGGAGTGCTTGAGGGGGGAAGGGAAGACTCCAGAGGCGAAGGAGTGGTTGCAAAAGTCAGCCAGGGCAGGAGCCAGGGAGTCGATGTGGTCCTTGATAGTTTTGGAGGAACAGGGGTGAACCTGTTTAGACGAGACTTTCATAGATCGGACTTGTCTGGAAACCTCGTCAGCAGAGAAAGGTGGAAAGGCAGAGAAAGAGGGAGGAGGGGTGACCGCAGAAGGGCCAGAGGAAGGGTCGGGTAGGGAGGGAGGGAGGTGAAAGGAGGAGAGCGAGGACAGGATGTCCTGAGTTTTAGAGATGAAGTGAGAGGCCAGTGCAGTGCAGAGGGCCTGGGAGGGGACAGGAGAGGTAGAGACTGCAACAGGGTTGGCCAGCTCCTTGCAGATTTTAAAGAGTTTGGCGGAGTTGTTTGATGCCGCAGAGATGCAGGCTTGGATAAGGGCTCTCTTCTTGGTGAGAACGGAGAGCCGGTACTGCCTTTGGAGCAGGCGGCAGGCCAGTTTGTCAGAGGATGAACATGAAGCACGCCATTTCCTCTCTGCAACCCTGCACTTGCGTTTTAGGGTGGCGAGATCCAAGTCATACCAGGAGTTACATTTGGCTTTGGGCTTCAGGCGGATTCTCATGACGGGGGCAAGGATATCAAGAGTAACAGATATAGCAGAGTGGAGCATGGAGAGGGCTGTGTCAGGGTGGGAGTCAGCCGAAGGGGCAGGGGGGGGCGAGAAGGTAGCAGCAAAAGCCTCAACTGACACACGCTTCATGGGTCGGATGACCGAGAAGGTGGGTAGCAGTGAAGAGGGTGGCTTTGCCTGTGGGGTAGGCAGGGTGAGGTGGGAGGATAGGAGAAAGTGATCACTCCAGGAGAGAGGAGTGGAGAGAGGGACGGAGAGGGGAAGGTCAGAAGAGATCAGAGCATCAAGAGTGTGCCCAGCAGAGTGAGTAGGCCCAGATGGGAGAATAGAGAGTGAGAGAGAGTCGCAGAGGTCACGAAAGAGACCAGTGGGGGGACTGGAGGCATCAAGGTGGATGTTAAAGTCGCCAAGAAAGAGGAGTTGAGTGGTTGAGGACAGGAGTGCGGAGGAGAGGTCAGCCCACTCAGAGAGGAAGGAGGAAATTTGACCAGGTGGCCGATAGATAGTAGCCACGGTAAGGGAATGGCTAGGAGAGAGAGAGAGAGTCGGCAGACAAGGCATTCAAAAGAGGAGTAGGTCTGCGTAGGAGTGACAGTGGCAGGAATCCACTCAGGGAAGATAAGGGCAACACCACCCCCTGCACGGTTGGGCCTGGGCACGGAGAGGATCTTGTAATCATCAGGTAGGAGTGTGTCAAAGCTGGTGGCAGAGCTGGCTGTGAACCATGTCTCAGTGAGACAAAGGACGTCGAGGTCCAGTTCCTCAAGAAGGTGACAGATATTGGAGGAGTGCTTGATGGCAGAGCGAGTGTTTAGTGTGGCAATGTGGAGAAGGCTGCCATCCTTGAAGAACTTCCGGGGAGGGGTACAGATCAGAGGTACGCCCTGCGGAGGTATTGAAGAAGGAGGTGAAGAAGGAGCATGAGAGGGGGCAGGGAGGGAGGGTAGAGGCAAGGTAGCCAAGGATAGAGGAGGGGGGACAGCAGGAGAGGAGAGGAAGTTGATGAGGTGTGGGAAGCGTCTATCGAAGAGGTGAAGGTTGGCCTGAGGGCCTTGGACCAAGACGGTCCCATTAGCGTAGACATTAAGGATGGCCTTGGAGGAGCGGAAGGGGGCCAAGAGGACATCCCAACGGGTGCCACCATTAATGGGACAGGAGGAGAAAGGAGAGAGCACAGAGACCATATGAAGGGTCCATAGGTCAGGCGAAGGCACGAAAAAGAGGATGTCAGTGAGAGTTTCCTTAGAGCAGGCATTAGTGTAGGTGTCAGCGATAGGGAGGCCTGGGTTGGAGACCAGGATGTCCTTTTTAAACTTTTTCCTACCAGATTTAGTGAGGAGAGCAGGATAGTCAATGGAGAAGCAGTTAGAGAAGATAGGCGAGACGGAGAGCACCATGGAGTAGGAGGGAGGGAGGGGGGTAGACAGACGAAACGAGAGCACGCAGACAGGAAGTGAGCGGCAAGCACAAGTTACCACAATTAGAGCAAGCAAAACAGTAATGCGTATTAGGTACCGGGCCACCTAAGATTGAGAATCCTGCGAGGGGAGAAAAAAAAAAAAACACCCTAGTAAACCACAACTGTGAATACAGTGAGGCAAGGCCCCATGCGGATGTAACCAGGAGTAGGAGGGGTGGGCCGGGGAACGGAGAACAGGTGGAACTGGCGCCTGGCGTCCCCTGCGGACACCTGCAGACACACAGGGAGCCGCACTGTAGGAGTCGCCCTTGGCCTGGGGCCCTTAGCCGCGGGGGCTGCCGGGCAGAGGGCTGCCCAGGAGGGGGGAGGTTATAGGCAGAGGGAGAGGAGGGGGGGGGTTGGGCGGGCAGGGAGGCAGGGAGGGAGAGGAAGACCAGGAAGTGGGAGGGGGGAGCAGGAGCAGGCACAAACACCGCGCTAGGAGCGCGAGGTACAATTCAACTTTTTTTTAAAAAAAAAACAAAACACACTCACGGAGGCCCAGGCAGGGCTTCCCAGGCCTGCTGATCCCCTCAGGCCACCGGCGACCGCTCTCCACGCTCAGCTGGGGAAAAGAAGCGAGCGCGGGGAACGGCCGCCGAGTAGGCCAGAGGGGAGGCAGGCACACAGCCAATCAGAGGGGGGGGTGGGCGGGCGGGGAGGGAGAGGAAGACCAGGAAGTGGGAGGGGGGAGCAGGAGCAGGCACAAACACCGCGCTAGGAGCGCGAGGTACAATTCAACTGTCTTCAGGACCAATATAAACCATTCTTCTTGGAGACAGATGCATCTAATGCTGCTGTTGGAGTGGTTCTCAAACAACTGTGGAATGATTGCAAGCATCCAATAACCTATATGTCTAAGACGTTGTCCGCTTCCAAACAGAACCCTACAGTCTTGGAAAAGGAGCTCTTGGCTATAAAGAAGGCCTGCACAGACTGGTGACATATTCTTCTAGGTTCTAGACATCAGGTAACTGTCAGAATGGACCATCGTAACTTGAAGGTGCTACAACAGCAAGAATGTCAGAACAGCAGACAAGCTTGCTGCGTGTATTTCTTTTCCCAATATGATCTGCTGTTTACATACCTACGTGGTGTCGAAAACCAAATGGCAGATGCGCTATCCCATATGGATTCTGGTGCAGGAGTCTCCTTCCAATGGGGAAAGGCATTGCCTAAAGCTTCACTCCTCATTCCTCTTTTCTGTGACTACGTTCCAACAACTGGTACGAAGGGCTACCATATTTCAGGATCCAACCATATCTCTTGCCATCGAGCATTACGGTTTGTCTGAGGATCAAGGTCTGCTATTCCAGGGCAAGAACCTTTATATACCCACCTCTGCATTGCAACGTGAGGCGTTACACATGTGTCATGATGCCAAGACAGCAGGTCATTGTGGAGTCCGCGTGACTTTGGAGAACAGAGACACTTTTGGTAGCCCAACCTTCAAGAAGAAGTCCGGAACTATGTGTCTGCCTGCGTCGTTTGTCAAGAAGTTAAGACCCCTCGCAGGCTGCCTTTTGGGAAATTAACACAGCCTTCCCGCCCCGGGCAACACATCAGTACCGACTTCTTAGTCGACCTAACCCTCTCAAACAATCAGACTACAGTCATGGTGACTATAGATTCGCTCAATAAGCTGGCTCACGTTGTTGCGCTCCCTCAAATACCCACTGCTCAACAGATGGCTGAAGTTTTTCTACGAACCATCTTTCGCCTCCATGGATTGCCAAGCACTATCCTATCGGATTGAGGACCCCAGCACACCTCCACATCTTGGAAATTATTGTGCCAAAGGCTTGGTATTCAGAGGGCTCTGACTTCTGGATACCATCCGCGATCCAAAGGTCAGACGGAGACGCTAAATCAGTCCTTAGAGCAGTACCTCAGATATTTCACCACAGCTTCCTATGAAAATTGGGCCAATTTACTCCCATTTGCTGATTTTGCATATAACAATTCAAATCATACCTCTATTGGAGTCAGCCCTTTTTTTATGTACCTATGGCATTTATCCCACTTGTATCCCTATTGTTAACTCAGCAGATACTAAAGCCCCCTTGGTAAACCAACTCATTGACAAGATTCAAACATGCCATGCCACTGCCCTGCAAACATTAACAGATGCTAGAGCTGCCAGCAAGAAACAAGCTGATCTAAGACGACTGCAAACACCTGCGATGGCCATTGGTGATCTTGTTTGGCTTTCATCTCATCATCTTCCAAGACATTTAGTTCCATCCAAATTGGCCGCACGCTGTTTTGGTCCCATTAAGATCTGTCAACTTGTGGGTCCAGTAGCCTTCAAACTTAAATTGCCTGTATCTTGGTCAAGAATACATCCATACATCCACTCTTTTACATTTCTCAGCTGAAGCCACATGTTTCAGATCCATTTCACAGAAAGGACCATAGACCTCCAGCTCCGATCGACACCACCTCTGGACCCGAGTATGTAGTGAAGACCATAAGCGATTCCAGGTACCATCAGGGTAAATTACAATACTTGTTGGACTGGAAAGGGTACGGACCTTGAGATCGTATCTGGGAACCTGCATCTGTTGTGCATGCCCCCATGCTCCTTCAAAGGTTTCACAGATTACATCCGTGGAAGCTGGGGCACTTGCCTCCCCTGAGGGGGCATACTGTCAAGACCTCTGTTAGTGCTTGGTCTATTTGGCATCAGTGGAGAAGGCGACATCCCTGCGGAATCTTGTACCATCCAAGATGGCAGCCACTTGGCCCGATCAGCAGGAACTCCAGCAACTTTGTAGCACATTTGAAGATGGTGCCCGGGATTAGCATGGGCTTGTTCACAGGACCGAAATATATTGCTGCAGAAAGGTGAGCGCCTAGCGTTGATTCAAACCTTTGAGCACTGATGCTGTGTTTACCTTCTCTTATTACATGATTCCTAGTTCCTTCTTGCATTGAATCACTATGCTTCCGGAGCCATGGCTATTTGCGCTGCCGGCATAATCCAGCATTCCTTTCCTTGCTTCTTCCCTTCTCCTTGTTCCCTGCTCTCCTGTTGGGATTTTCCTGCTTCCTTCGATGTTGGCTCTATCTTTTCGAGCCCCCTATTTTTCTGGTGTTATCTTCCTGTTTGACCATCTTCTCTCCCGCTATCTGGAGGCTGTTTTCCTGTGGATCCATCTGCTTTATCCACGTGGGGCCCTACTTCAATCATCAGCTCTCCATTCTTGTGGACAAGGGTTTTTCCTTTTACAGGTTTTTTCCTTTGGGCTTGGCCCACAAAGCACCCTGTGTTGCCCTGTTCCAATAGGGCTCACAGGAGACTTTGTGGGTTTAGTCTATTTGCTGCAGACATTGGGTAAAATAGTAGAGGAGACATCACTGCTTTTTCAGGTCAGTCTAAAGACACTGAATCCTTATAAAGAGGCTGTGGGGACCCTGAAAGAGAGCTGGGTGTCATCCACGTAACACTGAACTAACGTTCAGGAAAAAGTAGAGATCAGATGGCCCAAATGGGCCAAGTAGACATTAAAGAGCCAGGGAGAGAGGTTAGAGCCATGGGAGACGTCACATGTAGAGAGGCAGGCGGTGGAGAGAAGGGACCCAAGTTGAACTTGGGAGGACCGGTCCAAGAAGAAGGAGATCAACCACTCCAAGGCCTGATCTGTGATGCCCAGGTTCTCACAGAATCGATTGATCAGGATGGCGGGACTGACTGTGTCAAAGGCAGAAGGAAGGTCACGGAGGATGAGGACAGAAGGAAGGCTGGAGTCAAGATTAGACAGCAGATCTTCATGGGTGCTCAGGATAGCAGGTTCCGTGCATCTGGCTGCTCTGAAGCCAGACTGATGGTCATGAAGACAACCAACAGATTCAGTATGGAGAGTAAGCTGGGAGATTGCCAGCTTTTCCAGGAGTTTCCCCAGGAAAGGAGTGATAGAGATCAGGAAATAGTTTGCCAGACAGGTAGGATTGACAGAAGGCTTTTTAAGGAGGTGGTGCACAAGGGAGTGCTTGAGGAGAGAGGGGAAAGATCCAGTGGCGAAAAGAGTGATTGCAGAAATCAGCCAAGGCTGGAGCGAGGGTGTCAATGTGGTCCTTGATGGTTCTAGAGGAGCAGGGGAGCACCTGTTTGGACGATACTATCATAGATCAGACTAGTCTAGAAACCTTGTCAGGTGTTGTCAGCGAGAAAGGAGAAGGAGAGGTGGCCGGAAGGGGCCAGGAAAGATAGAAGGAGAGGAAGAGGAGAGTGAGGACAGGATGTACTGAGTTTCAGTGGTGATGTGAGCAGCCAGAGCCATACAGAGAGCCTGGGAGGGAACAGGAGAAGTGGAAACTCTGGCAGGATTGGCCAGCTCCTTGCAGATTTTAAAGAGTTTGGCCATTTTGTTAGAGGCTGCAGAGACGCGGGCTTGGATGCAGAATCTCTTATTGGTCAGGACAGAGAGCCTGTATTGTCTTTGGAGCAGGCAGCAGGCCAGTTTGGCAGAGGATGTACTCAAAGCCCTCCACTTTCTCTCAGCCACCCTGAACATGCGTTTCAGGGTGGCAAGGTCAGAGTCATACCAAGAGTTGAACTTCGAGGTAGGCTTCAGGTGGATTCTCATGACAGGAGCAAGGATGTACAGAGTGTTGGAGATAGAAATATGCAGGTTAGAGAGGGCTGTGTCAGAGTGTGGGTCAGCCGCAGGAGTAGGGGGAGCAGAGAAAGTAGCAGCAAAGGCATCCACTGACACCCACTTCATGGGCTGAATGACCGAGAAGGTAGGTGGCAGTGCCGGGGTGGGCTTTGTCTGAGGGACAGAGTTTCAGGTGAGAGGAAAGCAGAAAATGGTCAGTCCAAGAGAGGAGTGATGAGAGTGTTAGGGAGGAGGATGTCTGAGGAGATGAGATCATTGAAGGTGTGTCTGGCAGAGTGTGTCGGACCAGAGGGTAGAATGGAGAGAGAGGGAGAGTGTATCGCAGAGGTTGCGGAAGAGCCCAGAAGAGGGATCAAAAGCATCCAGGTGGATGTTGAGGTCTCTGAGGAAGAGAAGGTGAGAGGTAGAGGCAAGGAGAGAAGAGGAGAGGTCAGCACACTCTGAGAGGAATAGGGCAACCTGGCCAGGTGGCCTGTAGATGGTGCCCACAATTAGAGAGAGGCCGGGAGAGATAGAGTCTGCAGGCCAGGCATTCAAAGGAGGAGTTGGCCTGTGTAGAAATGACATAAGCAGGGATCTACTCCGGAAAGATCAGAGCTACTCCATCTCCGGGTCGGTTTGTTCTGGACTCGGAGTGGATCTTGTAGCCATCAGGGAGGAGAGTGTCAAAACTCTTGACAGAGCTGGCCGTGAACCATGTCTCTGAGCTGAGAGAAAGGACATCCAGGTCAAGTTCTTCGAGGAGGTGGCAGATGTCAGAGGAGTGTTTGACAGCAGAGTGAGAGTTCAGAGTAGCAACGTGGAGCAGGTTGTCACATTTGAAAGACTTCGGGATGGGGTACAGGTATGAGGTACACCCAGCGGAAGTGGGTGCAAGGAGGGAAGGGGGGTGGGGAGCGAGAGGGAGAAAGGAGAGTGCCTCTCAACGCAGGTAGCACAGAAGTTGGTGGGGGGTGTTACACAAGGAAGCACTCCAGGAGGAGTGGAGGTGACACACAGCATACAACAGTAACCCCAGCGGGGTAAGGACCTGGAACGTGGGAGAGTAATGGAACACAGTACACAGTACAACAGTAACCAAGTGGATGGGGACCTAGAGTGTGGGAGAAAACCTAATGGACACAGAACACAGTACAGTAACCAAATGGATGGGGACCTAGAACGTGGGAGAAAAACTTGATAAAACACAGTATACAGTACAACAGTGACTAAGTGGATGTGGGCCTAGAGCATGGGAGAAAAAACCTAATGGACAACAGAACGCAGTAAACAGTAACCAAGTGGATGGGGTGCTAGATCGTCGGAGAAAAACTTGATGGAACACAGTAAAAGTATAACAACCACAGTGGAAGGGGTCCTAGAGCGTGGTGGAGGCCTAATGGAACACTAAAGACGTGCAGCAGTAGCTACAATTTAAGTGAACCTAGAAAGAAGACAGGAACACAGTATGCAGTGAACTGCTAGTGGGGAGAGCCTACAGGTTGCGCAGATGCAGAGTATTTTAGGTCAGACAGGTGGAAGTACATGCAAAGGCTGGATAGTTTAGAAGAGAGCAGTAGTGGCCGCTCTCCCTTTCTGCACCTTTCTTAACCTTACGGTCGTTGCTGGTCGACGGCTGCACTACATGCCTGAACTCTACGCCGCTACCCCTTCACTGCCAAACACCTGCGTCGCACAACACTGCAGCCTTGTCCTGCAAAGGCTTTGCCGCAGACAGTCTGATCCTCAGTTCTTAAAGGTTTGGTTGCATGGATGTAAGCGCAACATATTATGTATTAACGGTCACCGTCTCCTGCGCTCCTTTGACACACAACACTGTGGCCTTATCCTGTGAAGGCTTTGCCACAGAGGGTCCGATCCTTGGTTCTTAAAGGTTTGGATGCTTGGACGTAGGCGCAACGTATTACGTATCAACGTGCAGAGTCTCCTGCGCACCTGCATTGCATAACACCAGAGCCTTGTCCTGTGAGGGATTTGCTGCAGAGGGTCCAATCCCCGATTCTTAAAGGTTTGGATGTGTAGACATAGATGTATACCATGAATATGCTTTTCGGATACTGTAAATGTATTCTTCGTTACCTCCTGTACACCCACCTGCGGCTCCTGCCATTCCCACCCTCTCACTCACCCATCTCCTCTTTACCTCCCTGTTTCTTTGCCACTTCACCTCTGCACATTGAATTTTCTGTAAGGAGATTTACCAAACAGCTATGCAATAAAAATGTACAGAACCCACCTCCTGTGTTCAAATAAAAGTTCTGAGCTTCTTCCAGCTATTGGTTGGAAAAGGGGGGTTATCTTCTATAAGGTTCAATATAGTTCATGTTACAAAAAGAGGGGTTCCCTTCCCCAACTTTCCAAAACAACAGAATTCCTTGTGATACTTCCCAGCTCTTCTGGCTTGGTTACCGCTCACCAATTTCATAAAGTTCAGTTCCTTCATTTCACTTCACACAAGTGTTCCTTAATTCAATCACAAGCTTTTGGGTGATTTAAGTGGCTTTTCCTTAGGTGGGTGTACTCGGTCTAGGCACAGTTGTCGGACACCACGGTTCACCCATTATAGGTCACGCCACCGACACACCTTACTTGGTTTTGCTTCATAGGCACCTTGCCACTTTTTCAGCTTCACAGTGGTGCTTGACAAATTCTCACTTCACATCCTCTGGATGCTGTATCACTGCTTGTTTTGCCAGCATTAAATTGTTTCACTTTCACATATTCTCAGGTTTCTTGCCACTGTGTATTCTCTCAAGTTACACAGTTCTTGGTATTCTAATGGCGCGTACCAATACTTGTTTTCTCAGGTTAGAGAGTTCCTTTTTATCCGGGAATTGCACAAAACTGCTTTTAATCAGATCGGTATTCAAAAGGGCTCTTTTCATTCGAATCAGTCACTTTGTAGAAACCAACAGTTTTTTCTGGCCCTCTCTTGGTCTGGAAAAAGCTTGTTTAAACTAACACCTTCATTTAATTCACTGAGGGATTTTGCTCCGCTCCAGGTTAGCCTTCCTTTCATCTCTTTCTTATTTCGGCATTTCCCAAACCTTTCACTCAGTTTGTTTAGCAGTTTCGTTTCATCGTGATTATAAAAAATATTCAGTAATTTATCTGTGTTCAAATTCGACCAACATTCATATCGCCCAACCGGTCTCTTGCTCATTCACAAGCGACCTGACCTGCAGCAGCCACGCGGTCTACACCTCAGCATCCCAGAGTCAGTCAGGCTCCTCTGACTCACTGGGTACGCTGTCTCCAGGTGCTTTCTCCGCAGCGGCAGGCTTGCTGCAGCTCTCGCTGCTCCCGGCTGGGCATGTCTCTTCTACAGGGTCTCTGCTGCCTCGGCTGTACAGAGAGAAAGTCTCTGACCGGGAGGTATGCAGACCAGCTCTGCTACCAGAGACCACTGGAATGTTCCTGCCACAGCTGGCTTCCGCTGCAACAACTCTGCAGCTCGTTGGCACTTCGGGCACGTGTCTCTCTGGCTTCACCTCCAGCTTCTCCAGCAAGTTGTCCACTGCTATTTCTATTGGCCTCAACCTGAGCGGGCCATTTATACCATCCCCTTGGCTTCTGAATGCCGTCCCGTAAGAAGTAGTATACGAGTGGCAATACGTGAGAACAGACAAAGTAAGAAGCGGCTCACAGGATTGACAAGCTAGTACCTCTGTACCAAAGGAGACTCCAATAGGGCTCTGAGGTCACGTTCCGGCTGTCAGTCCAACTACGATGAATGACAGTGATTGAGTCCAATTGTTTAAACTGCTGGTCCTGAGGAAGATGACATTCATCACACAGTCATCGAAACTGGTCGACCTTTTCTGTGCCGTTATTAATTAAGGGAACATAATATGGCTACAAATAAGCCCAGCGTTATACCTGCCGAGTGATACAGAAGCAGGTTTTTGTAGATAACTAGACGGTTTCAAACTGTGCACTTACACATTGTTTGTAATAGTGGCTTACTTCTAGCAAGCATCAGATGTACACACTACAATGTGGGTGAATAAATCAGGCATTGTTTTTGCAGGCAAAAGAGTCCCCTCTGGAAATGTACCCAATGTTAAAAAATTGTATTTGGGTAAAGAGGTATAGCAGACCATTTCTGTTTTGTTTTAAATTGGTGGATTTAGAATCTTAACATAAGGACAATGTGTTGCATGTGATAGAGCAATAGTGAAAGTTTATCTCTTCTATGCTATTAGATAGGCGGCGCAGAACCGGTGTCCTAGGGTGAGTAGCCTCTGACAGAGACAGGGTGCGTTTCTGTGTAGGGATAGTGTTACTGAGATAAGACAGATTGACTCTGATATGAAGCATACAATACTACTCTGATTATCTCCATTAACCTTTTTTGTTTGTTAAGGCAGGCAATGTTCATTCATTACATAACGATCATGGTACTCGGCATCCCTCTTCCTCGTCCCAGTACCAGTGTGGTGTCTGATTGTGAAAGAGTCAATAAAGAGAGGATATATGGCTCTGGTTTGTCTCTTCCTCGTCCCAGTACCTGACTGGTGTTTACTGGGAGATGATTCACTGGAAAGATAAGGAAGGGAATGGTAATAACTTACAAAGGCCTGGGGATATTGGATTTGTTAGAAAAGGGAAATGGGGGATACCATGTCTCACCCAAGGGTGCCTCATCTGCACTCCCTAAACCTCCTCCACCCAGGTGATCCTCTCTCGCATATCCACCCCAGGGTCAGGATCCAATAGCGATGGCCTTTCCCTCTGGCCACATGGCAGGAGGATATATTGGGGAAAGAAGTGAGGACGGCCTCATATTCCTCACAGTTCTGAATTAATTCAGCTACAGAGGATACTCCAAAGCTTAGATACTTACAGCAAAATTGTCCCAAGTGTGACAAGAGGTTGTGATCAGGCAAGTCAACATGCAGAGGGACCTGATGGTAGCCAGCCTTGAGGTTGAGGGTCGAGAACAACTTGAACCCCTGTAGATTGGCCAGGATGTCATCTAGCATAGGCATGGGGTGTCATTCTCGGTGGATTGCCCTGTTAGTGAGCCTGATGTCCGCACATGTATGGGCCTCTTCTGGGAACTAGGGCTTGTTGGCCACAACTATGGGTGAAACCCAGTGCTACGCTCACCTGGTATCCACAGGGACGCCACCCAGCCGGGTTACTCGCTGGTATGCTTCTCAGCTTTGCCCTGATGTGGTCTGCGGGGAAAGTTCTGCCTTGTGGTAGAATTAGGCGTGCTCTCCGTCCTGCCTTCTTTGCAGGGGCGCATTGTCTTTCATGGGCGAGTGCGGTCCAGTTATTTCACTGACGCCAGCCAGTTTGATATTGTTCAGGTAGGTCTTATTGTTGTTCTTTAGTTTTGTTGCTATCCTGCATGTCTATCTTTGTTTAAAATGTCTCCTTTTTCTCCCTTAGGTATGCAGAGCTTCAGCGCGGCGAAATGGCTTGGTTGAGCCCCCTGGTAAATGATGGCGCATTAAGAGCGCTATGATGCGGTAAGTAAGCGATATGCGCAGCGCTGCGAAGTCTTGCCTTTGCTAACCTGTGTTTTCCTTCCTTTATGTCGCAGTGTTCTTCAGTGCGAGTGGAATGTCCGGAGTGGTGCCAGCCGAGAGGCGACCAGCCAGGTAAGCCTTTTGAGCAGTTTGTAATTTGTAAATGTCTCTACAGCTTTCTTTAATGTTGCCTCTATCTTCCTCTTTCAGGTCGTTCTGTCCGGGAGGCGTGCAGATTCGAGGAAGCTGTTCTCAGTAGCTGCAAGTGTTTAAAGATGAAGACTGCAGGTAAGATGCTGCTGCTAATGATGTTCCTTTTGTCTCCTTGCAGGTTCTGCTTCTCCAAGGTTTGAGGGAATAGCTGGACACGTGAGCATCATGTTGCAAGCTGCAAAGTAACACAAAGCATGTTCTGCAGTCAGGGTGTGGTTTATATAGCCCAGGTAAAGTAGTACCAGGGAAAGTAGTTACAAGCCTGCCACACCCAAAACATTAGACCGCATAGCTTGGTTCTTAGGGAACCAAGCTATGTGGATGCCTCAATGTTGGCTGACAATACAATAAAGTAGTTCCCAAGCACATTGTTGTTCATGGTGTATGAGCCTGGCGCCATAGGCGCCAGGACTGGCCCCATGAGGGCTTTTGAAGAGGATGCCAGGCTCTAGAGGCCCGAGTCTGGACTTCACCTGGCCAATGGGTTTGCCAGAGGGGGTTTTGGGCAAGGGTCGTGACAGCACTCCCCCCTAAATCCCCTCCCATGTTGTTCCTTCTGTCTGGCCCAGGTTTGGTTGGGAAGTTCCGATGGAATTTCCCGATTAGACGTGGTGCGTGGATATTCTCACTGGGCTCCCAGGATCTATCTTGTGGTCCAAATCTTTTCCAATTGACGAGATAATATAGCTTGATCCTAGAGTATTTAGAGTCCAAGATATTTTTGACTTCGAATTCTGGTTCTCCGTCAACAAGTATGGGCTTAGGTGGTGTCCCAATCCGTGTGCTGGGTTGCATTGGTTTCAGGAGGGACACATGGAATACCTGGTGGATGTGTAGATTAGGTGGTAAATACAGTTTCACTGCTGCTGGGTTGATAATTGCCTTAATGGTATAGGGTCCTAAGAATCTGGGTGAAAGGTCCGGGTTCCCTTGATGGGTACGAATTTAGAAGCTAACCAAACTTTGTCCCCTACTTGATAATCAGGGTCCTTTTTCCGGTGTTGGTCGGCAAATCTCTCTTGTTTTTCTTTGGCATGAATAAGGTGTTCCTTTGCCCTTTTGAAAGCCTAAGTAATGGTTGTGTGTAGGGTCTTTACCACTGGCATTTCCAAGCTGGCTGGAAGGTCTAATTCAGAGGTATGTGGATGTCTGCCATGAAGGGTATAGAAGGGCGTTTGTCCCGTCCTTGAATGCAAAGAATTGTTATATGCCTATTCGGCTATCCATAGTAGGTCTTTCCAATTCCTTTGTTCGTGGTGCAGCATGCACCGTAAATATTGCTCGAGTGTCCGATTGGTTCTCTCGGTTTGGCCGTCCGTTTGGGGATGGTGACTGGTAGATAGCCGAACGTCAATCTGCGCCATTGCACAGCATTTTTTCCAGAAGTTTGAAAGAAACTGGCTGCCTCGATCAGAGACCAGAACCGAAGGGAAGCCATGTAGCTTAACCACACCCTCCAGGAACACTTTTGTAAAGTGGCTGCGTCTGGGAGGCCTTTGAGAGGAATAAAATGGGCCATCTTCGAGAATAAGTCCACAACTACAAGGATGGTGTTGAACCCTTGGCTTGGAGGTAGATCAGTGATGAAGTCAAGGGAAAGAGCGTGCCATGGAACTGGAGGAATGTCCAATGGTTGTAGGAGACCAGATGTTTTTTGTTTCTGTGATTTATTTTGCGCACAGACACCGCAGGACTGAATATACTGAATGATGTCCTTATGCCAGGTAGGCCACCAAAAGTTCTCTTTTACCTTAGCTAGGGTTTTGGCGATCCCAGGATGCCCTTCGATCAGTGAATCGTGATAGTTTGAAATAATATGATGTTGTAATTCCTTCTTGGGTACATATAGGCGATCCCTAAAAAAGGGTAGGTGGTTCTTGATGGTATATTGTTCTCCTTGAGTTTGCCATGAGAAGTAGGCATCAGGATTCATTGTCCGTTGGATTTCTTTTCGTAGTTCTGCTTGTGTTAAGGCTGTCGTGATACCCAAGAGTTTGTCTTCAGGTATAATAGGTACTGGGTCTGGAGTTGTATATACTATTTCATCTATGCCCATGCGAGATAAGGCATCCGCCTTTCCGTTTCTGACTCCTGGTCGAAATGTGATTATGTAATCATATTCGGCAAAGAAAAGTGCCCACCGTAATTGGCGCGAGGACTGGGCCTTGGATGTTTTGAGATATTGCAGGTTTCGGTGGTCTGTGATGACTGTAATGGTGTGTCTGGCCCCCAGAAGGTAGTGCCTCCAGGCTTTAAAGGCGGATTTGATAGCCAGGAGTTCCTTGTCCGTGATGGCATAATTAATCTCTGGAGGTGAGAACTTTTTCGACCTGAAGGCCACAGGATGTAGCTGGCCGGTATCCGGGTCTCTCTGTGAAAGGACAGCCCCCATTGCGAGACTGGACACATCAGTTTCAACGACATAAGGGAGGTCTGGACGAGGATGTCGCAGGATTGTAGCGGAGGTAAACCTTTGTTTAAGATCCTGAAAGGCTTCTTCTGCTTCTTCGGTCCAAGCAAACTTTTTATTGTTTTTTCGTAATAGTACTGTGATTGGGTGCAAAACCTTGAGAGAAGTCTGGCATGAACCGGCGGTAGAAGTTCGCAAATCCCAGCATGCTTTGTACCCCTTTCAGAGACGTCGCTGAAAGCCATTTCAGAATGGCATCTACCTTGTTCACGTCCATTCTGATGCCTCCTGGAGTAAGGATAAAACCAAGAAATTCTACTTCAGTGACGTGAAAAAAGCATTTTTCAAGCTTTGCAAACAAGCGATGTTGACGGAGCTTGGTGAGGACTGAACGAACGTGCCTGACATGATCTTGTTCCGAGGCTGAGTATACTAAGATGTCGTCTATGTACACTAAGGCGCACACATCAATTAACTCCCTTAAGACGTCATTCATGAAATATTGGAATGCCGCAAGAACGTTGCATAACCCGAAAGGGCAAGACTTGATATTCACACAAGCCGTACTTAGTACGAAGGTGGTTTTCCATTAATCTCCTTTTCCGACTCGGACCAGGTGGTACGCTCCTCGAAAGGTCCAATTTGGTACAAATCTGGGCATCTTCAACTTGGTCTAGCATCTCAGGGATAAGTGGCAAGGGGTAGCGGTTCTTCACAGTGATCTGGTTCAATGCGCGGTAGTCAATACAGGTTCTCAAGTCTCCTTCCTTTATCGGTACGAAGAACAAAGGACTGGCTGCCGGGGACTTCGAAGGACAGATAAATCCGTTTGCAAGGTACTGGTCTAAATAGGATTTCAAATGAAGGTTTTCTGGTTCTGTGAGAGCATAGATCCTGCCGCAAGGGATTTGTGCACTAGGAACAAGGTCGATCTGACAGTCATAGGGCCTGTGCGGCGGCAATGTATTGGCTTGGTCCTTTCGGAAAACATCCTGGAAATCATGGTATTCACTTGGCAAGGTATTAGTTGCTCCCAAGGTTGATACTGTCAATCCGGGAGTCATGGGTATACAGACGTCGGGTTTCTCCTCTTGGTAATAGCAGGCAGGGGAACAGTCACCGGGGAAGGTTAATTTTCGTGCCCGCCAATCTATAAAAGGGTTTTGATCACCCAACCATGGCATCCCTAGTATTAGCTTGAACTGAGGTGCCTTGATGAGATCGAATGAAATAGACTCCCGATGTCCGTCCTGGCACAGCAAGGTTACCCTGGCTGTGCACTGGGTTACTGGTCCGGAAGCGATTTCTGTCCCATCCACGGTGGTTACCTTGTCCATAGTTGGCTTAGAACACAAAGGAAGCCACATCTCTGCTGCCAGTTCTTGATCAATATAATTTCCAACTGCTCTGCTATCGATGTATGCTTCAACGTCATGCATTCTTGACGACTGTTGGTGGTTAATTAAGATCACTGGTATTGCAAAGTGCGAGGTCAGCAACTCTTTCTTCTCACTCGACAAACTGACCTCTACGTTTGTCGAGCTTGGTAGTTTCCTGATTCCTTAGCTTCATCCTTCTCTGTGGCCCCGAGTGTTCTTCTTGGGGGTTTTACTAGACAGGCCTTCAGGAAATGTCATGGTTTCCCACAATACAAACAAAGCTGTTGTCTTCTTTTGTCCCGCTCTTGTTTTGTTAATGGAAGCTGTATCCCTCCAATGTGCATGGGTTCTACAGCATTTTCAGGTACACGGGGTGTGTTTTCCCTTGGTCGAACATACACAGTCCGAGGGTCTGTCTTAGACTGGTCTGCCTTTCGGTCCTGCAACCGGTGGTCTAGCTGCACGACCAGATTTATGAATTCTGCACAGTCTCTGGGAGGATCAACCACCTGGGCTAAGACGTCCTTTAATTCGCCTCGTAAGCCTCGATGGAATAATGTGGTTCTTTAGTTTTCTGGTCACCTAGCTTCGGCAACCAGTCTGTTGAAGGTAGCAATGTACGTTAACCAGTCCTGATTCCCCTGTCGGAGGGACAGGAGCTTATTGTCTACTGCTTGTTCCTGGGTATGGAGAGCAAAACGTTTTTCCATTTCTCTCTGGAACCCCTCAAAGTCATGTAATAGAGGATCGTCATGGGTTACCAACGGCACCGACCAATCTGCTGCACTACCACTCAGGTATGATAAGACAAAAGCTACCCGAGCTTGGCCGTTTGGAAATGCTCCAGGCCTACAAAGAAAATGAAGGCGGCACTGATTGATGAATGCCGCATACTTCCGTAGGTCGCCTGAGAACCTTTCTGGTGGTGCCAGGGGTACTGTTCCAGGTAAGGTGATCTGTACCGGAGTGGGTGGTATGGCGAGGTTTTGCATCGTTAGATTGCTTCCAGGTAGAGCCGTCTGTCCAGCCTGTGATTGCAAGTATTGCCTGCTAATCTCTTCAGTGCATTCTTTGGTCACTATTAGCTCTCTCCGGAGGGCATTAGTCTCTTGTCGGGCAGAATGAACCTCAGCACGAAGCTCTCCTAGTAATTGGGCCAATTGGTCCATTTATGATGTCTCCATGGCGCCCAGGTGGATTTGTTATGGTAGGCTCCGTGTTCTGTTACGCTCACCTGGTGTCCACAGGGACACCACCCAGCCGGATTACTCGCTGGTATGCTTCTCAGCTTTGCCCTGATGTGGTCTGCGGGGAAGGTATTGCCTTGTGGTAGAATTAGGCGTGCTCTCCGTCCTGCCTTCTTTGCAGGGGCGCGTTGTCTTTCATGGGTGAGTGCGGTCCAGTTCCTTCAGTGACGCCAGCCCGTTTAATATTGTTCAGGTAGGTCTTATTTCTGTTCTTTAGTTTTGTTGCTATCCTGCATGCCTTTCTTTGTTTAAAATGTCTCCTTTTTCTCCCTTAGGAATGCGGAGCTTCAGCACGGCAAACTGGCTTGGTTGAGCCCCGCTGGTAAATGATGGCGCATTAAGAACGCTATGATGTGGTAAGTAAGCGCTATGCGCAGCACTGCGAAGGCTTGCCTTTGCTAACATGTGTTTTCCTTCCTGTAGGTCGCGGTGTTCTTCAGCGCGAGTGGAATGTCCGGAGTGGTGCCAGCCGAGAGGCGACCAGCCAGATAAGCCTTTTGAGCAGTTTGTAATTTGTAAATGTCTCTACAGCTTTCTTTAATGTTGCCTCTATCTTCCTCTTTCAGGTAGTTCTGTCCGGGAGGCGTGCAGATTCGTGGAAGCTGTTCTCAGTAGCTGCGAGTGTCTAAAGATGAAGACTGCAGGTAAGATGCTGCTGCTAATGATGTTCCTTTTGTCTCCTTGCAGGTTCTACTTCTCCGAGGTTCGAGGGAATAGCTGGACATGGTGAGTGTCACGTTACAAGCTGCAAAGTAACACAAAGCATGTTCTGCGGTCAGGGTGTGGTTTATATAGCCCAGGTAAAGTAGTACCAGGGAAAGTAATTCTAGGCCTGCCACACCCAAAACACTAGACCGCATAGCTTGGTTCTTAGGGAACCAAGCTATGTGGATGCCTCCATGTTGGCTGACAATACAATAAAGTAGTTCCCAAGCACATTGTTGTTCATGGTGTATGAGCCTGGCGCCATAGGCGCCAGGACTAGCCCCATGAGGGCTTTTGAAGCGGATGTCAGGCTCTAGATGCTCGAGTCCTGACTCCACCTGGCCAATGGGTTTGCCAGAGGGGGTTTTGGGCGAGGGTCGTGACACCCAGGGTGTAGGGCCAACTTCACGCTCAATGATGTCTGCTTGCTCCAGATTGGCAAGTTCTTTTTTGACTTTCTGTTACAAGTGAAAGGGGATCCTGCGGTGCCAGAGTGCCACCGGCTGCACAGACTTGTCGATGTGCAGGTGCACTTGTTGGTCTTTGAGGCAACCCACCCCTTCAAATAGGTGTTGGAACGTTTCTAACGGGCAGTTGATGTGCATTTGATAGACTTGGAATGCAAACTTTACCAACCCCAAGTCTTCTGCAGCTGAGCAACTCAATAGGGTGTCAGTAGCCACCAGACTCACATTAAAAGTGGTGTTGTCCATTTCCTGTTCATGCAATTTTTTGTTCGAAATGCACCATCCAACGTTAGAGGCGAGGAGACCCCATATGTGAAGATGCTGTGGGGGGAAAAATGGAATACAGTATGATTATATAAGTATCCCCCTGTTACCCTAACACTGTGTGACAGTATATTCTGCTTGTCTTTATGACATTTTTAAACCACTGCCTCTGGCATACTTAAAGGGTAGGTGGTACACTGCCTGTGCATGTCACCATTAGAACAGTGCTTCACACACAACTTTAGAAAGCTCGCCTTCACTGCTCACGCTTCTGGCACATATCCGTTTTGGTATAGCTAAGAGTGTTCCCTGCTCTCGCCTTTTACTGAAAGGTGTCTTTGGATGGTGGATTTCATCATATTACTAAACCTCTCGTCTGCCTCGAGGTGAATGTGAAGTGTTAGGGAGTGTATTAATCTTGAACAAATGTCTTGCACTATGCTGATTTTACTCATAACTCTAACAAGCGCTGTGCAATAGCACTTGGAGCGTTCCAAGTGCCGAATGGGACTACCACAATAAATTATCTCAGGCCCAAATAAACAGACAAACTCAAGGAATATGGCAAAATACAACTTTATTATCAATTCAATAAAGTAGGAAAACCTGATGAACAAACAGATTACAGCTCACACACTCTCAATGCATTTCATTTACGCAAAATGTTTTATACCTCAATATATGTCAGCTATGACGTCACCCTATGTGGCTAGCAGTGAAAACCTACTGGGTCGAGGGATTGGTTAAGAGAAATGTATACTCATAGTTTGTATAGGTGTTAGTATTATCATTGGATGCCTCTTATCTGGTAGGCACGCCTTGACCCACCTCTAACTACGTAAAATACAGATATTAACGTAATACCAGCAGTAGATAATTGGCTGCCATTCTCTTACCAACCTTGGACATTCGGCTCGTTAGCAGCATGTAAGCAACGAAACCCAGGTGCAAGGGAACAATGTCAGACAACTTCCTTTATTAGCTAATTAGCCTACCATCTCTCATCAGTTAGGCCCTAAACCAAGCCGTCTTATTTGTAGTTGACCTTTCTGACTGTTGTCTTCCTCAGAACTTTAATGGGAGTGAAGGTACATTGCTATCTTCGTCTGAAGCATTATAAATAGGCCTTGCATTCCAGTCCTGAATCACGTGTAAGGAGACCATGATTATGCCCATTTTATCCTTCTATTAAATGTTATTTGATTCAATTATATCAGGTGCTATTAGTCTGCTTGGCCCCTGGAGACATGGTTTTTCCATTCTGCATCTTTAATTGAACAATACTTGGCACTCGCAATTGTTCACTCCTTTACTTAAGTCTAATAGAAATATGTCCTGCATATGTAGCTTATCCTCTTCGACTCCTTTGAAGCCTTGCAGTTGTTTCTTGCTGTGGCATCCTTGATTCTGAGGCCAAGCAAATACCCTTTGTTTTTGCATGAATCTGTATCCCAGTGCCTGTCAGCTCTACAGAATTAGTCTTTCACCTCTTGAGGCTTCTCGCTTACGTTTACACAGTGCTGACGTCTATTTTCTCAACACGGCTGCTTTACCCGCGTTCTATTCTCTACTTTAGCAAGTTTCTACGTTGTCTTATCTACCTTGCGTTTCTGCATATATACATCTATAACATCTCTTGTTACATATATTCGTAGTGCATATGGTTTTTCTTCATATTTGCATATGTGTACTTGGTCACTTCAGTCACATCTTCATTCTTTAGATATTCATATGTTGGCTTCAGTGCGTCCTCATATATTCTCTTCTTCATGATGTCACTTCACACCTGTCAGACTTTAATTATAGTTCTTCTATGTCCATATGGTGTCTGCAGGCTCATGACTACCGCATCAGTTTGGGGGTACATTGGGTACGGTTGTCTGAGGGCATAATGCCTCTCATATCTCCGATGTGGTGTTGGGATAATACCAGGTGTTAAACACAGTGCTTTCTTGTTATTCTTCCAGTATGACGGTGGTGAGGGGGTGGGCTGTATAAATGATGTGTACATCTGCCCCTCTACATTCCCCCCCTCTGGTCGAGTCCCTGACCACCTCCTTAATATTCTTGACCTTTTCTTCACACTGCAGTTTCTTCAGAATCCATATTTTTGTCACCCCCTTCAAGTCAACTGCATTTGTTATGTGTTCATCCACACTCCAGGTCATATAGCAACACTCCCCAGTCGGTGAACAGAACTTCCAACGTCCCACATAATTCTTATGATCCTTGGGGTAATAAAGCTTAGTTCATGGGGGTGCCATAGGGCTTCCTTTCTGGTGCTCATGGGTGGTGTGCTCAGGATGTGTGTGCTCGTCAGTCACGGCATTCACATTGATAATTTTCTTCATTCCAACAGCTTTCTTCATTGTCTTCTTACATTGTCCTATGATTATTCTAATAAGACAGAATCCCAGCAACACTAACACTAGTATTGCACCCAGTAGTCTTGAATGCCTTTGCCAGACAGGTTGGAATCCATGAAAACAGGTATGAAAACCAATCTTCATCTTCAGTTTCATCTACTTCTACCATCATTTTCATATGCAGGGTTAACAACAGAGTTATAGCTTCTGTTAGTGTTCCTTTTTCTCCATCATAGGCAGGAGGTATGTACAGCAAGAATGCCCGATCTTGGCGCACACACCTCCTTCTATTGTTGTAATTAAGTCCGGGACATACCTGTTTTGAAGGGTCATGAGTATGATGGCCCTTAATTCTTCTTTAAGCACATTAATTCCTTTTATTGTTGTGTTAATTGTTTGTAGCAGCTTCCACCTTGTGATTTGTAACCACTTGGCATTTGCTGCAGCTTGAATTCCTGGCATGAATATAGCTATAAATAATACTGCTGTCCTACTGAACGATTTATGCTCATCTGGAACGTCGTGAAACGCTTCTATTGATTTTTGCTGAAAAGTAATTCTCTCTCTTATGTTGGGTGAGGTTGACTTTGATGTGCATTCATTTTTGGAAAGCTGTCTATGTAGCGATCACTTTGGGGGATCACTAATGCAAGAACATTTATTACCACCATAGAACATATTCCACCCCAATTTATAGGCAACTTCATATAAGCTTTGAATCCACAAGCCCAATAGTGGTCTATCAGCACAGCAATTCCTTCTTTAATTCCTGGCACATTAATGAAACATAGTGTTGCATTCTTCACTGGCAATATGGCTAAAGGTCCTGCTTCATCTTCGACCCATGTTAATAACTTTGAATACTTGGCCCATTCCTAAAGAAATTCGCCATTTACTACTTGCACCATCTTCACTGGTGCTGTCATCAATAGGTGAGCACAACATCCCAACAATCATTCTTCCCATCCTGTACTGGTAGCCACTTGTGCATATACCAATAGCTGAGGTCTCTCCCACCATCCTGGCAACCCTGGTGTTTCCCATGTATCTGCACAATCCAGTCTCTTTTGTTCAACAATCTTCATCTCTCCTCTATGCAGACCACTCAACGAGTACAGGATCATTTTGCTCTTCCATCTTTGGTTTTTTAATCATCTTCTGTGTTTTTATGTTGGCATATTAATATGGTAACATTGTTTTTGACATCCATCATAGGGTTGCCTACTTCCCTTCAAATTGTCCTCTTTTCAGGTTCCATGTCTTAAAATCGTGGCAAAAATGGTCGTGGATACAAAGGGGTCGATTCATGGAAATAATGTGCGCCGAAAATTCCCGCGCAGAGGTGCCAAAACGTGCGAATCGCAGGAAAAGTGCGGAAATCACAGGGCAAGTGCGAAAATCGCAGGGAAACCAGCGCACAGCGATTCATGGAAGTCCGTGCGCGAGAAAAACATTGGATGTGCGCTAAAAATATGCGCCGCGCACGTCGGCGCACAGGTCATCCAACAGCGTGCGCCACGGCCACTGCAAAATCGCACATAGCGCGGCGCACATCACAAAAGTAGGCGTAACACGGGGCGTAACACTCGGAATGGGGAACAACGCGTGAAAATATGGGCGTCACGGGGGAAGTACAGGAGGCAAGTGCGCGGAACGCCCACACGCTCACCTACAACCCATATTCATGGAATCGAATAGGGCAAACCAGCGCACGGTCAAAGACGCGCACAGGGCCAAACAAGTACGCCACAAGAAAGCAGGCGGTAGCGTCCCTGCGCCTGAAAAAAATGTGTGCCAAAATGTGCGATAACAAAAAGCACCCATATACAGCCATGATGAATGGTCCATACAGTGGCCCTCTAGGACAAATGAGGTGCAAAGGGGTACCGACAAACACGGACACCCGCTGTGTGAAAAATAGCGTGTGGGTGTGTACCTGGGTGCGCGGGAAGTTCCACACGCGATTGGCCTGGGTACGTGTACTTCGGGATGCGCGGGAAGTTCCACACGCGATTGGCCTGGGCACGTGTACTTCGGGGTGCGCGGGAAGTCCCACACGCGATTAGCCTGGGTACGTGTACTACGGGGTGCACGGGAAGTTCCACACGCGATTATCCTGGGTACGTGTGTTTCGGGGGTGCACGGGAAGTTCCACACGCGATTAGCCTGGGTACGTGTTTTGGGGTGCATGGGAAGTTGGTCTGGGTATGTGTACTTCGGGGTTCGCGGGAAGTTCCACATGCGATTGGCCTGGGTACGTGTACGTCGGGATGCGCGGGAAGTTCCACACGCGATTGGCCTGGGTACGTGTACTTCGGGGTGTGCGGGAAGTCCCGCAAGTGATTAGCATGGGTACGTGTACTACGGGGTGCGCAGGAAGTTACGCACGTGATTAGCATGGGTACGTGTGTTTCGGGGTGCGCGGGAAGTTCCACACGCAATTGGCCTGGATACGTGTATTCCGAGGTGCGCGGGAAGATTCACACGCAATTTCAGCAGGGTACGTGTATTTAGGTGGTGCCGGGGAATGCTACACGTGATTTGGCCGTGTAGGTCCTCCCAGGTGTTCCCTCTACACCCTCCACGGCCCCTGCAGGCAGCCCACACCACAGGGGACTACCCTGCACCCCTGCTCATGTCCCACAGGCAACCCATCCACCATGGCCATGCCCCCCAGCCAACCCACATGTCACCTTGCACTACTGATCACCAACACATGTCTCCCAGCACCCCCACCCCCAAGCATCCAGGGGCAGCCTCCACCAGGCCACCACTCATGTCCCCCTGCACCCCCACCCCCCAGCCACCAGGGGCAGCCTCCACCAGGCCCCCACTCATGTCTCCCACCACCCCCACCCCCCAGCAGTGCAGGGGCAGCCTCCACCAGGCCCCCACTCATGTCTCCCTGCACCCCCACCCCCAGCCACCAGGGGCAGCCTCCACCAGGCCCCCACTGTCTACCACCACCCCCACCCCCCAGCAGTGCTGGGGCAGCCTCCACCAGGCTCCCACTCATGTCCCCCTGCACCCCCACCCCCCAGCAGTGCAGGGGCAGCCTCCCCCAGACCCCCAATCATGTCTCCCTGCACCCCCACCCCCCAGCCACCAGGGGCACCCTCCACCAGGCCCCCACTCATGTCTCCCTACACCCCCACCCCCCAGCCACCAGGGGCACCCTCCACCAGGCCCCCACTCATGTCTCCCTACACCCCCACCCCCCAGCCACCAGGGGCACCCTCCACCAGGCCCCCACTCATGTCTACCACCACCCCCACCCCCCAGCAGTGCAGGGGCAGCCTCCACCAGGCCCCCACTCATGTCTCCCATCACCCCACCCCCCAGGCACAGCCTCCACCAGGCCCCCACTCATGTCTACCACCACCCCCACCCCCCAGCCACCAGGGGCAGCCTCCACCAGGCCCCCACTCATGTCTCCCATCACCCCCACCCCCCAGCCACCAGGGGCAGCCTCCACCAGGCCCCCACTCATGTCTCCCTGCACCCCCACCCCCCAGCCACCAGGGGCACCCTCCACCAGGCCCCCACTCATGTCTACCACCACCCCCACCCCCCAGCAGTGCAGGGGCAGCCTCCACCAGGCCCCCACTGACGTCTCCCGGCACCTCTGCACCCCCACCCCCCAGCCACCAGGGGCAGCCTCCACCAGGCCCCCACTCATGTCTACCACCACCCCCACCCCCACCCCCCAGCAGTGCAGGGGCAGCCTCCACCAGGCCCCCATTCATGTCCCCCTGCACCCCCACCCCCCAGCAGTGCAGGGGCAGCCTCCACCAGGCCCCCAATCATGTCTCCCTGCACCCCCACGCCACCAGCCACCAGGGGCAGCCTCCACCAGGCCCCCACTCATGTCTCCCACCCCCCAGCCACGAGGGGCAGCCTCCACCAGGCCCCCACTCATGTCTCCCTGCACCCCAACCTCCCAGCCACCAGGGGCACCCTCCACCAGGCCCCCACTCATGTCTACCACCACCCCCACCCCCCACCCCCCAGCAGTGCAGGGGCAGCCTCCACCAGGCCCCCACTCATGTCTCCCTGCACCCCCACCCCCCAGCCACCAGGGGCAGCCTCCACCAGGCCCCCACTCATGTCCCCCAGCACCACACCCCCCAGAAGTGCAGGGGCAGCCTCCACCAGGCCCCCACTCATGTCTACCACCACCCCCACCCCCTAGCCACCAGGGGCAGCCTCCACCAGGCCCCCACTCATGTCTCCCTGCACCCCCACCCCCAGCCACCAGGGGCACCCTCCACCAGGCCCCCACTCATGTCTACCAACACCCCCACCCCCAGCAGTGCAGGGCAGCCTCCACCAGGCCCCCACTCATGCCTCCCACCACCCCCACCCCCATGGGCAGCCTCCACCAGACCTCCACCCATGTCTACCACCACCCCCACCCCCCAGCAGTGCAGGGGCAGCCTCCACGGCAGCCTCCACCAGGCCCCCAACCATGTCTCCCACCATCCCCACCCCCCAGCAGTGCAGGGGCAGTCTCCACCAGGCCCCCACTCATGTCTCCCATCACCCCCACCCCCCAGCCACCAGGGGCAGCCTCCACCAGGCCCCCACCCATGTCTACCACCACCCCCACCCCCCAGCAGTGCAGGGGCAGCCTCCACCAGGCCCCCACTGATGTCTCCCTGCACCCCCACCCCCCAGCCACCAGGGGCAGCCTTCACCAGGCCCCCACTCATGTCTACCACCACCCCCACCACCCAGCAGTGCAGGGGCAGCCTCCACCAGGCCCCCACTCATGTCCCACTGCACTGACACCCCCACCCCCACCCCCCAGCAGTGCAGGGGCAGCCTCCACCAGGCCCCCAATCATGTCTCCCTGCACCCCCACCCCCCAGCCACCAGCCACCAGGGGCAGCCTCCACCAGGCCCCCACTCATGTCTCCCACCCCCTAGCCACCAGGGGCAGCCTCCACCAGGCCCCCACTTATGTCTCCCTGCACCCCCACACCCCAGCCACCAGGGGCACCCTCCACCAGGCCCCCACTCATGTCTACCACCACCCCCACCCCACCCCCCAGCAGTGCAGGGGCAGCCTCCACCTGGCCCCCACTCATATCTCCCTGCACCCCCACCCCCCAGCCACCAGGGGCAGCCTCCACCAGGCCCCCACTCATGTCTACCACCACCCCCACCCCCCAGCCACCAGGGGCAGCCTCCACCAGGCCCCCACTCATGTCTCCCTGCACCCCCACCCCCCAGCCACCAGGGGCACCCTCCACCAGGCCCCCACTCATGTCTACCACCACCCCCACCCCCCGCAGTGCAGGGGCAGCCTCCACCAGGCCCCCACTCATGCCTCCCACCACCCCCACCCCCAGGGGCAGCCTCCACCAGGCCCCCACCCATGTCTACCACCACCCCCACCTCCCAGCAGTGCAGGGGCAACCTCCACCAGGCCCCCAACCATGTCTCCCACCACCCCCACCCCCCAGCAGTGCAGGGGCAGCCTCCACCAGGCCCCCACTCATGTCTCCCATCACCCCCACCCCCCAGCCACCAGGGGCAGCCTCCACCAGACCCCCACTCATGTCTACCACCACCCCCCAGCAGTGCAGGGGCAGCCTCCACCAGGCCCCCGCTCATGTCCCCCTGCACCCCCACCCCCCAGCAGTGCAGGGGCAGCCTCCACCAGGCCCCCGCTCATGTCTCCCTGCACCCCCACCACCCAGCAGTGCAGGGGCAGCCTCCACCTGCCCCCCACTCATGTCTCCCTGCACCCCCACCCCCCAGCCACTAGGGGCAGCCTCCACCAGGCCCCCACTCATGTCTACCACCACCCCCACCCCCCAGCAGTGCAGGGGCAGCCTCCACCAGGCCCCCACTCATGTCTCCCATCACCCCCACCCCCCAGCCACCAGGGGCAGCCTCCACCAGGCCCCCATTCATGTCTACCCCCAGCCACCAGGGGCAGCCTCCACCAGGCCCCCACTCATGTCTCCCTGCACCTCCACCCCCCAGCCACCAGGGACACCCTCCACCAGGCCCCCACTCATGTCTACCACCAACCCCACCCCCACCCCCAGCAGTGCAGGGGCAGCCTCCACCAGGCCCCCACTCATATCTCCCATCACCCCCACCCCCCAGCCACCAGGGGCAGCCTCCACCAGGCCCCGACTCATGTCTACCACCACCCCCACCCACCAGGGGCAGCCTTCACCAGGCCCCCACTCATGTCTCCCTGCACCCCACCCCCCAGGGGCACCCTCCACCAAGCCCCCACTCATGTCTACCACCACCACCACCACCACCCCCCCACCCCCCAGCAGTGCAGGGGCAGCCTCCACCAGGCCCCCACCCCCCAGGGGCAGCCTCCACCAGGCCCCCACCAATGTCTACCACCACCCCCACCCCCAGCAGTGCAGGGGCAGCCTCCACCAGGCCCCCACTCATGCCTCCCATCACCCCCACCCCCCAGCCACCAGGGGCAGCCTCCACCAGGCCCCCACCCATGTCTACCACCACCCCCACCCCCCAGCAGTGCAGGGGCACCCTCCACCAGGCCCCCACTCATGTCTCCCACCACCCTCAACCCCCAGCCACCAGGGGCAGCCTCCACCAGGCCCCCACCCATGTCTACCACCACCCCCACCCCCCAGCAGTGCAGGGGCAGCCTCCACCATGCCCCCACTCATGTCTCCCACCACCCCCACCGCCCAGCCACCAGGGGCAGCCTCCACCAGGCCCCCACACCTGTCTCCCTGCACCCCCACTCCCCAGCCACCAGGGGCACCCTCCACCAGGCCCCCACTCATGTCTACCACCACCCCCACCCCCCGCAGTGCAGGGGCAGCCTCCACCAGGCCCCCACTCATGTCTCCCACCAACCCCACCCCCCAGCCACCAGGGGCAGCCTCCACCAGGTCCCCACTCATGTCTACCACCACCCCCACCCCCCGCAGTGCAGGGGCAGCCTCCACCAGGCCCCCACTCATGTCTCCCACCAACCCCACCCCCCAGCCACCAGGGGCAGCCTCCACCAGGCCCCCACCCATGTCTACCACCACCCCACCCCCCCCAGCAGTGCAGGGACAGCCTCCACCAGGCCCCCACAATCTAGATCCCTGGCCCTTATGGTCAGCCTCCAAATGCCAAACACCCACCCGAGTATTGCATCCACCCACTTAGAAATGGCAAAAACATGATAGAACCCCAATTGCAAGTTTGGAAATGAACACATGGCCCTCACATACACCCAATGGGTTTCAGTGAATGTCAAAACCCATATCATGATATGCATGAAACCAATGAGATGGTACAACACATTGAAGTTTGAAGAAAAAATATGTATTAAACGCAACATAAATTGAATCAAAAATAAAGAAACAATAATGGATTTTTTTTTTAAAAAACCAGTGGGTACGTGAAAAAATGCAAAACCACAAATCATAATGCAAACAAAAGGTGTCCAAAGTCACAGTCCACAAAAGTTAATCCAATGGAAAATTAAAATCGAAAACCATTGCTCCATGGGGAAATCATTAAAAAAATGGAAATCCAGAAGTCAACTATGTACAGATAAACAATCCAGGGTCCATGATCCCAACCGAATAAATGAAACCTATCTAATAACACTACCTAAAAAAATAAACTATATACAAAAATGTGGGCCATTGTCCAAAAGGTCCAAAAAAAAATGCTAAACCAAAGGAAACCTAACACTAACTACAGAACTATTTACAAGGGCAGCGGGCTAGTCCGACGGCTCACTTCCGGATGTTCCGGGCCAGGGCATCATCGAACTCCTGCTCAATGTCCCGGAGGCGCTCCTCCTCCATGGCCCCGAGGGTCCGCAGGGCCGTCCACATGTTACCCCCAAACTCCCTGCGGATTGCCTCGAGGCACTCGGCACGCCTCAGGGCCCTCCGCATGGAGTTCTCTGCCCTGACCATCGTGAGCCGTGCTTCTTCCGCCCGCTGCCGCTCCGCAACTATGGCGTGGCCCAACCGCTGCCACACGGAAGACACTTCCCGTCCTGGGTCCTCCTGCCCTCCGGCTGATGCCTGCCCCTCCGATGTGGAAGGCCCCGAGCCATCATGGCTCCCACCACGTTGCTACTGCTGCTGCGCCTCTGCCCGTGCACTGCCTCCTGCTGCCTGCACATCATCCGCTGGCTGGGGTGCAGTCGTTGATGTGGCACCCCTGCTGGACGTTCGACTCCCGACTGTGGCAGGGATGCCTCCTTCATCAGCCTGGCCGCACCGTCAGAGGCAGCTCCACAGGGCACCCAGGTGACTGATGGGTGGGAAGATGGCACGGAGGACGACTGGCGCATAGGGGGTTCAGTTGAGGAGGGGGTCGTAGCAAGCCCCATCAAACGGAGGAATCAAGCCTGGGTGACCTGTCCCAGTAGGCCGACGCGGTCAACGAGCCATTCGAGATGACGTGCAGTCTCCTCATGAAAAGACTGCAGGCCACCTCGCATGGCCCGTTGACGCAACGCCACACCAGTCATGACAGGCTCAACCCGGACCCGGATAGCCACGTCCGCAGGCTGAGGAAGGCCAGTTGTCGTGAGCACATCCCCAGCCTGAAAACGGGTCTGGACGTAGGCATCCCTGCTGGTGCAAGATGATGCAGTGACAGGATCAGGGACAGGATTGCACACAGGCACCTCCGCGGCGACCTGTGCTGCCTCCTGTCCCTGGTCCTGCACTGCACCACTAGCACCAGTGGAATCCCCACCTCCAGACCCCGTCTCTGTTGCTTGCACGGCCTCCTCCTCCACCAAACCCCCCACCAACCTGGATGACTCCGTGCCATCTTCCCCCGTTGGGCCCTGTGGGGTCCCAGCTGCCCCTTCTGCTGCCGAGGAGTCCAACTCCGTCCTCCGCCTCTTGGACCTCCCCCCAGCAGCTGCGGCCTGGGACGCGGCACCGGACTCCTCACTCCCCGACAAGATCACAACCTGGGAGGGGAGCTGGGCCTTGCGTCTCCGGCTGGCGGTGCGATCCCCGCCGCTGTGCTCCACAGCACCTTCTCCACCCTCTTCATCAGTTGACGCTGCAGACAGGGAGAAATGAAACACAGGCATCAGGGCACTGTACAATGGACACATACACACATGACAGTTGCATATGAGTGGCATTGGCAAACCTCAGACATGGCATCACAATCGGCAACACACATGTCATTTCTACATGCACACATGAGCCATACCACAGCCACATCGCAACTGCCAGCACCATCCATACACATACAACAGCATGAGCAGGCAAAGGTGAGCCAGACATCACATGCAACACAGGGAGTGCACTACACATGCACGCACACCACCACACTTGCATGCATGTGTACACCTCAGCCAACTGTCGCAGTGTTCCGATGGGCATCCATGTCACATCTGCCAATCAGGCTTCCACCTCCCGCTGTCACATGCATCCATGTTGCATCACTGTTGTACCCTTGTCAAATATACACACATGCACATGTACACAGTGCTGATACATGCAGCTGAAAACAACATACATGCGTGACATCACGACCATGCCTACTTACATACACATTCATCCAAACATGTGTGCCCACGCAACTGCATTTGGCATGCAAGCCTACACACACAAGCACCATCCATGTCTCCACATGACAGCCCTCGCATGTGTTAGCCGCACGGCCCTGTACACCCCACCCATACTCGGCCCATACAAACAGATGTGCAACCGGCACACTGCTGGCACATCATCACACGCACAGCTTACAATCATGATGCATGTACACTTACCGCTCGACTCCAGACGGGTCTGCCTCTCAAGGACCTGGACGTGGAGTGCTGGGGATATGCGATCTTCCGACAAGTGGCCCCGGCGCCCCTTAGCATCCGCTGCCTTCAAGAGGCACCGGGCCTTGTTCAGGGTCCTGGACCTGAAGTCCTCCCAGCGCTTCTTGACATGTTGGAAGTCGCGGACTGCCACCCGCTCCGCGTTGATAGCAGTCACGATGTCGGTCCAGATCCGAGTCATTCCTTCCTTGTCGGCGCGCACCCTTCCGTAGAGGGCATCATACTGCCCCAGGACTTGCTCCACCAGGACACCAACTTCCCTGGCACTGAAGCTAGTGCCCCTCTGCCTCTCTGGCTGGGGGTTGTCAGTGGTGCCAGATGTTGCAGTGCCCGACATGACAACCGCAGAGGCAGGAGTGGGTGGGCAACTGGGTCCTGGGGCTGGGCTGTGGAGCGATGGAATCCCAGTCGGGAGTCTTCGGTTCCAGCAGGGGTGGTCACAGCAACAGCACCCCTGGCTGATGTGCAGGCAGCAAATGGCAGGGCACCTGGGCAGCAGGCAGTCAGGCAGCAGCAGATGACAGGTGGGAGCGTGCTCGGGGCTCTGGGGGCAGTAATTCGGCCTTGTGGGCAGGAGTGTGGTCTTCCGTGTGCTTACGCGTGGCCAGCTTGATACGGAGTGATTTTGCACGTGAAAATCCTGCACGTCTGCGTGTAAATCGAGGAAAGGCCCTTAGCGCGTATGCACGTCAGCACGCATATGCGATTTCATTGGACCAAAGGCCCTTAGCGCGTGAGCGCGTCTGTGACGTGACGCGCACGGGTGTTTCCCTCATAACACGTGATGACAGAGCACACGTGGATTTCCACCAATCGTGTGTGAAACTTCCCGCGCACCCCGAAACACACGTACCCAGGCTAATCGCGTGTGGAACTTCCCGCGCACCCCGAAGTACAGGTACCCAGGCCAATCGCGTGTACGCTCACTTCCCTCCGATTACACGCGATGACACTCGGACTTGCAGTTTTACCACGTGTGCTCTGTCATCACGTGTAATGAGGGAAACACCCGCGAGCGTCACGTCACAGACGCGCTTACGCGCTAAGGGCCTTTGGTCCAATGAAATCGCAAATGCGTGCTGACGTGCTGACGTGCATACGCGCTAAGGGCCTTTCCTCGATTTACACGCAGACGTGCAGGATTTTCACATGCCAAATCACTCCGTATCAGGCTGGCCACGCGTAAGCACACGGAAGACCACGCTGCTGCCCACAAGGCCGAATTACTGCCCCCCAGAGCCCCGAGCACGCTCCCACCTGCCATCTGCTGCTGCCTGACTGCCTGCTGCCCACGTGCCCTGCCATTTGCTGCCTGCACATCAGCCAGGGGTGCTGTTGCTGTGACCACCCCTGCTGGAACCAAAGACTCCCGACTGGGATTCCATCGCTCCACAGCCCAGGACCCAGTTGCCCACCCACTCCTGCCTCTGGGGTTGTCATGTCAGGCACTGAAACATCTGGCACCACTGACAACCCCCGGCCAGAGAGGCAGAGGGGCACCAGCTTCAGTGCCAGGGAAGTTGGTGTCCTGGTGGAGCAAGTCCTGGGGCAGTATGATGCCCTCTACGGAAAGGTGCGCGCCGATAAGGAAGGACGGACTCGGATCTGGACCGACATCGTGACTGCCATCAACGCGGAGGGGGTGGCAGTCCGCGACTTCCAACATGTCAAGAAGCGCTGGGAGTACTTCAGGTCCAGGACCCTGAACAAGGCCCGGCGCCTCTTGAAGGCAGCGGATGCTAAGGGGCCCCGGGGCCACTTGTCGGAAGATCAGATGAGGATCCTGGAACGCATATCCCCAGCGCTCCACATCCAGGTCCTTGAGAGGCAGACCCGTCTGGAGTCGAGCGGTAAGTGTACATGCATCATGATTGTAAGCTGTGCGTGTGGTGATGTGCCAGTAGTGTGCCGGTTGCACATCTGTTTGTATGGGCCGAGTATGGGTGGGGGTGTACAGGACCGTGAGACTAACACATGCGAGGGCTGTCATGTGTGAGACATGGATGGTGCTTGTGTGTGTAGGCTTGCATGCCAAATGCAGTTGCGTGGGCACACGTTTGGATGAATGTGTATGTAAGTGGGCATGTTTGTGATGTCACGCATGTATGTTGTTTTCAGCTGCATGTATCAGCACTGTGAACATGTGCATGTGTGTGTATTTGACAAGGGTGCAACAGTGATGCAACATGGATGCATGTGACAGCGGGATGTGGAAGCCTGATTGGCAGTTGTGACATGGATGCCCATCGGAACACTGCGACAGTTGGCTGAATTGTACACATGCATGCAAGTGTGGTGGTGTGCGTGCATGTGTAGTGCACTCCCTGTGCGTGCATGTGATGTCTGGCTCACCTTTGCCTGCTCATGCTGTTGTATGTGTATGGATGGTGCTGGCAGTTGCGATGTGGCTGTGGTATGGCTCATGTGTTCAAGTTGAAATGACATGTGTGTTGCCGATTGTGATGCCATGTCTGAGGTTTGCCAATGCCACTCATGTGCAACTGTCATGTGTGTATGTGTCCATTGTACAGTGCCCTGATGCCTGTGTTTTATTTCTCCCTTTCTGCAGCGTCAACTGATGAAGAGGGCGGAGAAGGTGCTGTGGAGCACAGCGGCGGGGTTCGCACCGCCAGCCGGAGACGCAAGGCCCGGCTCCCCTCCCAGGTTGTGATCTCGTCGGGGAGTGAGGAGTCCGGTGCCGCGTCCCAGGCCACAGCTGCCAAGGGGAGGTCCAAGAAGCGGAGGTCGGAGTTGGACTCCTCGGCAGCAGAAGGGGCAGCTGGGACCCCACAGGGCCCAACGGGGGAAGATGGCACGGAGTCATCCAGGTTGGTGGGGGGTTTGGTGGAGGAGGAGGCCGTGCAAGCAACAGACGGGGTCTGGAGGTGGGGATTCCACTGGTGCTAGTGGTGCAGTGCAGGACCAGGGACAGGAGGCAGCACAGGTCGCCGCTGAGGTGCCTGTGTGCAATCCTGTCCCTGATCCTGTCACTGCATCATCTTGCACCAGCAGGGATGCCTACGTCCAGGCCCGTTTTCAGGCAGGGGATGAGCTCACGACAACTGGCCTTCCTCTGCCTGCGGACGTGGCTATCCGGGTCCGGGTTGAGCCTGTCCTGACTGGTGTGGCGTTGCGTCAACGGGCCATGCGAGGTGACCTGCAGTCTTTTCATGAGGAGACTGCACGTCATCTCGAATGGCTCGTTGACCGCGTCGGCCTACTGGGACAGGTCACCCAGGCCGGATTCCTCTGTTTGATGGGGCTTGCTATGACCCTCTCCTCAACTGAACCCCCTATGTGCCAGTCATCCTCCGTGCCATCTTCCCACCCATCAGTCACCTGGGTGCCCTGTGGACATGCCTCTGACGGTGTGGACAGGCTGGTGGAGGAGGCATCCCTGCCACAGTCGGGAGTCGGACGTCCAGCAGGGGTGGCCACATCAACGACTGCACCCCAGCCAGCGGAGGATGTGCAGGCAGCAGGAGGCAGTGCACGGGCAGAGGCGCAGCAACGTGGTGGGAGCCATGATGGCTCGGGGCCTTCCACATCGGAGGGGCAGGCATCGGCCGGAGGGCAGGAGGACCCAGGACGGGAAGTGTCTTCCGTGTGGCAGCGGTTGGGCCACACCATAGATGCAGAGTGGCAGCGGGCGGAAGAGGCACGGCTCACGATGGTCAGGGCAGAGAACTCCATGCGGAGGGCCCTGAAGCGTGCCGAGTGCCTCGAGGCAATCCGCAGGGAGTTGGGGGGGAACATATGGATGGCCCTGCGGCCCCTCGGGCCATGGAGGAGGAGTGCCTCTGGGACATTGAGCAGGAGTTCGATGATGCCCTGGCCCGGAACATCCCGAAGTGAGCCGTCGGACTAGCCCGCTGCCCTTGTAAATAGAGCTATAGTTAGTGTTAGGTTTCCTTTGGTTTAGCATTTGTTTTGGACCTTTTGGACAATGGGCCACATTTTTGTATATAGTTTATTTTTTTAGGTAGTGTTATTAGATAGGTTTAATTTCTTTGGTTGGGATCATGGACCCTGGATTGTTTATCTGTACATAGTTGACTTTTGGATTTTCAATTTTTATTATGATTTCGCCATGGAGCAATGGTTTTCGATTTTAATTTTCTATTGGATTTACTTTTGTGGACTGTGACTTTGGACATCTTTCCTTTGCATTATGATTTGTGGTTTTGCATTATTTCACGGACCTGCTGGTTTCTTTTTTTTTTTTAATTCTATTATTGTTTGTTTATTTTTGATTCAATTTATGTTGCTTTTAATACATATTTTTTCTTCAAAGTTCAATGTGTAGTACCATCTCATTGGTTTCATGCATATCATGATATGGGTTTTGACATTCACTGACACCCATTGGGTGTATGTGAGGGACATGTGTTCATTTCCAAACTTGCAATTGGGCTTCTATCATGTTTTTGCCATTTCTAAGTGGGTGGATGCAATACTCGGGTGGGTGTTTGGCATTTGGAGGCTGACCATAAGAGCCAGGGATCTACATTGTGGCGACATGTTGGCTGGGGGACATGAGTGGAGGCCTGGTGGAGGCTGCCCCTGCACTGCTGGGGGGTGGGGGGGTGGGAGACATGAGTGGGGGCTGCCCCTGGTGGCTGGGGGGTGGGGGTGATGGGAGACATGAGTGGGGGCCTGGTGGAGGCTGCCCCTGCACTGCTGGGGGGTGGGGGTGATAGGGGACATGAGTGGGGGCCTGGTGGAGGCTGCCCCTGGTGGCTGGGGGGTGGGGGTGATAGGGGACATGGGTGGGGGCCTGGTGGAGGCTGACCCTGCACTGCTGGGGGTGGTGGGAGACATGAGTGGGGGCCTGGTGGAGGCTGCCCCTGCACTGCTGGGGGGTGGGGGTGGTGGGAGACATGAGTGGGGGCTTGGTGGAGGCTGCCCCTGCACTGTTGGGGGGTGGGGGTGATAGGGGACGGAGGTGATAGGGGACATGAGTGGGGGCCTGGTGGAGGCTGCCCCTGGTGGCTGGGGGGTGGGGGTGCAGGGAGACATGAGTGGGGCCTGGTGGAGGCTGCCCCTGCACTGCTGGGGGGGGGGTGCAGGGAGACATGAGTTGGACATGAGTGGGGACATGAGTGGGGGCCTGGTGGAGGCTGCCCCTGCACTGCTAGGGGGTGGGGGGTGGTAGACATGGGTGGGGGCCTGGTGGAGGCTTCCCCTGGTGGCTGGGGGGGGGTGATAGACATGGGTGGGGGCCTGGTGGAGGCTGCCCCTGGTGGCTGGGCGTGCAGGGAGACATGAGTGGGGGCCTGGTGGAGGCTGCCCCTGCACTGCTGGGGGGTGGGAGACATGAGTGGGGGTCTGGTGGAGGCTGCCCCTGGTGGCTGGGGGTGATAGGGGACATGCGTGGGGGCCTGGTGGAGGCTGCCCCTGCACTGCTGGGGGGTGGGGGTGGTGGTAGACATGGGTGGGGGCCTGGTGGAGGCTGCCCATGGTGGCTGGGGGGTGCGGGTGCAGGGAGACATGAGTTGGACATGAGTGGGGGCCTGGTGGAGGCTGCCCCTGGTGGCTGGGGGTGATAGGGGACATGAGTGGGGGCCTGGTGGATGCTGCCCCTGGTGGCTGGGGGTGATAGGGGACATGAGTGGGGGCCTGGTGGAGGCTGCCCCTGGTGGCTGGGGAGTGTGGGTGATGGGAGACATGGGTGGGGGCCTGTTGGAGGCTGCCCCTGGTGGCTGGGGGTGCAGGGAGACATGAGTTGGACATGAGTGGGGGCCTGATGGAGGCTGCCCCGGTGGCTGGGGGGTGGGGGTGGTGGTAGACATGGGTGGGGGCCTGGTGGAGGCTGCTCCTGGTGGCTGGGGGGTGGGGGTGCAGGGAGACATGAGTGGGGGCCTGGTGGAGGCTGCCCCTGCACTGCTGGGGGGTGGGGTTGATGGGAGACATGAGTGGGGGCCTGGTGGAGGCTGCCCCTGGTGGCTGGGGGGTGGGGTGGTGGTAGACATGGGTGGGGGCCTGGTGGAGGCTGCCCCTGGTGGCTGGCGGGTGGGGGTGATGGGAGACATGAGTTGGAGCCTGGTCGAGGCTGCCCCTGCACTGCTGGGGGGTGGGGGGCAGGTGGGAGACATGAGTGGAGGCCTGGTGGAGGCTGCCCCTGCACTGCTGGGGGGAGACATGAGTGGGGGCCTGGTGGAGGCTGCCCCTGGTGGCTGCGGGGTTGGGGTGCAGGGAGACATGAGTGGAGGCTGCCCCTGCACTGCTGGGGGGTGGGGGTGATGGGAGACATGAGTGGGGGCCTGGTGGAGGCTGCCCCTGGTGGCTGGGGGGTGGGGTGGTGGTAGACATGGGTGGGGGCCTGGTGGAGGCTGCCCCTGGTGGCTGGCGGGTGGGGGTGATGGGAGACATGAGTGGGAGCCTGGTGGAGGCTGCCCCTGCACTGCTAGGGGGTGGGGGGGTGGGAGACATGAGTGGAGGCCTGGTGGAGGGTGCCCCTGCACTGCTGGGGGGTGGGGGTGGTGGTAGACATGGGTGGGGGCCTGGTGGAGGCTGCCCCTGGTGGCTGGGGGGTGGTGGGAGACATGAGTGGGGGCCTGGTGGAGGCTGCCCCTGCACTGCTGGGGGGTGGGGGTGGTGGGAGACATGAGTGGGGGCCTGGTGGAGGCTGCCCCTGCACTGCTGGGGGGTGGGGTTGATAGGGGACATGAGTGGGGGCCTGGTGGAGGCTGCCCCTGGTGGCTGGGGGGTGAGTGTGATAGGGGACATGAGTGGGGGCCTGGTGGAGGCTGCCCCTGCACTGCTGGGGGGGTGGGGGTGGTGGTAGACATGGGTGGGGGCCTGGTGGAGGCTGCTCCTGGTGGCTGGGGGGTGGGGGTGTAGGGAGACATGAGTTGGACATGAGTGGGGGCCTGGTGGAGGCTGCCCCTGGTGGCTGGGGGGTGGGAGACATGAGTGGGGGCCTGGTGGAGGCTGCCCCTGCACTGGTGGGGGTGGGGGTAGACATGGGTGGGGGCCTGGTGGAGGCTGCCCCTGGTGGCTGGGGGGTGGGAGACATGGGTGGGGGCCTGGTGGAGGCTGCCCCTGGGGGGTGGGGGTGATGGGAGACATGAGTGGGGGCCTGGTGGAGGCTGCCCCTGGTGGCTGGGGGTGATGGGAGACATGGGTGGGGGCCTGGTGGAGGCTGCCCCTGGTGGCTGGGGGGTGGGGGTGCAGGGAGACATGAGTTGGACATGAGTGGGGGCCTAGTGGAGGCTGCCCATGCTGGCTGGGGGGTGGGGGTGATGGGAGACATGAGTGGGGGGGCCTGGTGGAGGCTGCCCCTAATGGCTGGGGGGTGGGGGTGATGGGAGACATGGGTGGGGGCCTGGTGGAGGCTGCCCCTGGTGGCTGGGGTTTGGGGGTGCAGGGAGACATGAGTTGGACATGAGTGGGGGCCTGGTGGAGGCTGCCCCTGGTGGCTGGGGGTGATGGGAGACATGAGCGGGGGCATGGTGGAGGCTGCCCCTGGTGGATGGGGAGTGGGGGTGATGGGAGACATGGGTGGGGGCCTGGTGGAGGCTGCCCCTGGTGGCTGGGGGTGCAGGGGGACATGCGTTGGTGGGCAGTAGTGCAAGGAGACATGTGGGTTGGCTGGGGGGCATGGCCATGGTGGATGGGGTGCCTGCAGGACATGTGCAGGGGAGGCCCCTGTGGTGTGGGCCACCTGCAGGGGCCGTGGAGGGTGTAGAGGGAACACCTGGGAGGACCCACACGTGCAATTCATGTGTGGTGCTCCCCGCGCACCCCTCTAATACACATACCCTGATGGAATCGTGTGTGATACTTCCCGCGCACCCCTGAAATACACGTACCCTGCTGATTTTGCATGTGATACTTCCCGCGCACCCCTGAAATACACGTACCCTGCTGCTTTTGCGTGTGATACTTCCCGCGCACCCCTGAAATACACGTACCCTACTGCTTTTGCGTGTGATACTTCCCGCGCACCCCTGAAATACACGTACCCTGCTGCTTTTGCTTGTGTTACTTCCCACGCACCCCTGATGCACACGTACACAGGACAATCGCGTGTGGAACTTCCCGCGAACCACTGAAATACACGTTCCCCGCTTGGCGTTTGCCGTTTGCCAGCCCTGTGAACTGGTCCAGGGTTAGCGCAGCCCTTTGCGATTATTTGGGGATTTTGAAGGCTTTTCCTTGCGCGAGGCCGTTCTAGGGGGCGTAACTGGCGCTGCTGCACAGTCGCTGCGCCACGGCTGGTTTTGGATGCGAAAATCCATGAATACGCTGTGCGCGGAAATCGATTTTAGCGCACGCGGCTGGCGCAGACATTCGCACGGGCACGCCGTGCGCCTCTTTTGTGCGAATTTCTATGAATTACCCTGAAAATATTGCGGCAAAAATGCTGTCGTTTTGCTGCCACAAATATGTAAAGGATGCGGGGGACACCCCCGGAACTCCTGCTCCCCTTAAATGGTATAATGGGGTACAACATTACCGGGTAAAACCACAGCATTTTTGCCATGATTTTTTTTTTAAAATATTTCTGCAGCGATTCCATTACCTGATACCTCTTGTCATGCATGCTGCTGGATGGCTGAGACACTTCACTTCAAATGTAGGTATTTCTCTTGCTATGAATGTTCTGGCTGTGCTCATGGCATAAGGGATGAAGGAACATACATAGCAGCTCTCATCTGACATTCCTCTCCCCACCTTGCTCATGTGATGATACCAGAAGTTATTTTTTTTAATGGGCTGACTTATCAAGGTATCTTGATAATTTTCTCCAGCATCCCTCTTAAGCCAATTAATTTGTTTATAAATATCAGGGAAAATGTCACCTGTCCTTTTGTTAGGAATAGAAACAGATGTCTAATTGTTAGACACTCCATCAATCTATATTATAAAACATTTGGTGAAATGGATCCTAAGAGAAAAGATATTTTTTAAAAGATCTTTTCACTTAAATACTGATTTAGAAAGACCGATCTGTGACCTCCCAAATATTTCTTTTTTTTAAAAGGGAAACCACATTTTAAGGGTCTCAAGAGAAAATGACCTTTACAATGCCAGTTTTCGGATCAAAAGAAAAATGGTCAAAGTAAATCGGTCTTTTTCTCTTGAGACCTTTAAAAGAAGGTTGTTTCACATAGAACCAGTGAAATGCTATATGAAGAAGGAAAAAGACAACACATTGGGCCTCATTCCGAGTTTGGAGGTAGCCATGGTGCTATTTGCGCCATGGCTGCCTCCAAAACCAGGTCCGGCACCAATCTGGTTGAATGGGGACTTACTGGCTCATTCCGACCCTGGAGGACCCGGTAAGTCCCCATTCAACCAACCATTCCCCAATCCCATTTGAGCCCCCATCGGGCTCAATGGGAATGAGGAAGGCACTAATAACGGGCCCACGAATAGCAGGCCCGTTATTAGCGCACTGGTCCCTTAGCGGGACCCTTAAAGGACGTGTTGTCAGACACATTCTCTACGGTTCCCGCTAAGGGGCCTCGGAATTCGGGCGGTATGGGATTACCGGCACTGGTCTCCTTATCGGTGCCCGGTATCCGTTACCGCCCAACTTGGAATGAGGCCCATTGTCCACAATGCAGTTACAAGAAATATCGCAAAATAATTCACGGCCCAAACTTAATTTTGCACATTAATCAGTCTTCTTTCTAACCAGGTCTGACTTACAAAATGGAAGATTCCCATTCTCCTTTATCAACGTTTAGTTCCTGCTACTTTTAATAGTAACCTGCCTTTTTTATAAATGTAACTGTAATAATATTGCAATGGGGGCCGTCTTAGGATTTTCAAATAAGGTGACAATATCAACATTTCATCTCACTAGAGTTGAATAGGATCGAAGTATATATCTTATGTTATGGTGATTTATACCGCACACCAATAACACCAAAGGGCAGTTGTAAAAACAGCATACAATAACGTGTCCAACATTATAGACAACATAAAGTGTCATGTGCTCTTCTTTTCTTCAAAACATTGTCTCTTTTACCTAGCAGGCATAATTCTGTGAACACTAAAAAGTTACTTGGTTCCCTTTAAATTTGAGAATGATCAAATGTTCGAATTATTTTTATTTTGTTGACTCCTGTTGGCTCTTGGTAGCTAATCTGGTCTGCATTCGTGGAACTTCTTCTCTTGCTTCACTGTCAATGGGTGCCAGTAGGGTACGGGTCTTCCCTTTATAGAGCTTTACGTCATTCAGATGCAGCTAGGCTTGTCCTCCTTGGATCTTTACAGCAGTGGGGGTGACCTCTTCCACTAGGTATGGTCCTTCAAAACATGGCTTATTCCATACGGACAAAGCTTTTAATGAGTACTTGTTCTTCAGGATACAAACCACGTGGTTTCAAAAGTTCAATAGGGTTAATCGTTTAGTTGTCTCCTTCAATCTTCTTCAACTCTTCCCTCCGATTTTTGATCTGTTGGCGAAATAAAAGAAACACTAGTGGTCATATTTGTTAAATAATCATGTCTCTCATCCCCTAAATTTTTTGCTACATGTTAGGCAAAGTTTGAATGCAATACCCTCTGGGAACACTACACACAACTACGACTACAGGCAGAGGCAACCCAACCTTTGGTATAAGCTTGTACTACACAGTTTTGGTAGCGTGTTGAGCAGCCAGGCTTATCTCAAGAGGGGACATGTGAGCTGTAATGGAGTTACACAAAGATTCACTGTTACAGGTATTCAAATAAACTCTTACACTCAAGGTTTCTTGCATAAACAATTATTAATTTATTTATCGGTCAGTTATAAAGCATTCTTCAGAAGGAAGCAATAGAATAGTAACACAAATATACTTCAATACTGTACACTCTGAGTTTCTGGATCAGACAAGGCCCTTCTGGGATGACCCACAGACACAACCTACACCCACGGGTCACTTCAGTAACAAGGGTGCTGGGGACATTTATACCTTACTGTTGGCATACAGAACACTCTTTAAAAAGTAAGTAAAAGGCAAAAGCTATTAGAACACAAAAAATACAAATAGTGAGATAGCTCTGAGAAGAGTCATTCAATGCAATAGGCTAAGCCAAAGTCAATAGGCCAAAGTCTTTGTATAGGATGCAGCACTTCAGGTAAGTAAATTGAAATGTCTTTGCACAGGTTCTTATGAGTCTTTGAGAACAAGAAGAATCAAATGTAGGGCCACAAGCTGATTAGACTTGTGAGTTGCAGAAGTTGCAAACACTTCCACAGTAAGAGGTAAGTTCTCTTAGGATAGTTTTTACAGTACCTTAGTAAAGAAGAAAATATGCAGCTGAAGACTTCTGTTCCTGTACAGCTCTGGAGATCTCACTGCTACTGGGCCTCTGTTGTGGGGACAAGAGGGAGGACGTCGGGGGACTCCTGCACTGCACTGGCACAGTCAAAGCTGGCAACTGGCAAACTTTACTTTCAATGGCTGTTTCGCATTTCAGCTCCTAGCAGTACAGCATATAGCAATAAGTGCGGTTCCTGGCTGTCAAGGTGGACTTTCCTCACATCGGAGGTCCTGTACTGGACTGACGGGTGGTCAGTTCTGCTTCATGGGAGTCTGCAGGATCTTCCAAAAGCTTTAGGCCAGCTTGCAAGTAACGCACACAATCTGGTGTACCTCTCCCTGGCTCTACGGTTTCCTGCAGCAACTCTGAGGAAATTCAACCAACTCTGAGATGGGTTTCCAGGTGGCTTACTTAAGTCGTCCTTTGCATGGCTTCTCTGTCGATGCAAACTTGGCGATTCGGACCTGCAGCAGGTTTCATGGGGCAAACCAACGGTCCAGGAGTTGCAGCAGACGTCCTCTTCAAGCTCTTCTTTGGTTCCTTCGTCCAGTGGTCGACTCTGCCTTCCAAGCCAAAAGACTTGCCTTTTATTCAGTTCCCTCCCATTCATTCCAGCCTAGCTGCCACTCTCCCAGCAGGATGGCTGTCCTTGCCGGACAGTCAGCCAGCTAATCACCACAGAGTGCATTTGGGTCTCCTAGGAGACTAAGTACAGGGAGTTTCGGGCACCTCCCCCACTTCCTGCCTACCCGAGACACTCTGGAGCCAGAGGCGGGTTTCACTCCTGATACCCGCCAAAGGCGAATGAACAAAGAGACAAAACATGGTTTGGCGCGCAGAGAAAAACTCGAGAAGGACCTTTCCACAAAGAAATGGCAATAAAAAAAGACCGGGATCCGTTTTAACAAAGGAGGCTCAGACGCCATCTTGAAAAACATGGCTCCCGCGATTTAACTTTACCGGAGCTGCGAACAGTTCCCGGTCGGGGTAAATCATGGTAGTTCATTGTAAAACCACTGCCACCAGCCATTCTGAAAGGAAAGGGTAACATTTGACTGTTATATGAGTAACTAGACATAGAGGATACAAAGTAACCCCTCCAGCACTCTATTGTAAAATAGGGGTGCTGGGTCTAGAAGTTTACAGGACTAAGTGAAGTCAATTTCACTCCACTGTTCTGGGAAACAGTAGTTGATGCCAGAGAAGGTATTTATTGGAAATTTTGAAAGATTTCCCTGTGGCACTGCACTGAAGGTGCTTTGTGACACAATTGTAAAAGATGATACCTATGGAGTTGGTTAGACTCCATAACCAAAAAGAAACACAGTGTATAAACTCACATAAAAATAGATGAGAGTGTGGGAAAAAGGCTCACACTCTCTCCACGTAAAAAAATCAAGTCCTCAAAATCCAGAAAAGTTGCTGGGGGTCTCGAAGGTAGAGGGAATTAGCACATTTTTGAGAATTCTCCCTAGCACTAAACTATGGGAATCCGTTTTTATTCCATTGAGAGGAGCAGTTGGTACTGCCATACAGCATCCAGTCACCAACTCATGAGGAGTCAGGTGGTGATCTGAGCCAGGCTGGTTTCTCAATGCAAATGGGGCAAGGGGGAAGCAATATAGCGAATCCCTTCTTAAAAGACATCTGTATCTTGGCTGTCCTGTCTTTGAGTAGTGCGTTTAAATGCTCACAAGCACCATTCACCTGTGGGTGATAAGCAGATGAAATCACGCGGCCCCCTACAGTTGGTTGGCACTCTGACCTCCGTCAGTACTTTTCCAACTACGTTAGCAGCACGCAGACTGGACTTCCAGGTGCTGGTGAGCTAGTCTTCAACCATAGCTTCCCACCAATTAGCATAATCATTTATCATCACCTCAGGTGTCTGCTGTCAATTAGGACTTTGAACTTGTCCTTGGGAGTGTTCTTTGCTCTGGAGAATTCATGGGAGGGAAAGACACGCTCTGCCCTAATGCGTAGGTGTGGTTGTCATGTTCATCCTTCCACGTGACTGAAGACCACATTAAAATACTATTTTCTAATAGACCTCTGACATCTTCCTTTTTTTATCCATGCTTCCTGAACAGGAGTTTCGTTCTTTCAAACGATTTGTATCCAATGTCTGCTCACCTCAGGCTGATACGGCCGTGGCTTCTTGGCTCATCGAGCATCGCCTTTCTGAGTTTCGCTTGTAATTCATTTGTTTTTAACTGCAACACACTGGAAAAGAGGCCTTCCTTTTTTAGTCCAGCTCTGCTAGAACAAGCTGTGGAAACATTCATAGTTCACTCACTTATATATATATATATATGTATATATATGTATGTATATGTGTATATATGGGATACATTACTCACCGTAATCGTATTTCTGATGCTTGTATCTGCTTAGATTCACATGCTGTGCATAGGCCGACATCTAGTGGAAGCTGCAGAGTATTACAGTTGTTTTTCGAAACTCGAAAATGGGCGTCGACACAGGGTGTGCCAGTAATACTATCCCTAGTGTGACGTCCACTGTACCCAAGATCCCTCAAGCCTCTAGGATCCTCAGATTGTATTTTTTCTGACATGAGGTAGCATGAGGAGTAGCGTGAGTACAGATAATCCAAGCAGATACACAGAAAGGTAAGACTACAAGCAATCATGCGCCTTCTCTCGGAGGGGAGGAAGGGTGGGTCGCATGTGAATCTAAGCAGATACAAGCATCAGAAATACGATTACGGTGAGTAATGTATCCCTTCTGAGGCTTGTGGAATCTGCTTAGATCACATGCTGTGCATAGATTAGCGAGCAGTACTAGAAGAAGGAGGTGGGATGTGAGAAGGGTCATGAGCAAATAAGTGTCTTAGAACCGCTTGTCCCACTTGTGTATCTGCCTTGGAATGGGTGTCAATGCAGTAATGCTGAGTAAAAGTGTGAATAGAGCTCCAAGTAGCTGCTTTGCAAATGGTGTCAAGGGGTACATTTGCAATGAAAGCCAGAGTGGCCCCAATGCCTCTAGTAGAGTGGGCCCTTGGCGTAAAAGGCAAAGTCTTTTCAGAGAGTGAGTAACACAGCTGGATACAGTTAATAATCCACTTAGAGATGGCACCTTTAGAGACGCGATCCCCCTCTCTGCCTGTAGCTACGGAGACAAACAGTTGATCTGTTTTCCTTAGCGGTCTTGTTTTATTTACATAGTAGAGGACCGCCCTACGCACATCTAGGGTGTGTAGTTTCACCTCAGCCGAGCTTTGCAGGTTCTGGAAGAAAGCCGGAAGCTCGATGGACTGGTTTACATGGAATTTTGATATAAATTTAGGTGAGAACCTAGGGTGTGTGCGTAAAACCAGTTTGTCTTTATGGATAGTAAAGAAGGGACCCTGCACTGACAGAGCCTGAATTTCACTGACCCTTCTTATAGAAGTAATAGCTACTAAGAAGGCCGTTTTATAAGTCAGGTGTTTGAAACTGCTTTTATGCATGGGTTCGAAAGGGGGGCCCATGAGCTTGGCTAGCACCACATTAAGGTCCCACCCTGGTGGTGGGTTTGAAATAGGAGGGTGAAGTCTCTTTACTCCTTCCATGAAGGCTTTAACTACTGGTACTTTCCACCACGAAACCTTGCTATGGGAAGTGGTGTAAGCCGAGAGGGCTGCCAGGTGTACTTTCAGTGAGTTAAAAACCAATCCTGCATCTAGCAGGTGGAGCATGTATGTAACAATAGTGGAAGGAGTGCAATCAACTGGGTTGATTTGTCTACTCTGGCACCAGATAACGAACCTCTTCCACTTGTCAAAGTAACAGTGCCTTGTGTTAGGTTTCCTAGATTCCTTTAGGAAGTCCATACACCTCTGTGGCAAATTGAGGTGTCCAAACTCTATGACCTCAGGAGCCATGCTGCCAGGTTCATTGAGTTGGGTTGCTGGTGCACTGTTTGATCTTGGTGCTGGGACAGTAGGTTGTACCAGGCTGGAAGTTTGATGGGCTCGCACAACGCCATCCTGCGTAAGTGTGGGAACCACGGTTGTCTTGCCCACATGGGAGCAACTAGGACGAGCGTCATCGATTCCCTGTTCATCTTGTTCACCACTTTCCTGATGAGAGGAGTTGGTGGAAAAGCGTACGCAAACATCCCTGACCAGTTCATCCACAGGGCGTTCCCCTGGGAGTCTGGTTGGGGGAACCTGGATGCAAATCCTGGGCATTGTCTGTTTTCGCTTGTGGCGAATAAGTCTATAGTGGGGAAACCCCACTGAGAGAAGAGATCTTCTACGACCTCTCTGTGAAGAACCCATTCGTGTTCCTCTGAGAGGGAGTCTCTGCTCAGAGCATCCGCTAGGGAATTGAGCTCCTCTGGAACATGTGATGACAGGAAGATGTTCCGTCTGAGTGCCCATATCCAGATTTTCTGGGCAAGCTTGGACAGATTTGGCGAGCAAGTCCCTCCTTGCTTGTTCAGGTAGAACATGGCTGTAGTGCTGTCCGTCCGGATTTGCACTGACAGGTTTAGTAGATGGGGCTCGAACGCTTGAAGCGCTCTGAATATTGCCAGAAGCTCTAGCAGGTTGATGTGGTTCTTGGCCATTGAGTGAGACCAGAGACCCTGAGCTGTGTGGTGGAGATGGTGAGCTCCCCACCCCGTCAGACATGCATCTGTAGTGACTACTGCCTGTACTTCGGGATCGTAAAAGGGTTTCCCCTGTGCGAGATTCTCTCTTGTCCACCAGTGAAGGCTTTGTACCAGTGTTGGCGAAACGACCACTAGATCGTCCCACTGACCACTTGCCTGAGACCACTGTTTCGCCAACCATTCCTGCATGGGACGCATGCGCAGGCGCGCGTGGGGGACCAGGTAAATACATGACGCCATCATGCCCAGTAAATGCATTGCTTTGCGTACCGTTATTTGTTGACCGGACTGATAATGCGGAATTTGCAGTAGTATATTCCGAATTCTTTCTTCTGAAGGAAAGGTCAACCCCTCCTGGGTATCCAGGATTGCTCCTAGGAATTGTATTGAGGTGCTTGGCACCAGGCTTGACTTCTTCTCGTTGATTTAGAAGCCTAACTCGTGTAGGAGGTCGATAGTCCTTTGAATGTTTGTCCTGCAAATTCCTGGGATTTCCCCCGTTATGAGCCAGTCGTCCAGATAAGGGTACACTGGGATTGCCTCCCTGCGTAGGTGTGCAGCCGCCACCACCAGTACCTTGGTGAATACCCTTGGTGCTGAAGCTATCCCGAAGGGTAGTACCTTGAATTGGTAGTGGCGACTGTCCACCTTGAAGCGCAAGTACTTTCTGTGCGCTGGGAACATGGAAATATGAAAATAAGCATCTTTCATATCCAAGGTTGCCATGTAATCCCCCTTTTTTAGGAGGGGGATTACCTCTTGTAGCGTGGTCATACGAATTTTTTGGGGCTTGACATACTTGTTGGCAGGCCGTAAGTCCAATACTGGGCGCATTGTCAAGTCTTTCTTTGGCACAAGGAAGTAAGTTGAATAAATACCCTTGTTTACCTGGTGTCCCGGGACGCGTTCTATCGCGTCCTTTTGTAGAAGAATGGCGATCTCCTCGAGGAGAATCTTCTGATGTTCTAAGGAGTGTACTCTTTGTCTTGGAGGATGGTTCCGGGGACGCTGCAGTAGCTCTATACAATATCCTGTGGATACTGTTGACAGCACCCATCTGTCTGATGTGATCCCTTCCCAAGCCTGGGTTAAGTTTGAAATGCATCCCCCTACTGGGGTTGCGTGAGAAGGGACCCTGAAATAAGTGTCACTGCTTTGGTGGAGGCGTGCCGCCTCCTTTGCTGGGGCTGCCTCTGCCTTTACCACGACCTCTCCTATTACCTCTGCCGTAACCCTGGGTAGACTGTTGGTTGTTGTTCCACTGTGTACCCTGCCCCTGGGAATAGTTAGATCCTCTCTGGGAATTTTGGCCGCGTGGGCGACGAAAATTACTATTCCCTCTCTGGTTAGGGGGTTTATTGGTTAACTGGCCAAGGGACTTGAGTGTCTCGTATTCGTCCTTGGCATTTTTCAGTGCGTCTTCGACCGCCTTACCAAACAACAGATCGGCTTCCACCGGTTTGTCCAACAATGATGCCTGTGTTTCTGCCTTAAAACCAGACTGCCGTAACCACGCATGTCTCTTGATAACAGTACCTTCTGCAATCAATCTGCCTGCGTTGTCCGCGGCGTCGAAGGTTGCTTTCAAAATGCAACCAGACACGGCTCTACCCTCTGCGGAAATCCGAGCTAACTGGCCCTTTAACGGTTCAGGAGCAGAGGCTATGAGAGCCGCGACTTCTTCCCATGGCAGTTGTAGCTGGCCAACAGGGTGGTGGAGTTAGCAATCCTTGCTTGATAGGCGGACGTTGAGGCTACCTTCCTGCCGAAACCGTATAGTTTTTTGCTCTCCTTGTCGGGAGGAGCTTCTGACGAAGACAAGGGTGTCCCAGCCCTCTTACGAGTGTTGGTGACAACTAGGGAGTCTGGCTTCAGGTGTCCTCTTATATAGAGACGGCCAGACTGTGCCGCCCTGAAACGTTTTTCAACCCTGGGATTGACTGCTCTGGTAAGGTTTGGGTTCACCAGGGACGGATCTATTCTCCGCTGAATGGATTTAAGGATAGGGATGGTCTGGGAAACAGGCCTCCTTTCTCCCACTAACTCTTGTGCGAAGTCCCTTTCCTCCTGTACACCGTGGGTGTCAATGTGGAAATGTTCTGCTGCGCGAGCGAGAACCTCATTTAGGAGGGGTTGGTTATCGACCGGGGAGTCGGTAACCGGGGCTTCGTTCATAGTAGCCCATCCCAGTTTGCTCTTCTATTATACCAAATTCTTGGTCTTCACAAAAGGAAGCCTCCCCTTGATACCGTGAGTATGGTCCTGCGTAAGGTTGTACCTCGAAGGGTTCAGACCTCATCGGAGTTCCAAACCGGGCCTTCTTACTCGGGGGGATAGGATCAGTAGAGCCTGAGGGTGTTGCCCCTTGTGGGTCATACGAGAGGAAATGTTCTGGATTTTTATCATAAAAATCAGCCAAAGAAGACATTCTAGACATGACCCTATCTATGGCTTCACTGGACCATTTCTTGGAACTGGGAATGACTCTCTCAGCAAGTCTATGGGATTTATCTTGAGTAGCTTTGCTGGTAGTGGACCTATCAGCAGACCTGGGCTTGTCTGTCTGTTTGGGGGGGGTGGAGTGTTTCACAGGTGTGGAAGAATGTACAGGATGTTTCTTCTGCTGTTTTTCCCCCTCCCCGTGCGTCGAAAAATGTTTTCCCTGCCCCTTAGTGGCTCTGGAGTTTTTTGACGCCTGGCGTCGAGGATCGGGAGAGGTGTCTCTGTCCTTCGAGCGTGGGGCCTCGCTGGTTTTAATTGCGGGCTCCGACTCCTGGAGCGCGGCCTGGGGGTGGAAGTCGTCTTCGTCTTCCGATGACCGAGCTTCTGTTAGCCTAGGGAGCGAGGCACTCTTGGCAAGAGTGGATGATTGCCTGGAGTCATGCGGCGATCTTGATCGAGAGCGCCTAGAGGACACCGAATCGGACCGTTCTGTCTGTGCCTCTTTCCGAGAACTCGACGTCGTCGAGTCTCGGTTGAACTTAGTATGTTTAGTGTGTGTAGTATGTGAAGCGCTTGCGTCGCCGGGGGTATTCCTCATAGCCGCCCTGCCGGACGACCTTCCGAGGTTGGGGACCTACGCTCGGCTGTCTTTCGACTCCGTAATGCCCTCGCCATCCGAAAGTATGGCGTCGCTGCCATCGCTGAAGGCGCCCTCCGCTGCCATGGCCGCCTGCCTGGCGTGGTGGGCCCAACGCTTCGAACGGTCCTTAAGTGTCTTAGGTTTAAACCTACTACACGCTCTGCAGTTCGCTTCGGGGTGGTCCCTCGGCAAGCAGAGATTGCACGTGGCGTGCCTGTCGACCCAAGGGTATTTGCGATTGCACTTGGGGCAGAATTGAAAAGGGGTACCCTCCATACGCACCTTGAGGCAGCGGGCTGTTAGGTGTAGGAAATGTATAAGGTGTACCTATATACCAAGAGTGTAGAGTATGTACCACCCCCCACTCTCCCTACTTGCAGGGCCGAGGTCAGCGGTCTACCAGGCCCGGGCCGAGGCCAGCGGCCTTCCGAGGCCCAAGTCCGTCGTGCAGCAGCCGACGGTCGATTTCTTCTCCAGCCGGCGTCGAGTGTCGAAGTTCGACGTTGGGGTGGGGAAGGATGTCAATAGATTATTATTTTTAATTTTTAGCAAAAGTATGGCTAAGGCCAGGGGACTCCGCAAGATGCTTCCGACCAGTATGGCGGAAAAAAACAATCTGAGGATCCTAGACCCGTGAGGGATCTTGGGTACAGTGGACGTCACACTAGGGATAGTATTACTGGCACGCCCTGTGTCGACGCCCATTTTCGAGTTTCGAAAAACAACTGTAATACTCCGCAGCGTCCACTAGATGTCGGCCTATGCACAGCATGTGATCTAAGCAGATTCCACAAGCCTCAGAAATATATATATATATATATAAATAAGTTGGAGCATACTGCAATCTATTCCCTATAACGCTAGCCTCAAGAATACATCATCTGCTTGCGTTTCTTTGCATATGTACATGTGAAAAATGACTTGATATCTTCACCGGTTCCGTAGCATGAGTTTCTTCATCTTGCTCCCAAGATGTCACTTATCTTTGATACTTTCTTGATGCCTTATAGAATATCCTCATTCTCTAGTCTCTGCATATCTTCTATGTACATCAGCTCGGCTCTGTGTGACGCCACCATTCCTCTTTGCCATTCATTTGCTCTGTTTCTTCTGGGATTTCATTCAAATGGCCATCATACTGTCTTGTATGCAGGTATGGTTTTATCAATTGGAACCTTGCTTCCAGGATTCTCCTTGGTATTAGTATTTTCACTGGTACTGCACGTGTCTCACACTCTGGTTCCCAACATATAGGCAATATGGGCGAAGTGGTTGAGGTGAAGGTACTTGGCTCCTTCTCTACACTCCCCCTCTGGGCGATTCATCAACCACTCTCCCATCATCCTTCACATATAGACATCCTTGTCTGAAGAAATGCTTCTTTGGGATCCATATCTTTATGACTCCCTTTAGGCATCCAGCTGATTACACATGCTCATCCTTGTTCCATGTCATGAGCATGCACTGTTCACTTGGGCTGCAATAGATCAATTTTCCCACATACTTCTTATGATTCTTTGGATACAGGAACTTCGTTCCCTCAGGTGCATGGATGCTAGCCTTCACAAAGTCTCTTATTTCTTCATCTGTCAAATCTCTGGCCTTCCATCCGGATTCAACACCGATCATGATTTTCATCCCTATAGCTTTCTTTGCTGTCTTCTTGCATTGTGACAGTATTATCCTGATCAAACAAAATCCAAGCAATACCAACACGATAACACGATCAGGGCTCCAAGGAACTTGAAAATATCTGCCATCCATTGTGGAACCCAAGAAAAGAGTGATCCAAACCAGGTGTCATCACCAATATCTTCCATTTCGTCTGTCCTCTGGAAGTGTAGCTTCGTCAGCATCTCTATGGCCTCTGTCAAGGTGCCATTCTTGTCATCATGAGAAGGTATGAACCTGCAACATGATTCTCTGATTTGTGCACAAACACCTCCATCCATAGCTGTGATCATGTCCAGTACATATATTTTCTCAAGAGTCATCAGTCGTATGGCTCTCATCTGTTCTCTGATAGTATTGAATCCCTTCATGGTTGTGTTGATTGTCTGCAGCAATTCCCATCTGGTAATCTGCATCCATTTGGTATTTGCTCCAACCTGGATTCTCGGCATGAAGATCATTGTGAATACCGAAGAAGTCTGGCTGAACAGTCTGTGTTCATACAGAAGGGAGTCAAAAGCTTCTATTGACTTAGCTGAGAAATAGTTCTCCCTCTTCATTCAATTAATCAGCTCCACAGATCTCTTCTTCATCAGGTGAGCATCTGCTTTCCGGAAACTGTCAAGGTTCAAATCACTTTTAGGAATCACCAACACTGGAACATGAACATTCACCAGTGAGCATACTCCATCCCAATCCTTGGGTAACTTCATATAAGCGTTGGATCCACATGCCTAATAGTAATCCATGATCAATGCTGTCCTAATGTTCATTCCTGGTGTATTAAAGATTCAACCACATTTCTGATTCTCTCCAACTTTTCTTGTGCCATTGTTTGTGAAGCACAGCTTTGCACTCTCCAAAGGCACTATCTGGCAAGGGTCCTCCTCTGTCTTCGATCCAGGTCAGTAGTTTAGCAAGTTTCGTCCATAATAGTTTACACAGCATTTGTGCATTTTCAATAGTTGGCTGGTAGTGACCCATTATTACCCAGTCTCTGCAGATCACTACACCTTCTTCCCAAGCATCTGGTGAATACACTGATCCCCAAATCTGCATCTGGCCGTTTGTCCATTTACAAATGTCTTCTGCAGATTTTCCTGGACTCTCATGTCTTCCATTTACTTCCCATCTGATTCCAGCTCCTTTTACTCCAAGCTTTTTGTATCTGATCACATGATCCTTCGTATGACCTTTTAGCCTGGTCTTCATGTCTTGGACATAAATCATCTTCATATGATTCTGTCCATTCAGTTGCCCATTTGAAATAGGCTGTTCGAACACCGAATGCCAGGTGTGATATGCAGTGTGCAGTCAGGACATCTATTTCAATAGCTATGAAGATCTTAGACATCCCCATGCTTAAGGCAGGAGTGCACACACAAGGCATTCCTCCTTTGCGGTTCTCCTTCCCACTTCTTTCACATGTTGATACCATGTGCTATTGCCCAAGTGTGCAGTGCAATCCAGGTAATCATTCAACTCATGATCATCCTCCCTAGCACTTAGATCTCGTTCTTTTCTTATGAGCCTCTATAATTATCTCATGAAACATGTCAGCATAACACCTCCTCACTGGACCAATCATAGGAACATTTGTCAGTGGAATGGGTGTTTTTATATGTGCTACCTGTGTAGGTTCACTCCTAGACAATCTCTTCCCTTGCCTCTCCTTTTGAGCCTGATTCTGGTGCTCAAGAACAATTTCTACAACATTTTGTTCTAATGAAAAATATGTCTGGTGACATTCGTCGTAGACCCAGGCAATTTTACACCGTCTACTGGAATGGGAATGATTACATAGGGTCTTTGTTGATTAGTAGTTGCCACATCTTTACCCTTCTCCTATAGGAGGATACACAGGAATCTTTGCTCCATTTGGATCTAAATAGAAATCAAGAAAAAGATCCCCTCACCAGAGTGATCTAAAAAGATCAAGAAAAAGGTTAAGACACTAGGGGTCTATTTAGACTGCAACCTAAATATGAAGGCACAGGTTAGCAGTAGTCCTGGCATAAAAACGTCTCGGGAGACCACAGGTTAAAGGGGAAAGGTGGGCCACACTTTTGTGTCAAACCCCACAAGGGTGCATTACTCTCCCACTCTGAAGTACCAATCTTGCAGCCGAACTGGCAGGAATTCCTTGCTGGCGTGCAAAGGGAGAACACTGGGAGGCAACAAGCAGCAGGACCCCGAAAACATCTGGCTTCCCATGAGTCAAAGGTCCACTGCAGGAGAAAATCTATGGCTAAAGCCAAGGGACAGCGAACCAAAGAATCCCCAACAGATTGACACTGGAAGGAGAGATGACTTTCTCCTTGAGGAGGGAACAGTTACATTTACCCTTTTTCTTTCCCCTAAAGGTACATTTGAAACAGTTTGCTTTGCAAAAGTCATCTGGCTTGGATTGTATTGGCTTAATTTCTGGAACTTGGCAAAATTGAACTTTTCTTTGGCTGACCCTTTTGGAACAAGAGGGTAAACCTTATTCTGTTGAGCCGTTGTTGAGAGAGACTGGCCTTTCCCCAACATTGCACCCAGACACTGAGGCACCATCATGTTAACACCTTTACTGGGTATTGCCACAATCCAGACACATTTGATATAATTTATATAAAAAGGTTAATAAAAACATTAAAATATACTCAATTTCTGAGTCTCAGTTCTGGTTTCATTCTACTTGCCTGTCATACTACGTATAATTCTGTATGCAACAACTGGGTGGCATAATAGTGCATAGAATGTGAATCTATATTGACTTGTGTTGCTAAATGTTTATTGCATCAAAGAAAAAGGTACTTGTGTTCAAATTGTGGAAGACCGCATACTGGAAAAAGACCACAAGGAACCCACAAAATGTTTGACGTAAACTGAAGTTAGATATACCCCCCTGTCATAAACCTTACAAGCTGGTGTTGTGGAACTACATATAATCTCTAGTCACAAGCAACCCAGGTTCAATCATTGTCAGAAATGCTGTTAGTAACTACAGAGCAACACAACTATCAAACCAGACCCGCGCCCAAGTCTACAGGCGCGTGTCTTTAAAAGCACTCTCAGCATTTCATGAACAATATATCATTGATCCCCCCCAAAAAGATCAGACAACCCTGGATTCCCCTCAGACCCCCCCTCCACCCTGTGCCACTAAGTACTGTACTTGAGTAACGGTTTCTCCTTCAACCAATCCTTCAATATGGTTTGATGTTCCCTGTCCAAAAACACATTTTCCTTTTGGGTCTCTTGCATGCCAAGTTGTAAATCTACCAGATGGACCTCAGTCCTCCTGAAACCCAGGTCAGTGCAACATTGCACTCCGACAGTCCTCCTGCACTACTACATCAACCCAAGTGCAGATGAGCGCTGTACAAATTACATGCAACTGAAGGGGGCTGCAGAACTGCGTAGCCACTCGTCAATGTGGAACCTGCCTTCTCCGCTGAATTCAGAAATTATACCCTATTCCAGACGATCTAAGCATTTGACATAGAATAAGGTGAATGTTTCTCACCTGTAACGCCTGTACTCCAGCATTGGTAGCTTTTATAGATTCACATGCTGTGAATATTCCCGGTCATCAGGCTGGGAATCCTGAGTTACATTTTGATTCCCTTTGCCCTAGGCAAGAAGAACCAACATTTTGTAGCCTAAAATCCGTCTTATGGGTGCTTTTGGTCCCCACTAATGGGACCTCCAGTAGCCTTTGACTAGACCCTCCTCTTCCCCTCAAATTCTGACCCTGCGATAATAGATGTCCATAGGGTGTAAGTGGCTTTACCTGAATCTATGAAAGATACCAATGCTGGAGAACAGGAGTTACAGGTAAGATACTTTCTCCTTCTCAATCATTGGATCTCTCATAGAATCACATGCTGTGAATAGATGATCTAGTAGTGTACAGATACTGGAGGTGCATACAGGTAAAAACCAGAATACCTTACAGCATATCCATAGGATCGTACATTAATGCTCTACCTGTATGCACTTCTTCAGGATGTTGCTTCTCCGTTGCTTCTCCAGGCAGTAGTGCTTCATAAAGGTATGCAGCACTGACCATGTAGTCGCTTGGCAGATGACTAATCGGGACCCCCAACCGCCGATGCCCCTGTAGCTCTAGTTGAATGTGCATGCAGAGGGGCTTCCCCGCAGACCTGTAGCAGAAAACAATGGCCGACAAGATCCACCTCCCTATGCTTTGGCTTGGATAGAGCATTGCCTTTATTCGTCAGGCCATATGCTAAGAAGAGTTGCATTGATTTCCTGAAGGACTGTTCTGTCAATGTAGTATTTCAACGCTTGCTTGATGTCGAGCGAGTGCAATGCCACCTCTTCCTGTGATGAAGGCTTGCTAAAGAAAACCGGCCTGGCCATCATGGAATTCTTGTAAAAGTCTGAAGGGATTGTGGGAACGAATCACGGGTTTGTCATGAGAAGTACCCTGTCCTTCTGGAAACTAATGTAGGGTTGGTTAATTGCGAGGGCTTGCAGCTCCGACACCCTCATTGCCGACGTAACAGCCACCAGGAAGGCCACTTTCCACGACAGGTATCTTAGTGCTGTAGAGACCATAGGTTCAAACGGTTTCCTCATGAGCCCTGAAAGTACGGTGTTGAGGCTCTGTTAGGGAGAATTCTCAGAAAAGTGCTAATTCCCTCGACCTTAGAGTCCCCCAGCAACTTTGTTGGATTTTGAGGACTTGATTTTTTTTTAACCTGGAAAGAGCGAGTCCCTTTTTCCCCACTCTCTCATGTATTTTAATGTGATTTTGTACACTGTTTCTTTTGGTAGTGGTGTCTGACAAACTCCATAGGCATCATCTTTTACATTGCGTCACACAGCACCTTCAGTGCAGTGACACAGGGAAGTCTTTAGATTTCCCGAAGTTTCAAATACCTTCTATGGGATAAACTACTGTTTCCCAGAGCAGTAAAGTGAAATTGACTTTACTTTCATTTGTAACTTTATAGACCCAGCACACACTATCTTTCAATAGAGTGCTGGAGGGGTTACTTAGTATCCCCTTTGTCTAGCTTCTCATGTAACATTTTTATGTTACCCTTTCCTCACTGAATGGCTAGTGGCAGTGGTTTACTTTTAACTACAGTGGTATGCATTTACGACGGGCTGCGTTTGCCGCTGCAGTAAAGCACCCAAGGGTGCCATTTTTGTCAAAATGGCCCTGGTCGTCTTTTTTTTGCCATTTCTTTGTGAAAAGGTCAAGTTGAGATTTACTCTGCACGCCAAACCAGGGTTGGTCCCTTTGTTCATTTTGCCTTTGGCGGGATTCACAAGTAAAGCCTGCCTCTGGCTCCAGGGTGTCTGGCGGGGGCAGTAACCAAGAGAGGTGCCCGAAACTCCCTGTGCTTAGTCTCCTAGGAGACAGGAATGCACTCTTAGGTGATTGGCTGGTTGGCTGTCCTGCAAGGACAGCCACGCTGCTGGGTGACTGACAGCTAGGCTGGAATGAATGGGAGCAAGCTGCATAAAAGGCAAGGCTTTTTGGCTTGGAAGGCAGAGTCGACCACTGGACAAAGGAATCCGAATAAGAACTTTAAGAGGTTGCCTGCTGCAACTCCTGGACCGCTGGTTTGCCCAGTGAAGCCCTGCTGCTGTGCTGTAACTCCAAATTTGTATCAACAGAGAAGCCCCTGCAAGGACGACTTCTCCCTTTGAGTTGGTGGGACCAATCAACTCCAAAGTAAGCCACCTGGACATCCTCTCGAAGCTGGTCGTGTTTCCACTGAAGTTGCTGCTGGAACCAGATAGCCAGGGAGAGGAACACCAGTTTGTGTGCATTGCTTTTAAGCTAGCTCCAGAAAGATCCTCCTATCTCCCAGGAAGCAGGACTGACCGAGCCTGAGCCCCAATAGAGTGCGGGACCCCAGATGCAAGGAAAGTCAAGATAGACAGCCAGGAACCGCATTGTTGCCATTTGCGGTAGTCGCGAGGAGCTGAAACACTGAAGTGCCACTTGTTGGAAAGATTGCCAGTTGCGAGCGGTGACCGTCCCATTGCAGTGCAGGAGTCCCCAGAAGTCCTCCCTCTTGTCCTAACAACTGAGGCTCAGGAACAGCGAGATGTGCAGAGCTGCACAGGAACAGAAGTCATCTGCTGCACTGTTTCTTCAACCTAACAGTGTCACTGTGGTAAAGTTGAATCTAGAAAGTGTACCTAAAAGCGTCACTGTGGTATAGTTGAATCTAGAAAGTGTGCCTAATAGCGTCACTGTGCCAAAGTTTGAACTTACAAGGTATGCCTAATAGCGTCACTGTGATATAGTTGAATTTAGAAAGTGTGCCAAACATCATCACTGTGCCAAAGTTTGAACTTAGAAAGTGTGCCTAATATCATCACTGCTGAAGTTTATTCTAGAAAGGGTGCCTAATTAGCGTCACTGTGCTAAAGTTGAATCTAGAAAGTGCCCAATAGCGTCACTGTAGTATAGTTGAATTTAGAAAGTGTGCCTAATTAGCGTCACTGTGGTATAGTTGAATTTAGAAAGTGCGCCTAATAGCGTCACTGTGGTATAGTTGAATACAGAAAGTGCACCTAATAGTGTCACTGTGGTATAGTTGGGGTTTCCTGTTTTAGGGGTTTCTTTGTTTTTTACTTCTGGGGTGTTTTTCCACTGTTGTCAAAAATGTTCACAATCAGTGTTGGTCAGTGTTTTCCGGGCAGCCCTTTAAAAAAAACGTGGAGAACTTTTTTCCAGCGTAAACACAGATTTTATTTTATTGTTTAATTGCATGTATAGGTAGGGTTATATTTCTCAGCACAAGATGTTATAACTACTTTATGTCACAATCAGCCACACTTTTACATACGCTCTGTATGTCCATACCGTGACACATGCCACCTAGTGCACCTACATTAAACACATTTCTGTACACGTAAGTTTAGGCCATGGGCCTTTTGCCTGTATTGCAAACACCCGCGGGTGACTTTTCTACAGAAATCAATTTAGTTGATGATATATACACACATGCATTATTGTGATTAGTAGTGTTAGTATTTTATTGCATGTGTAGGAAGATAGACACATTTTATTATTATTATTGTTCTAACACAGTCAAAGATGGCCAAACACATAAGCTCTCTATACAGTATACAGCATCATCATCACAGACAGCGCACCTCGTAATACTTGTACTGTTGCTAGATTGACTCTGAAAAGGCGTGAATTACCATAATATCAGGTGCCAGGCCTATCATTGACTCTGGCTAAGCTCCTTCCACTAGTGCTATTGTATAATCTGGTTTACATTCATTCAAAGGTGGAAAGCACCATTGTGGTTAGAGAGCGTGTTTAAGCAAAGTCGGTTGTGAAATGTGAATAACCATCATTTTAATGAAAGCGGGAAATGCCAGACCGTCATGGTGATTAGTGTTCTGTTTCAGTCACAGTTCTAAATTTCAGGGCCTTTTCAAGTTAGGTGTCCAGTGTGATGGCAAGATGTCAGGCAAGGATCGGAAACTGTTAAGTGCTGTGACATGCATAACAAAAATCCTACTGGCCCTCTTTTGATGAGAAGGCTTGAGGAGATCGACTGCATGCTGCGGGCACTACGAATCTGGTAATATTGTATTCATTCCATTCCCTTCGATGCCCGAGTATAAACAGAAAGTTGGAGGATCTATTAGAGCCGTTCTCCAATATTTCCACCCCTGCTCTTTAAGCTCATCAGAGAGTGGGTGTAACTCTTCTCGCCTAATATTGTTCTTTTTTGCTTCCAGTCAATTCTACCTTCTGCCAGTAGGTGGCAATGGTGAATAATCATTTGCCACTTCAGCAATGTATATTCCAAAACACAGTGTTGAAGCAGAGCTATGAGGACAGCTCATTGGCAATGCCTCCTGGTCTTGCAGAACAATAGGTGTTCGAATCTGCGGCACTTTGCAATTATAAAAATTATTAAATACTGGGTTTATTGGAGTCCCCGGAATCGAATGAATCCCTATGTATAGTTGAATCTAGAAAGTGTGCCCAATATCATCACTGTGGTAATGTTTAGAGGATGCATCTCCTATTTATCCTATGAATATGCTATGTACCTGTATGCCCATGTTATCTGTATCACATGTTTACCCTATCCATCCTGTCGCTTTATATTGTGGCCCTACTTTGATTTCCTCTATTCTACCAAGACTTTTAAAACATTGTGAAAGACTTCCTACTTACCTGCAAGAAGTGCTTCAGTTCACCTGGACTTTTGCCAACTTAAACATTGCCGGCCTGGCTCCCAGAGTGACTCTTCTATCCTATGTTTAAGTGTTTCTGCCTTCCTTAAAGGAAAGGCTTAACTGACTTTGCATTGGGGGTTATTGAAAGTACTTACCCGCTTAAGAATCCTTGTGTGAATACTTGTTTTATTCTGATCCCTCTTTTCTTTGACACACTCCTAAGAAAGTCTGAATGCAAACAGTGATATATAAATGTCCACAGCACCCTAGCAATTGATGTCAACTGAGGGTGTAGGTAGTGTCTGTGAGCCATCCCAAATGGGTATCTGCGGATTCAGAAAACAAAGTGTGTATTATTTTGAAAGTGCATTTGTGTGTTGCTTAACATTGTTCCCTTCTGAAGAAGGCTTACTATAACTGACTGGTAAATAAATTAATAATGGTTTACTCAAGAAATCTTGTAAGAGTTTATTTGAATACTTGTCACTGTGAATCTCTGTGTAACTCCCCTACAGCTCACACTGCCCCCTCTTGAGATCAGCCGGGCTACTCGACCACACTACCAACCTGTGTAGTACAAACTTATACCAAGGTTTGGGTTCCTATTGCCAGGAGGTCAGGGTTGTGTAGTGCACCCAAAGGGTACTGCATAAAATCTTGCCTAACAGGCTCCATTCTGGCGACATCCATTTTACTGGTGGAAACGTTCTGAAAAGTCCTAGAAGGAAATGCTTTATGAGCTTGTGTCCGTAGTGGGAAATGCCTCTCTCCCGTCTGGTGTACCTAGAGATGGCCGAAAAATGCACTTTAATAGAAATGTGGGCAAGGCCCTGTTTGGCCAAACCTAGCAGGTATGGCAGTACCTCATCCAGTGGCACCCGGAACGGATTCAGCATTTCCTGGTGTTTCTCGCGTTGGATTTCGCACCACTTGCAAAACCGCTTCCACTTCAGGCGGTATGACTGGTTGGTGGCAGGGGCTCTCGTTGCCAATAGGATTGGTCTACACTAATGTGATATGTTTAGGCTTACGAACTCCGCGAAGTCAGAGCCACACTGTCAGGTGAAGTGACTGGAGGTCATGGTGTAGAAGTATTTCCTTGCCTTGTGTCGGGATGTCTGGTCGATTGATGAGTCGAATGGGTTTGTTCCTGGAGACCTGGATCACATCGGAGTACCAGTGCAATGAGGATTACCTTGCAGGCATGCCACGTGATCGTCTGTGTTGTCCTGCGCAGGGGTGGCAACGCTTATGCGAAGAGTCCCTCCCATGGAAAAGCGAACGTGTTTCCCTTTGAGGCCTTTTGGGGCGTCCTGCTGGCGTACCTGGCACACTTTGTTGTGGATCGTGGTGAACAGGTCCATGTTGGCAGACCCCAGAACTGGAATAACAACTGCAGCGTGAGTCGAGCTCTCATTCGTGGTTTTGGGACACTTGCCTGCTGAGGCTGTACGCGGTCTGATTCTGCATCTCCGAAAGGTGGAATGCCTGGATGCTGATCTCGTGGGTAATGGTCCAGCGCCAGGTCAGTTGAGCTTCCTTGGACAATGTCTTTGACTATGTCCCTCCTTGCTTTCGCAGATAATACATTGTGGTGGTGTTGTCTGAGGGCTTTGACCGTCCAGTTCTTCAGTATTGGGAGTAATGACTTGAGCACCCACCGAACCGTCTTGCTTGACCAACATTGAAGCTGCTAGCACAGTTTGAGCATGATACGCTGTTTGTTCTCCCAAGATCTGGTGACCTGGGACCAGTTCGCTACCAAGAATTCTTGCAGAAGTTTCATATGGAGTCTGCAGTGCAAGACTAGTGGTATGCAAGACACCATAGTCCCAAGCAGTTGCATGCATTGTCGCACTGTTCTTAGTTTGGTGTGAAAGTCTTCAGCAGGGTCGCATGGGCGTTCACTGTGTCGCAGAAGGGACGCACCCTATGTTCCTGGGTGGAGAATTCCGCTCCATGGAATATAAATCTCCTGGGTGGCCGCAAGAAGGATTTCCTGTAATTGATGGTGAAGTCCAATGTTTTTAATAGACTCACTGTTGCTGCTATAGAAGACTGTACTCCCTTCCTGGATGGGGTACCCACCAGACAGTCAAAAAAAAGATAAACGTGGTGTCCCTTGTTTGCGCAGGCTGGCTGTGACTGGTGCGAGGCAGTTCGTGAAGGTGTACAGAGCAGATTTCAGGCCGAATGAAAGGCCCTTGAATTGGTAGTGTGACTTTCCAACCACCTTTCCAACCACAAACCAGAGGTATTTTCCGGTGCCCTGGATGGATGGGAATGTGAAAATATGTTTCCTGGAGATCCGGGGATGCGAGGAATTTGTGGTGCTGCATTGCTTCTATTACCTGTTGCAACGTAACCATAGTGAACCTTCTGGCGCTTTATGAATTTGTTTAAGATCCTTAGGTCTGGAATAGGCCTCCATTTTCCATCCAGTTTGCGGACGACGAAATACCAGGAGTATACTCTCTTTCTCCTTGTGCACCGGTGGGTGATGGTTTGCTGGTATGAGAGGGCGATGTTTGTTTTAACTCTAGTAGGTGCCTGTATAATACCATATCCAGCACTCATTTGTCCTTTGTTATGTCTCTCCAGTTTCGGGCAAACCTGGAGATCCTCCCTCTCAGGGCGCCAGGGGATGATCTGTCACTGTTGGGTCTTGCCCTGCCATCCCCTCTGGGTTCCAGAGGGCTGCTTGTGGCGCTGACTTTGACTATGGTCTTCTGATTTCTTGTACCCCATGTAAGATCTCTTGTACCCCTGAGAGTAATCTGTCGAGCCCCTAGAGTATTGACGTTTCTTGTTGGATGAGGACGTAGATATTCTGCAGGCTGCTCCTCTGAACTGACGAAAAGGTTGACGGTTCTGCAGAGATGTTAAAGACTTGACTGTCGGCATCTGTTTTCCTTATTTTTAGAGCTTCATCAATCTTGGGTACGAATAGCTCATCCCCCTCAAAGGGCATTTCCACTACCCTATGGTGGACATCTGGCTGGAAATGTGTACATCAGAGTCATGCTCGTCTTCTCAGGACCGATAAGTTGGGCACTTGCTTAAAACCTGTTTCTGCCAGGTACACCGCCATGTTTTTTAAAAAAAACAATTTTATTAGTTTTCAAACAAACAATACAAATCAAACATACAGTGCATATATCAACAATCCAATTGCACATTACTTAGTTTTGAGCACTGCTTCCCTTATCCCACCCCCCCATTCCGAGCCTATTACTTCCCAAATTCCGTTCTCACATCTTGTGGTGAGATCTCCTCTTCCATGGGTTCCGTCAGGTCTTGTATTGACCCAAACAACTCCGCTATTAGTGCTTTCCAAGCCATCAGGGTCTCTGTCTCTTCCTCCCCCCTAACACTGCACGCTTCTTGCCATACCATGGTTTCTGCCTACGCCCATTTCTGCAGATCTTTCCACCACACCTCTACTCGTGGCATGTTTTCCACCCCATAGCAATTCTTCTCATATGCTAAATCTTTTTAATTTACCCACATGCTCAAGTTTCTGTGATCTGGGGAACCCTCCCAGCAAGCAGGCCCACACTGAGTCCACCACAATCTCGACCCCCTTCTCCACTAGTTTTTGTGCAACCTCACTCCAGAAACGCTCAATAACCCTGACCAAAACATATGTACCATACCCGCCCTCTCTTCATCACATTTTGGACATGCTTGCCATCCTGCATTTTCAAACCTAGCTATCCTCTGGGGCGTCATATACGCCCTATGCGTAACATATAGCTGTATATGCTTTAACCTTGCATTCCTCGACACCCTCTTATGGTACCCCTGGGCCCGTTCCCACATCCCGTCCTCCATTGGGGCTCCTACTTCCGCTTCCCAGTCTTGTCTCAATTGTGTTACCTCCTTCCCAACTTTGGTCATCATCATCTCATATATTCTAGATATCTCATGTCCCCCCCTCAGAAATGTATATCAGATCTATGGTAGCAGCCAGTTCTTCCTCCAATACCGTTTCGGGCCACGTTCTTTTAATCCTTTGCACCATTCTATGGTACATAATATATTGGCCTGTGTGTAACCCGGTCTCCTCACCCAGCACCTCAAAATGTTTGATAAACCCCTCACACTAGATATCCCCCATTGTTGCTAGCCCAACCGATTCCCAGTGGTTCCTAATTATCATCCTAAGCTGCTTTTCTCCCCCCGTCGGTGCAACCAATGGTACTTGCGGGGAACAAAGGGATGGGTTCTCCATCATCTGGCATGCTCTGCGCCACATCCTCCATCCCAACATCATCATTTTGGGACACCCTTCCATCTCTGTCTTGGGCAACCACATCATCTCTTTCAAGTAAAATGGGGCACAATCTTGGCTAAACAACCTGGATTCAGAGGTCGCATCATCTGAGAACCATTTGGCAACATATTGCAGTTGGCTTGCCACATAATAGACCTCATAATTGGGCAGTTTTATCCCCCCTTACTCATAGAAATTCTGTAGCTTCCATAGTGCCACCCTGTTTCGCGTGCCAAGGTACAGGAAATCCCTACACACACTATTCAGTTTAATGAAGAGCCTCTTAGGTATCAGGTATGGTATATTCCCAAAGTAGTGCAGGAGCCTAGGTAGGACCACCATCTTTAGCACTGCCCCTCGTCCTATCATTGCTAAGGGCAGCTTCACCGAAAATCTCATGCTATTTTCAATTTTTTTAATAGCTACCTCCGTGTTATGCATGGGCTCCTCTTCCACTGTGTGGTACACATCTATCCCTAAATAGCAAAATGTACTGACCGCCCATAGTATCTTTAACACCGGTAACCGTTCCGTTCGTATTCCTCTATATACACCCAGTGAGAACATGCTAGATTTCTGAGGGTTCACTGATATACCAGACAACCCCGCATATCTCTCGATCACTTCTAGAATGTATTGGAGATTTTCCTCCGGGTGCCGCAAGTACAGCAACATTTCATCCGCATACAGGGAGATCAAATGTCTTTCCCCTCCCACAGCTATACCTATGATATCATATTGTTGCCTCAAGTATATTGCTAGGGGTTCCAGGGCCAATATGTAGAGCATTGGGGACCAGGGACATCCCTGTCTTGTCTCTCTGCTAAGCTGCCACCTTCCTGATATCACTGCTCCCGTTTTAACTCTGGCTAGTGGTTCACTATAGAGCATCTTCGCCCACTGTATATAACCTGGTCCCATCCCATAGCCCGCCAATGCTGCCAGCAGCCATGGCCACTTAACCGAATCAAAGGCCTTTATCGCGTCTAGTGACACAACCGCCATTTCGCGCTCGCTCTCGCTCCCAACTTCAATAACTCTTTGAAGTCGTCTATGATTATTGGTTATATTCCTGTTCCGGACATAGCCCGTCTGTTCAGGATGTATTAGTTTACCAATAACCCTCCTCAATCTGTTGGCCAGGACAGCCGTCAATATCTTGCTGTCTTGATTCAACATCGACAAGGGTCTATAGGAACCGCAGCTATGCCCAGGCTTGTTAGGTTTGGGAAGCGGTATTATAATCGCTTCTCTAAGTGACTCAGGCAATCTTCCCATCTCAAACGCTTCATTTAACATTTCTAACAATGGGGGAAGCACTTCTTCTTTATATGCTTTATAAAATTCACTTGGGAGTCCATCAGCCCCAGGAGTCTTACTAGTGGGCAACTGCCTCAACACCTCCACTAGCTCCTCCAGGGTAATCGGTGCATCCAGCTCCTCTCTTTCCTCCGCACTGATCTTGGGCAATCCTATATCCTCCAATGTTTCTGTTATCTCGCGATCACTCTCCCCCTCATCTCCATATAATAGCCTATAATAGTCTACAAACTCCTGATTAATTTCCTCTTGGGTGTCAGCCACACTACCATTTTCCCCCGTTATTGTCCTAATCGTGGCTCTAGGGGTTTCGCTCTTGTATAACCACGCCAAAAGCCTTCCTGGTGTGTCCCCTCCCGCATGCTGTCTCTCTATATATTTTTTTATAATTGAGGTTTCACAGTCTTTCCCAGTGACCTGCGCATTTCTGCTACAGCCCGAGTATCAATTCCATTTCTGCCTTAGTATTACTTCCTCCCTTCTGTGTCTTTTCTAGTTCCCCTTCGGTCTCTCTTAGGTCCGGAAGGATCCCCCCCCTGCAGACCTTTAGATTTTGCTATGGCTACCCCTCTAATCACAACTTTAAAGGCTTCCCAAAGTATGCCCGCCGAGTCCACACTGCCAGTATTGGTTTCAAAATAGTTTATAATCTCCTCCCTCATATCCTCCCTAAAAAAGGGGCCTTTCAGTGCCTCCGCTCAGAGGCTCCATGTCGGATTCCTTGCTCTCGAGGGGCGGTATTGCCATCCAAGAATCAGGGGAGAGTGGTCCGAGAGGACCCTTGCTTTATATTCCACCTGTGTACATTCTGTAATTACATCTGGCATAGCAAAGATATAGTCCAACCTAGTGTGCAACTGTTGCAGGGCGGAATAATGAGAGTATTGCCTTTCTTGGGGGCGTTTCATCCTCCACACATCTCCCAGACCCAAGTCATCCAGCAATGTCTGCAGCGCCCTAGCTGCTGAGCAAGTCTATCTTCCCATCCGATCTATCCCCTCTAGGGTTTAGTACACAGTTAAAGTCCCCTCCCCAGATTACCGAACTCCCCATACACATGCCAAGATTTGTACACATTGTTCTGAAATATACTGCTGTATTCTGATTCGGGGCATATGTATTTACAATGCTTATCTCCCTGTTTTCCACCAATCCCCTCAATATGACCATCCTCCCGTCCTTCTCAGCTATTTCCTGCAACAGCTGAAATGCGACATGCGGCGCCACCCAGATAAGCACTCCTCTGGCATAGGCCGAATATTAGCATCCCACCATAATTCCTTTCCATTTCTTAGCAATCATCTCTGTGTCAAATGGGTGTCCTGCAGCAGTGCAATGTCTATCTTTTGCCTTCGTAGGTACATGACCTTATTTCTCTTCAAGTAGATATTTAACCTCCTGACATTCCAAGTAATTATTTTAAGATCCCCCATGGCCCATCAGAGTTCCACCCCTCCCTCCACCGGTGCAATCCAGATCCAAACTCCATCTCAATCTATGTAGGCTCGGTTCCCAATTTAAACTCCCCTTAACTAAAACACCCTTAACTCCCCACTCGACCTCCCTCCAACCTCCCGTCCCATCCCCAACATCACCTTCCCCAACTGTTGCCCAGCTCCATCCCTGGATCTCAGGCACCCCCGCATCTAGCCCTTTCTGGCTATAGCCTGTACTCGCAGCTCAGCAGGGTGAGGTCACTCTAGTGGCTATCCTACTACTACTCGGGGGGCAGGGTGTCTACGTCCACCCGCTCCTATCTGCTTCTATTCGGCCACGCATGGCTACTTAATTTGCTTATGTGCTCCACATTCTATATTCCAGTCCATTAACATCAAAAATCAAGGATACCATGGCCTAGTTTCAACATTATCCCTCGGTGCCCCTCCGTCAGCTTCTCTATAACAGTCTATACTGGGATACCCCGCTTTGTCATTTCAATATGCATCAATATCCCCTTCACTTATCGTGTTCCTCATGGGCCTGCTCCGCATCTCGTTCCGGGCAGCCCTGTAGGTCCAGCCATGTCGCTGCTTCCTCTGGGGTGTCAAAAAAAGAACATTCTGCTTTTGTGCAACGCTTTCAATTTCGCAGGGTACAGACGCATGTATTTAATCCATCCATCCATGCGTAGCCTCCTCTTGACTGCCACATAGCTATACCATTGCCTTTGGACTAACATTGTGTAGTCAGGATACGCTGTTATAGTGGCTGAAGCCCTGTCGATCGTTCCCCCTTTGCGAAAGAACTCCAAAATCTTTTTGCGGTCTTTATAGTTGAGTATCTTTGCAATTATTGCACGGGGAGGGGCCACAGGCTTCGGTTTCCTCGTGAGGACTCTGTGCGCGTTCCACTGTAAATCCTTGCGAGAGTTTGTCAGCTCCTATTTCCTGTAGGATGATGTTTTCCACATAGTCCGTGGGGTCTTGGCCTTCTTCCCACTCCGGCAGGCCAACCACGCGAATGTTATTCCTTCTCGCCCTCCCTTCGGCTTCCTCCGCACGGTTCTCCAGGTTAGCTACCTGCTGCTTCAGTATGTGAACCTCTTTTGCATTATTGGTGCTGGTGTCTGTGTTAGTTTTCATCACACTCTCCAGGCTGCTCGTTCTGTCTGCCAGCGCCCTGACATCTTGTCACAGCAGGGTAACTTCTATGCCCACTGCATCTATTTTAGCCTCCAAGGAAGTTCACAAATCCGTCATCGCTGCCCTCCATGAGTCTCTCAGCTCCATTATAGCCGTCAGTATTTGGCGGTTTCACTAACCAGGGTACTCTCCACGGACGAGGTTGCGCCACTTTGCATCGTCACTGCAGGAGACTGTTTTGGCAAATGTTTCCATCGTGGATTGCTTACTTTTGCACTTGGCCCCTCTCCCCGTCATCTTGCGATATTGATTATGTGTCTGGGGTTACTCAACCGTGATGTGGCAATTCTGTTTCTGCCTCTCCGTCTTACTGTGGCATCAATATGTCACTTCTGGCCAGGAGCCATTGTCCTTGATGAGCCCTTGTACCTGTTTGTGTGTGTTAGGCTGTATCTTCGGATGGGTTGTGTCCTCCCACGGCTACAACTGTCCTTACTGCGGCTTGTAGACTGCTTCTGGCTTCCAGCTGGGCCAATCGTATCTCGGGCTCATAATACTCTGTGCTCCACTGCCTGCATTCACTGAGATTTCTCCAGTGTCATCATTGGCCTAATTTAGCCCGTATGTCACGCTCTCCAGTAATAACCCACAGTGTCCGTTCATTCACTCCTCAGGGCCTTTTGCTTGCCCTTTTTGCCACCTTCTCAGTCTTCAGCACATGCATTCCCTTTTCCACAGGTAATGTCCCAGGCCAGCACCTTTACTACAGTCTGTTCCCTTATACATATATATAAGGCACTGTTATCCAGCTCGTTGCGCGCGCACGCAAGGCAACAATTCTTTCCTTTATTTTGACAGGGAAGGAGAGCACATGATTTTATCAGTTTGTACATGGAGGTGCTGTGGGGTCACATTCCGCATCTTTCTCCTGTTCTTCCTCAGCCCTTTGATCGTGTGGGTAACGGTATCGCCTTCCAAGCCGTTCGTCCAGGAGTGCAACAATGTTTTTGCTGCGTCTGCTCCAGCCCGGCAATGTCTATCAGTTGAGAGCAGTAAGACCGCGTTGGTTCCAACCCAGGACAAGTCCCTTGTGTTTGAAACAATGCATCCCCTTCTTCGGCCGCTGTTCATGTGCAGCAGAGGCACTCCTCGCGAAATCCGTGCTGGGTTCGCTTAAGCCACACAGAGCCCCAAACAGCTCCCTCACTGCTACAATTTTAGCCGCTTGGAACACTGTTTTTCATCCGGTGCCCACCGCCGCTGCTCTCAGCCCCCTCCGCAACACAAACGCTGCGTCCACGGTGCTGTGCGCTTTAATCACCAATGCGGCAACAGGCTCTGCGGTGCAAGCGTTTTTCTTCCCGCAGCCGGCCTCACACACCACGATCCTTCAGTCCAACGCTCGGGTCATTAGGCTCGAGTCCTTTGTTGGCCGCCATCTTGTGCCCCAGTCTTTCAGTGCGGCCACATCCGAATAATACTTTTGTCTATGAAGCCTCTGATTCGTTTGCAATTTTCAGTTAGTGTGGAGCACACGTTCCAACGTCCCTGCTTCTATTTGTGGACGCCGTGAGTCATTTTGAGCGTGTTTGTCAGCGGATCAATCATGGATCCATCGGAGCAGCTCCATGAGACACATCCTGCTGCATGGCTAGCTGGCCACACCCGTCCACCGCCATGTTGATCCCCAGGCTGGAGGACTCTTCACCTTCCTTTAGGATTGCCTTTGCCTCCTTACGCTTCCCCTCTGGGAGAGGCTCCAGCATTGGAGCGAGCTTTTGCCACATCTCCCCCTCATATCTAGCTATGATGGCTAGGGAGTTGGCTGCTTTCACTGTTGTGGCTCCAAGCACCAAGACCCCTCCCCTGCTACCCCCCCAAGCATCTTGTTGACACGCCTCATTGTCCGGTGGTATTGCGCATTTTTGCTTCTCAGATTTCGTTTTCCGGCTTGCTGCAGCCAATCCTACTGACTCGGGAGATGGCTGAGAAGTAAGACATTTTGGGGCATTTTCTGGTGGGTTGTATTTTTTTTTTTTAAAAAAATCGAGGCAGCCTTTCACGGCTGGAATTGTGAATGGTCATTTCATTATTTTCAGTCCCTCTTGCCAGACGTGGTCGAGGATGGGAATTGAGACCACTGCTTTTTTCCCTCTTACCCATATGGTCAAATAAAAAGCATTCCTTCTCATACTCAGAGGCGAACTCCTTGCACGCCTTCATCACTGTGGAATGGAACCCTGCGATATCGTCAGGGGAGATGGTTTTGCTGATTAGTCTTCCTGGGGACATTCCTGCGGGGAATCAGTGTCCCAATCATTGTCCCGCCTCGGGGAGTCGGATGAAAATGTGGTATCGCAGGGTTAGTCTGCATCTGTATCTGTTAGCGCCCCATCTTCCAGCACTAAACTTAACAATGGTGAGACGGTACTGCTTCTTTTGCCTGAGGGGGAGATTAGTGTTGGTGATGTACTCCTGCCTCTGCTTATTGGTTGAAGAACGGGGGATGCTGGCAGGGATGAAGAAAACGACCTGAACTGTGCGTGTCCTCTAGAGGACCTTTCTGACCTTCCCCACAACATAGACCATGATCTTGGAGGAGACTGCTGTGGTAACGCTGGTTGAGGTGGTTGCAAGGCTGGCATCACTGGTCTCATCAGAGCTGCATCAAGCTGAGTGATTACTTTCTGCAGAGTAGAGAGTACCTGCATCGATAGTAGGGCATGTGGGTTGGTTAACAGCACCCTCACTTCCCTTTATTGGACTTGTAGTTGGGTGGGCCCCATGGGCGGTGCTGGACCTGCCTCTTCTTATGGCCGTCCTTCTGGTAGGTCCCCTTCCTGAATAGGACTACCTGTCGTCGTTGGCCTAGCTGGAGTCTTCTCCTGTTTCATAAACAACTGTTCTGAGTCTGACTCATCAGCGTGCTGATGCTGAGTTCTGAACTCAGTGTCTACTTCATACTGTAATATCTCCTCTGGCATTACATTGGAGTATTGGATAGGGGAGATCTGTCCGATGTGTTGTGGTTGTGTGGACTTGTCTGGCTCAGGAGGCTGCGCCCCCCCCCCCCCCCCCCAGAGGAAGTTTTTGCCTTTCCATTGACTGGGCTGTCGTCAACAGCATCAGTGACAAGTCTTCTTCTGTGGTTTCTTGAGCCTGAGCGTGTCTCCTTCGCTGCTGCTGAGATTGTAGCCCGGGGTTACAAGACCATGTTTGTGCTCTCTTTTTCCATGGGTTTCTTCGTTGACGAGTCCGATTTATGATGTGTCGTGGACGAGCTAGTTATGTGGAGTGTAGTCGACGAGCTGGACGTGAAGTGTCGATGAGGTCGTTTTATGTGGTGTCGTCGAAGGGTTAGATGCCTGATATTTTGTCGTTGATGACGGGCTGCCCTTATGCAACTTTTGCAGCTCCTTCCCCGTTGTCAAAGTTGGGTGCTTATGAACCTCAACAGCTTTCATCGATATGTGCTTAACTGTTTTCGGACTGGCTGATTTGGTGCTTATGTCTACGGCCGTAGTGGCTGTGACCAGCCCCGCAGGTTTCTGTTGCCCCCCCCCTGTGGGCTCAGTGACTTTGACGAGGCCTCGCCCTCTCCCACTGACTGTGCTTATGTTTTTCCACTGACTTGCCAGCTTCAGCTCCTGACTTCCGCCCCAGCGACTTCTGGCCTTTTCTGTGCAACAATGGCTTCTCTGGCCCCTCCAGTCTCTTCTCGCCTGCTGTCGAAGGCAATCCTGTGTTTGGTCTTCTTCACTGGCCGCTCTTGGTCGATTCATCGTTGGAGGGGTACTCAGGGTAGTTGTCCCTCATTGAGCCAGCAGACCAGCCTTCTGTTTCTATCTTTGAGAGTCTTGGAACTAAGGCCGACAGATACTGCAGTTTTCAACGGTGTGGTGAGAGTAACAGTAGCATATGCAGCCGGAGTGCTCATCTCCCTTATATATGTTTTTCAGGCCACAAGTGGGACAGGGCTTAAAAAGGGGTCTCCTTTTGCCCTCCATCCCCAGAAAACCTCCATAACTTGAGGTAGTAGACCTGATGTTGTAGAAATGAAGAAGAAGAAAATGCTTCTTTTTGAAGATGTTGTTTGTTTGAAGATTTTAACCTAAACTCTGACAGTGGAAAACCAGGATGACTCCCTCAGCTGAACATGCAGTTAGAATCTGAGGGGAAGAGGAGAGTCTAGTCTAAGGCTACTCGAGGTATCATTGATGGGGACCAAAAGCACCCATAACAAGGGTGTTAGGCTATGAAGGCTATAAAATGTAAGTTCTTCTTGCCTAGGACAGGAGGAATCAAGATGTAACTGATGATTCCCAGCCTGACGACGGGGAATATTCACAGCATGTGGATCTATGTAAGATCCAATGCTGGAGAACGTGAATAAACACTTCACTTTTTGCCATTTTCTCATAGGGTCTGTTTGAATTACATACATTTTAGAACATTTCAAATTGAAACTGCCAAGACACATGTTTTGTTAACTGTTTATTTTATGAAACTGAACTATGTACAGTAAATTGACAATTTCTACACCACTTTTTTCGACTGTTTGAATATAATGTGGTTTTATAAGATTCTGCAGCTGCAACACTCGGTTACAGTAATATATCATAAACAGTACTTCTAGATTTCCCTGCAGTGTACAGTATTCCTAAGGAATTAGTTGATAATGCAGAATATTATAGATTTGCCAGCCAAAAGTGCAGTTTATTATAGTATCTGTAATTCAAGAAAAGTTATCTTAGGCCACTTGACACATATGGTGCCACAGCGTGGCCAGCTAGTGGTTTATTTGGACCTGCTTCGTAAAATGTAAAACTAAAAATAACATTCACAAAAACACATATTGCCTCATGAGCAAACTTTAGATTGTACCAAGTCAATAAGCTTACCAATCACAAATAGAAAATGTAGCAACCTGAGAAAAAGGAATATTTCTGGACATAATCTTGTACTCCTTTTGCAATTCAGAAAAATATGTCCATTAGATACTTTGAAATCTTTTGTCCGATGGTCACGTTTAGCCATTGGTACTGACCAGGGGATTGCATCTGCAGTGGCATCCAAAAGACAAACGCCATCATTTTAATATTGGAAGCAATTCAAATTCAGCTTTACTTTTATTGCCTTAAAACAGGACATGAATCATTAAAAAGCTGCACATGAGGGTATATATGCAAAGTTCCAATGGAACAAGCAGACTCTGGAAAACCTACTTAAACAAGTGTAAAATGATGGGAAGGATTGTGATTATGCACATTCCAAGAAAGCCTTTAGTTGTTACAAAAGCAATTGAGGAGCATCTCTTACTGCAAGAGTGATGTGTTAGTTCATTAAAAGCACTCCCATCAAAGCTCCGAGACTAGAACTGCAACAAATATTAAGCTGCGTGGGGCATGCAGAGGATCCTCTGAATTCATGATTTTCCTATGCATCTCAAATTCTGCAGAGGATATCCGAGGCCATGCAAGGTGGGCGGTACAATGGTAAATTGGCCTGCAGCCCTGTATATTCCATTTGCAGTCACTTTCAATATTTTAAAGAAAAGCATACCATGCACCTTGCACACCTAGACAACAGTTTATGAAAATGTTTTAACTAGAAAAACTGTATAGTTCAACAACTATATAGCAGCACTAAATTTGCATTACAACAGAGAAAGAAAAGTGCTGCAAACCAGATGTACCTTGTTGGCCCAATTCAAGATCTAGCTATCACACTATACAACCAAACTGTTGTATTAAGGTATGCTCATTCAGGCAACGCAATCTGGAGAGTGTGGTAGTCACCTGAATAGTGCTCATTTTATAATCTGGCGCTAATTTGGTCAATCATTCATACAAGCTTATTTCTATTTTAAGGCAGCATTGTAAGTGATTCTCAATATGGCACGCCTTTGTTTTCATTGGTAGCTAAAGCTACGCGGTTTGCGAAGAGATCTTAAAATGTATTTTAAAAACTTTTTTCAGATGCTTTTCAAATCTGTATTCTTAAAGAGTTAACAGACATCGCATAGCCTTGACAACACACAGTGCATGAAGATATTGAATTGCAGAAGAGCACAGATTCCCCGGGTTGCCGATATACATCTAGTACAGAGCTGAAAAAGAAATATGGACTCAATTTGTTAAACACAATTAAAAGAAGACTTTCCTATTTCTGAGGTTAAACTGGGAAGGGCTGACTGCAAGTCCTAGTTTGGCCCATTAAGGGCTCAGAGCCAGTCTTTCATGAGACTGGTCCATAAAGCACCTTTTATCTATTTTACACTAATTTGTTAAATAATAAAGATGTGCTAAAAATACATTTCCGGTTTTAAATGTATGAGTAGGATGACAAATATTTCCAACACAATCACTGGGATTACTTTTGATTATGCCAATCTACCTCTCATTCGATATGGGGGCCCTGGTTCTCATCTCAATTGATAACAGCAAGAAAACAGGGATGCTTGTATTTATTCAGATGTAGTAGACACAAACTTAGGTGATCAGCGTTTAAATGATCAGCAAGCGGGTATGACAGATAAGGGCATGCAAGATGCAGATGTTTTAAATTGATAAAAGTCTACTCCGTTCAACACAGTAGTGAACACAGATCAGGTGTACAGCTGAAGCTGGTAAAATGAAAGCAAAGCTGGTTAATAAGCATGCATGCTCGAGGAACTTTGAGATAAAATGCAGTAGCACCTAATGAAATTGTACTTTCAAAAACTCTAATCTTCCAATTTCCCAATACAGTTAATAGGACCATCCTTACATGGGGACTGCCGACAAAAAATAGCAAACATATGTGATTATTTCACTATATACAGGATCACATTAAATATACGATAGAAAGGCTCCAAAATATTGTACACGTTACATTTTCTGTACATACAGCAAATTATGAATATTCTAAATGTAATCTTTCGGGAATAATAAATAGAAGAAAACATACAATATATTGCATTTGGCTTGTAGTTTTTGCATTGGAGTTTTTCTTTTCAGAAAATACTCCATCTTGCAGGAAAACGACATGTTAGGCCTTCGCAGGAGTGTCTGGAAGCTCAGTTTTTCGATGTTTTTAACTTTCGGCGGAAGTAGTCAGGGGCAGCCTCCATCAGCCAATCGGCATCCACCAGGCAGAGGTCCCTCATATAGCACTTGGATGTGTGCAGCAGCTCATTGTAGACAACACATGCTGGTTTGCAGTGGAATAGGACTGAAGAGGGGTGGATTGCTACAGGTTGGTGAGAGTCGATAGTAGCGTATGTGCCGTCTGGTTGAAGCTCTGCTGTGTTCATGAAAAGGCCATGCGCCAAACACTGACGGATATTCCCTGTGTCTGTTCGGGAGGACTCAATAGGCATTGAAAGCTGTTAGAAAGAAAATATACTTGTTACTTAGTAAGACGCATAGCTTACACCTGCTTGTGCAGATTTTCATAACCTTCATGTTTATATGTAATGCACAATACAGCTTTGTCCACATTTCAATATTAAAAATAAATCAAATAGTGTGCGTTTTTTCTTTAAAAATTACATAGAAAGTTTTTAAAAATAGGAGTGCTCCTTTTGGGAGTCATATGGTCCTTCCTCATTCCGACAAGTGGTGTAAATTCATAGCGTGGGATAGAAAACTCACTCGGACGTTTCTGAATCTTGCTACTTAATGCCCTTGTGGAGCAGAGAAGCGCCTGTTAATTGCACTGAAACCTCATCTAGCTTGCATAATTTGGCATTTATTACTTCTTGAATTTGTGCCGCCCTTCCAACCTTTTGGGGGGTCTACTGGGATGAATGTAATGTAAAATACCTTAGTACTGCTCCAGTTACCACCATAGTGATCTCACTGCGCTAAAGGTTGTCCCGAGCAAGAAGACGTATTGTGGCCACGCTTCGTGGTATGGGTCTTTGGTATTAAGCAGAAAGGGGCTGGGAGCGTGATTGGGGTAAAGACTGGTTAGGTAGCCTTAGGAGAACCTGGGCAGAGGGATGAGTGTAGGATTGCTTAAGTGTTGATACACGTGGTATTGAGTTTCTGCATTGTGAGCAACTATTTATTCAGTTATGTTATTAGGTCTTCAACCATTTTTCCATAGGCTCTTGGCACTTCGAGATGGGTTGGATGGGAACTTGGTAGACGCAGAGGGAGTATAGCAAGGTAGCAGCTGCAGCAGCGTTTTTGCAGATTTAATGGACCAAGCCACTGCGCGTGAGAGTGCACTTCTAGGCGTTTTTAAAGAGCCTGGGAGATCCCGCAGTGGGTAGGTTTGTTTTCAAGTGTGAGTTTGTGTGGCGACCGTCACATAATGCATGGAGGTCATGTGCTCTAAAGTGGTGGTTGAGATGAAGTGTTATTTCGGGTGTATAGTTTGAAAATGAGAGAATAGTTAGTCTTTGCTTTGGATGTGGGGATGCCACAGGGGCCAGCCAGCCACAGGGGTCTTCAGTTTATCTGGTCCACATTGAATACTAAAATGGCATTGAGCAAGATAATTGCAGAATGGTGAACATTTGGCACATTGGGAGGTCATAAAGGCTGCTGTAACATGGTTATGCTCATCAGTTTTGGTTCCAGACTACGGGTCTTCAACAACGGGTGAACTGCAAGCCAGCAGGGGTTGGAATGAGATGTGTTTTTTATTTCTGCATTGCATAGGTCATATTTGATTTACCCCATGCTTGCTTTGGTTAGTAAAACAGTTTTAAGAAAAACATTTGGCACATGTAAACTTTGGAAATTGTATGTAACATACCGTTGCATACAGAATATCACAACGTATATTAGACTAAGCCTTAACAGCACCACTTAGCATGGTTATGCTGCAGATGGGATGTGTGGGCAGCCGTGTCAGTTGCTAGCGCTGTTTGGCCGCCACATATCGTCATCCCATGTAAGACTGAATACCACTGTGTTGTAGTACCTGCAAGGTGTCAGTAGGCAGTTGAGTAGGAGGCCCATACAATTTATTCCAAATTGTTAGCCTTAAATTGGCACTAGATCTGACTTTGTCGTACATGGCACAATAAGCCTGGAAGTGTTTTAGTGCGGGGGAGCGGTGCAGGGGGGTAACAGATGACATTAATGACAGTACCATAATGTTGAGACCAGTCAACCAAAATAGGGTGGAAAAACTTTGGCCACAAGCTTTATTGTATATGAGCTATTCGTAAAGAAAACCAACCAACCAACCAACCAAAAACAATGTAAAATCAAAAAACTTTTGGGGGAACAAGGGATCAGGTGAGCGGGGACCCTACTCCCACGTAGGGCCAACTCGAGACTGATCCCTGCCGCCCATCATACCAAAGCTTGCGACTTTCTGTGGACACGGCGTGTGAGCCATGTCCGGTTTAACTTTTGTTCCTTGATTACTTCCTTTCATGTGTCAATTTCCAATTCAGTCTTAATTACCAATTGACTCCCTTGATTAGACACCAGCTTTTTATTTAATCCTGGTTTTGTGTCAATTTTTCTTCTTATAGAAGCGTTTGCCCTTTTCCAGTCTTCATGCATTTTACACCATCTTGCTGCATTATTAGCCTTCCGTTTGGTATTTAATTCCCTTTTAGGATTGGCCTCTTGAGAGGTGTTATTCCTCTATGCTCCTCCATCTGTTTCCTTCACTTTCACCATGACTATTATTTATTTGCCTCTTGCAAGGCGATAGATATTTAGCAACTGGCTTTCTCCTTCTGACCAGTTTATTTTGTCTTTATATTTTCCTTCTTTGTGAGGCATTTGCCCTTTTGGTTATTTTATGCCTTTTCCTCCTTATCACTGGCTAATTGGACTTCCACTATCAAACACACTCACCTTTTGTTCGGCCCCCCTGCAAATAGTGATTTAGTTGCCTCCTGCAAGGCATATGTTAGCTACTTTCTTCCAGCATTACTGTGATTTTTATCTTTTGTATTGGTGCCTGCTCTACTTCTCTACTTTTACCTAAGCTGTGATTTTGCCGAGTGTTAATATAAGTGATATACAGGCCTGCTCTACTTGAAGCGAGGGAGGTTTTTTAAAATTTGTTTTCTCCTCTTTGGAGAGAAGGCCCCGCAGTGCGCGCTGCTCCTGCAATGCGTAAGAGAGGGATGATCCACTTCGCCCCCTTCCATGCACTTTCTCCCCTTTTCCCTTTTCCATGCACTTGCGCATTCTTAATGTTACTGGGCCTAGTAAGATTGCTGTTTTCGTTCTCCCCTGTTCCCTTTGCCTGATTGCGCTCCGAAACACTTGTATACAAGCATGATATAAATAAAATATAATTTCATTTATTTGTTTCCAGCAATGTGCAATGATCCTGAGTGAGGAGCACATCAGTAGCGATTTTCTCCCCGACTGGACCAGGTCATTGCCCTCAAGGTGAATTATAAGGAAGTCAGCGGGTGGGGCGCCGACTCCTAGTAGGCTGGCAAGTTTGTCATGCAGGTCATCCCAGCGCATGCTGGGCTTGCCCCACCAGTAAGTGACCGTGTTCTGAAAGTGCAGACCTTCCTGTGTTTCCTCCAGCCATCTGCTGGTCCTTGTGATGAAGGAGTGGCCCACAAACCATGCTGTTTTTGATGGAGGTCCCCCTGTATGGATAGGGCGAGAAGGGATTTCCATCCCCATTCCCTTTTATTGCTTTCTCCTGTAAGACTCCCATCCACACCGATGTTGCTGTGCCGATCCTGAAGGAGTGGGACCCAAATTCTCCTGGTCCCCATCCCACTGCCCTTATGGCTTTATTAAGCACAGACCTTAACTGGAATCTGCTAAGGGAGGAGCCATTTTTGCATGTCAGGAGTTGGCCACCCATCCCAAAGCGTTTACCAAGGAAGGCTCTGGTGTTACAAATGGGACAATATTCTGCCTCCTCTATGCAATAAAGGTTGATCATTCTCCCTTTACCAGTCTGGTCAGTCTTACTAAGTTTTATTGCCATTGTATCTTTTCCCAGGTTGATGTCAGATACTGCCAAGCCCTCCTCTGAAGGTGTATTTGTTGAGGCAATTTCGCTAATTCTAAAAGCCCCAAAGTGGTTTAGTGTAAAGGTGCCCTAAATAGGGTTGCTTCATAGGTGCTGTTACATACCTTCTGTAAGCTGTCTACTAGGATTTTTAATTTAGCAAAGTTAAGAAGGTGCCTAGTGTTTTACCCCCTCTAGTTTGGACCAACCTTTCAAAGCATATCTTGTCAATGCGCTATGCGTGGGATTTGTGTAACCCATGGTCTGTTGCCCGGATCTCTGCCTCTGGGGCAGGTTTCCGAAAGGGGTTTCTTGTCTTGTGGTGGGGTGAACTGCCCCTTTGGTATCTGTGCGAGTTGCACTGCCTGTATCTCCCCCTGCCCCCTTCTATGACCCTGTGACTCATACTCTTTACTATTCTGTGGATTGTGAGAAGAGTTCTCCTTTAGGATATTAAACATGTCCCCCCTCCACACCCCCGCCAGTTTGGTGTAATAAGCCACTGCTGCCAAGTGGGAGGATAGCCATGCCTTCTTTTTATTCTGTCTGAAGGCCCATTCCATGAAATAATTGACGTGGCTTTCTTTGATGTTGGTGATTCTAGTTATCTCGCCAAATTCTCTGAGGCATTTACTGTTCAGCTTTGCTGTTTTCTGGGCCAGGCCATTATTTGCCAGGTCCCCATGATCCCTCTGGGCTCACCTGTTGGTGTATCATGCCGTGATTGGTTCCCCGCAATGCCCTTGACTTGGGAGCAGTCGTGAGCGTTTTTTTATTTTACCGGGAGTCCTTTCCTTTTGGGATGCTGTGCCCTTGTTTTTGAATGCAGTACCCTCTGGGAACACTACAAACAACTATGACTACAGGTATAGGCAACCCAACCTTTGGTATAAGCTTGTACTACACAGTTTTGGTAGCGTGTTGAGCAGCCAGGCTTATCTCAAGAGGGGAAATGTGAGCTGTAGTGGAGTTACACAAAGATTCACAGTTACAGATATTCAAATAAACTCTTACACTCAAGGTTTCTTGCATAAACAATAAGTAATTTATCAGTCAGTTATAAAGCCTTCGAGGGAGCAATATACTAGTAAAATACAAATACACTTCAATACTGTACACTCTTAGTTTCTAAATCAGACAAGACTCTTTTGGGATGGCCCACAGGTGACTTCATTGAAAATGATGCTGGGGACATCTTACTGTTGGCATTCAGAACATTCTTAAAAAGTTGGTAAAAGGCAAACGTTATTAGAACACAAGAAATTACAAATATTCGTAAGCAGGGCAAATACTTTCAGATATCAGTTAGCAGAGTCATTCAATTCAATAGGCTAAGCCAAAATCAATAGGCAAATGTCTTTGTATAGGATGCAGCACTTCAGGTAAGTAAATGGAAACGTCTTTGCACAAGATCTTATGAGTCTTTGAAGAAAAGAAGAATCAAATGTAGGGCCACAAGCTGTTTAGGCTTGTGAGTTGTGGAAGTTACAAGCACTTCTACAGTAAGAGGTAATTATTTTACAGTACCTTGGTAAAGAAGAAAAGGATGCAGCTGATGACCTCTGTTAGTGTGCAGCTCTGCAGGTCTCACTGTTCCTGTGCCTCGGTAGTGGGGAAAAGAGGGAGGATGTCGGGGGACTCGTGCACTGCACTGGGACTGGCAACCAGCAAACTTCACTTTCAGTGGCTGTTTCATGTTTCAGCTCCTTGTGGTACAGCAAATAGCAATAAGCACGGTTCCTGGATGTCAAGGGGAACTGTCCTTGCTTCTGGGGTCCCACACTCTGCCGAGGGGGCTCAGTCTTGGTCAGTCCTGCTTCGTGGGAATCCAGAGGATCTTCCAAAAGCTTTAGGCCAGCTTAAAAGTAACACACAATCTGGTGTCCCTCTCCCTGGCTATACGGTTTCCTGCAGCAACTCTGAGGAAATTCAACCAGCTGCGAGATGGGTGCCCAGGTGGCTTACTTTGGAGTTGATTGGTCCCACCAACTCAAAAAGGGAGAAGTCGTCCTTGCCGGGGCTTCTCCGTCGATGCAAACTTGGCAAGTAGTCACTGCAGCAGGGCGTCCTCTTTAAACTCTTCTTCGGTTCCTTTGTCCAGTGGTCTATTCTGCCTTCCAAGCCAAAACACTCGCCTTTTATTCAGTTCTCTCCCATTCATTCCAGCCTAGCACCTCCCTCACTTCCTGCTTACCCCAGACACTCGGGCGGCAGAGGCGAGTTTCTCTTAGAAACCCCGCCAAATGCCAAATGAACAAAGACTAAACCTGGTTTGGCGCGCAGAGAAACTCTCTATAAGGACCTTCCCACAAAGACCTGGCGAAAAAAAGAAGGCCGGGCACCATTTTAGCAAAGATGGCTGTATGCCATTTTGAAAAAGATGGCTCCTGCGGTTACTTTACCAGAGCCGCAAACTGTCGCGGTAAATGCAAGCCAAGGTAGATTAAAACAAATTCACTGCACCAGTCAGTCAATTGAGGAAAGGGTAACATAAAACATGTTACATGAGCATTTAGAGACAGGGGATACCAAGTAATCCCTCCAGCACTCTATTGTAAGATGGCCATTGTACTTGCTAGACCAAGCACACCCTAAGTAAAGTCAATTTCACTTTACTGTTCTGGGAAACAGTAGTTGATCCCAGAGAAGGTATTTAAACCGTGGGAAGTCTGAAAGACTGCTCTGTGCCCTGCACTGAAGGTGCTTTGGGACACAATTGGAAAAGATGATGCCTATGGAGTTGGTTAGATTTCATAACCAAAAGAAACAGTGTATAAAATCATATTAAAATACAAGAGCGAGTGAGGTAAAGGGTCTCGCTCTCTCCAGGTAAAAAAATCAAGTCCTCAAAATCCAGCAAAGTTGTTGGGCGTCTCTAAGGTGAAGGGAATCAACACATTTTTTAGAATTCTCCCCAACAGCCCGAAATTGTTTTATCCAAAGATTGCCCACACTTCTGGTAGAGCCGTCATCTTTTCCTCTGCTTGAGGATTTAGAGCCCTGAAAGTATGGAACTGAAAACGAGACAGCGGCCTTATTTTCCTTACCGGCAATATGCTGTGCATTAATAACAATGTTGCATTTTAGGCTAAGTCTTGTTATTTCTCTCAATGCATTTACCACCAATGTGCAATATGTAGAATCTTTGTTTAGCACATGCACCACTGCCAAGCTGTCAGACCACGTGACCAGCTCTGTGTTGTTCAGCATGTCCCCCTCATAAGTCCCATCCATATGGGAAATATTTGCATCAAGATAATGTTTTTGGTCCAACCTAGATCCCGCCAGCTGGTGGGCCAGTGGCCTGCGCACCATTTATTGCCAAAACCTTTCCCCCTGCAGCATCAGTGAACAAGGCCCTCTTGGAAGTGTCATTTACAGGCTTGTGCCATATAACTTTCCCATTGAAGTTGTTAAGGAATGTTTGCCATACTGCTAAGTCTTTTTGTATTTCTTTGCGCAGCCGTATGTGGTGATGCTGTTTGGTTGCCCCTCTCATTCTCATCTCTAGGCTCCTGTGAAACACTCACATCTTGTGGCAAGATCCTAGTTGCAAAATTGAACTTCCCCTATAGTGACTGTATTTCTTTAAGGGTTGCTTTGTTTTTGCCTGCAATTTGATTGCCCCTAATAAGTCATTTACTTTTTCTTTGGGTATACAGCATTCCCCGTTTATGGAGTCAATTTCAATACCTAAGAATGACAGGACCTATGGCTACTGTTTTCTCACCCACGAACTGGACCCCTAAAAAGGCCACGATTTCACAAAATATATTAATAGCAGAGCCGCACAGGGTGGACCCTTCTGGTCCTGTAAAAAAAAAAATCATCCAAGTAGTGAACTACTCTAACCCCTGGCATTGCCTTTTGTAGGGACCAATGCAAAAAGGAACGTAATTGCTCGAAGTATGCACAGGCAATGGCGCAACCCATGGGGCGGCATTTGTCAAACTTAATTTCTTTGTCAAAGTGAAAAAAGGGCACTGGGAAGCACTCTCATGGACCGACAGCAGCCTAAAAGCTGACTGAATGTCTGCTTTGGTCATGAGTGCATTCCGCCCCGATAACCTCACTAAATCAACTGCATCCTGAAAGCTGCTGTAGGAAACTGCTGCTTCTGTGGCGGGGATGCCATCATTGAAAGAAAACCCTGGGGCGGTGGGGAGAAGGGGGGGTAATACAAGTGGTGCATCATTCTAAACTCCCCCTTCTCTTTCTTGGGTACAAGCCCTAGGGGTAAGCATAAACATTCTGTGAAAGGGGGTTATTAAAAGGCCCCTATATCCTGCCCAACCCTAGCTCTTTCTCTATGTTTTCCCTAATTATTACAGGTAGGGAGGCGGCAGATTTCATCTTGTTGGGGATGTGCTGGGATCTGTGTCCATTAAATGGGACTCTAAATCCTTCTTTAAAGCCTAAAAGCTTTTTGCTGCTGCTTCCGGGTAATCTTGTAACATTATCATCAGCTTATCTACCTTCACTGGCGAGGCCACCATCTTAAAACTAGTGAGCGTTTTTCCCCTCTGGGAGTTTGGGTCCTGGCCTGGCAGCGGGGGTCTTGGTGCATTTGCCACTGCCATGTTCTCCACCACATGTGCTACATTAGTGTTTGAACCTGCATTTGTCTCCCCATCTGCAAGAACCTTTTTTTCAAAGTTCCAACAGTAAGGGGTGGTGTTCCCCCACGCTCCCCTGCTGAGTTGCGGGGGCTTATGTAACCCATGGTCTGTTGCCTGGATCTCTGCCCTCTGGGGCAGGTTTCCGAAAGGGGTTTCTTGTCTTGTGGTGGGGTGAACTGCCCCTTTGGTATCTGCGCGAGTTGCACTGCCTGTATCTCCCTCTCCCCCCTTCTATGACACTGACTCATACTCTTTACTATTCTGTGGATTGTGAGAAGAGTTCTCCTTTAGGACATTAAACATATATAGCTTGGGACCTTCTTCCCACTCCAGGTCTGGTCAGTCAAAATGCTGCTTCCCAATTCTGTAGAGTTTGGTCTCCTTGCTCTCTCCTTCTCTTTTCTGTCTTTCCTTACAATGTCAAAACCCAATTCTTCGTACTCCAAGAGGGAGAAGATTTCTATAAATTGTTTTCTCCATATTTTCTTCTTAATTTTACGCTCAATTTGCCATGCAATAGTCTTGTTCACATTTCTATTCACATTCTTTCCTGCTGTGCGCCTGCCAAATTGGGTAATTTTGAGCACTGGGGTCTCCTTGCTGTTACTGGGCCCGACCCATGCCTTGGTGTGGCCTTGGTCATCCTCGCTCTCAGTTTCAGACCCTTGTCAAAACATTTCCCTTTGCTGCTGGAGCTGCTAGAGTCATCCCTGTGCCTTTTCTTTTTCCCCAGCGCCTCCTTTATGCCATTTTAAAAAATCTCGAACATTGGCCCCAAGTCATTCTGCACAGTATCTGTTTTTTCTTTTCTCTTTCTGCCTGGGTGGACATGTGTTCTTGTCCTGCCTGGTCATCATTTTCTCTGGTTTCTCCTTCCGTCGCCTCATCTGCATATGTTCCCTGCTGGCCACTGCTATTTCTGCCATCTTCTTTTTGACCACGTCCATGCTTTGCACTGCTTCAGCCTCCTTAGCCCATTCCAAGAGCAACTTCTCCTTTAGGGTGAGTGTGTCTGTCATCCTCGATTCCTATCCCAGCTGTAGGGCCTCCGCACAAAATGCTCCTCCAGTGTTTCTTTTAAAGCTTTGCACTAGTTTTGCGGTGGTTGTAGATTCCCTGCTACACACAGGCCTGACTTTGGTCTGTTAACACGGAATTGGCTTTATTGCTATGGTTGCTTCCTCCAATGCCCGTCTCTGGCAGCTCTGCGCTGTGGCCTGGGTAGTGACCTTCGTGCTGTGGAGCCCGCGTGTTCTGACAAGCTCTTGTGTTTCAGGCGTCATGTTGCCGACTGTTTCTAGGCCAGGTCAGGACCCTCAGCATGGCCACCGCGCAGGTCTTTGCTTTCCAACTAGCAGTGCCAACAAAGAAAAAATGTTGGGTGTATGCCAGTCTATCTGCCCCGGTCGTGTGTTCCGCAGCAGTGTGGCAATAGGTTACCCCCCCACCCCCCGCCCCACAGTGCCCCTGTGCGCTTTATTTTGCTCGCTTCTAATTGTGGGCACCCTGTGGGTACTGTTCTGTGGTTATTCCGAAAATGCTTGCTGTCAAAGGCGGGCGGATGGCCGTGAATCACCCTTGCCTTTGCTCTGTGCCGTCCAGCTTCCAAGTTCAATTTGCATCCGAAACGCTGTTTTTCTCCCACCTCTGGGAGGGTGAAGTTCTGCTTTGTTCCACTGGGAACACTACTTGGCGGGTGCTTCTTTGATACCTTACCGCTCCCCGCCGGCCGGGGCGTCCTGCTGTGTTGGCAGGGTTGGGCCGGAGTCAGTTGCCCAGCCGCTTCGGTTTCTTCTGTCTTCTAAGCTAATCCTTGGATGGCTGCGGTGCTGCAACTGCCGTCCCCGCTCCGTGGGATCCGGCCTGCTGGGCTTTTACAAATCGATTTATTGATCTGTTTCTGCCTTGTCGCTGCAGTCTCTTGCTTCTGGGCTGCGGACAGCGTTACCCAGCAGACCCTTTCCTCCTGATGCAGAGGTGCTGTGCACCAGGCCCCACGGCTGTTGATGGCAGGTCTTCTTCAGTACCCGGCCTGCTCTCCTGAGCCTCAGATAACGTGGTGCTGGACTACTCTGCTGCGCCGTCGGATGTATTTTCCAAATCCCTTTTTGCTTGTAAAGATTTATGTCCTGGATGTGTGATGATTTTTTTAATTCTTTTTCTCCTCTTTGGAGAGAGGGGCCCGCAGTGCGCACTGCTCCTGCAATGCGTGAGAGGGATGATGTGGGGGCTGCCTTGCCCTACCAAGATATAGGCCAAAATTGACCTGAGGGCAGGTAGCCCCCTTTGAAGCATCAAAGGCCCTTTGTCCTCCCATCCGCCCGGATGGGAGGGGCCTTTGATGTGGCTGTCAGGGGCAGGGACTACCTGTTTGACAGGCGGTTGTCACGTGCCCCTGTCACCTTCTCGCCGGCTGGGGCGCCCAGAAGTCTGGGTCCCCTTTGTCACTGGGGCCTGGTGGCCAACCCTACTCAACTGGGTGCTAAAGGGCAGGCACCTGGTAGGTGCTGCCCATGTCCGCTTCCCCTTCAATCCCACCTCCCATCTTATTCCCCTGGGCCTTCCACCTCCAGGGGCCCATGTAAGCAAGGCCTGCAATGTGGGTATCATGGAATTTGGAATAGTGTCTGGAATTGTAGTCTGCAGTCTGACCTGTGAGGCTGCGTTTTCCGTCTTTTGGACTGCTGACTGTCGAGGGCTCGAGTCTGGTGAATGCAAGATGCCCCTCCCACTCACTTGTAAATACCGCGGGAATCAGCAAAGTGTCAGTGCAGTCTGCAAAGTGCGAGCGGCCAGTGTGCCGTGTCGTTGGTGTAAGGAGTGTGGACAAGACATTCTCTATTGGGGACCTGAGTAATAGTGTTCAACATCCTGACTCGATCACAAAACCCAAGAGCCATTGTGCAAGACCAATGTCTTGGTGCTGGCCGTAGGTCAACCGGTGACTGTGGTGGAGCCCTGCTAGTGGGCTGCTCTGCAGGATTCTGTCCGGAGGGGTTTATCAGTTGCAGATACGCTGATTCAGTAGGACGAGCATTGAGCTGGCTGACCGACGAACTGCTGGTAAACGGGGAGCACTCACGATATGTGAGAGACAAGTACAAGCTGGCAGACTACAACCGGCACAACGAGCAATAGGAAATAAGGTGCGGGCAAAGAAAAGTGGGGGCACAGCAAATTGAGGATTGTAGAACATATTGCAGAACACAAGATTATACAGTGAAATTGGAAAATGCCATGCGGAAAAGCAAAAGGGTATAATCTACGAAGTGCAGATCAAAGGTTGGCAGATAAGGATAAACAACATCATTCTCGAGTAACTAAGTTAACAACGAAACTGGAAGAACAGGAAAAAATGAAAATAAACTCAGGCAAAAACATATAGTGATATCGTGACTTCATGAGGTAACCCTACGCCCCACCAGTGAGGCCACAGAGGACATTGACATTTTGATACTTGTGCTGTTAGAAGTGGATAGGAGAACAACTAGGTATTTGAAAGATATTTGTATTAGTTTGGAAGATATACGAGCAATTGAATCATTACCTGCCTCGACAGGGCACCAAGTGCCTCACCTCGCATGCTTGAGTCATCTGAAGAGGGAAATGAGGAAAGCAGCTGCCTTTTAAATTGTATGACGACAGACCCCACAAGTAGGACAGGTACTCTTGGGGAGGGTTACAGAACTGTACATTCTCCCACATATGTGCAGAATGATAACCTTAACACGGAGCAGATCATTATCAGCAATTATAGCTCATTAATAGCTCTAAATCTGGTACTGCAGTCTTTCATAGGATTGTATTATACAGTAGCGGCAGAGGTGAGGGATAATTTCGAAACACTTTGTGAAATCAAGGAATTGGTATTGTGAGAAACCCGAGGCGTTTCTCCCAGGCTATTCCCAGGGATCCTTCGTTCAGGTGTCCAGGGGAGGGCCATCGCTCTTGGATCATAACCCTGGGGTTGGAAGAGCGAAGGAGAATCACCTGGGCAGGGAGCCCTTGGGGACTTGGGGAGACATGCCCTCGGGCGAGACATGGTATTCCGCCCGTTCTGATACACCCCTACTTGACATCCCCCCCCCAGTTGGCCTGGGATATTTCGGCAGAATCAGATCATACCCCAGTACCTTTCTGAAAGAAAAAGGACAAAATGACAAGGCAATTAAAACCATCTATAAAAACAGAAGAACCCAATTGAAAATCCATTGACCCACCACAATACATTTACCCCCTTCATCCTGACAAAAACCTACATGGGTTTTCTGTGCTTTACAGAAAAAACCTACATCTTTCACAATCCCTACTTCCATTCTAGAAGACCAACTACTGGGACGAAGAGGAGGCAGATGGCAGTCATGAGGATTGCCCATAGGACTCAATGGGCAATGAATTCCTATGGGCAGTCATCAGGTCCCGATAATGAGGTCAGGCAGAGTCAGGCAGGGAGGGACAACTGTTAAGACAGTTTTTCTGAAGTTCTACCCAACTTCATCAAAACCATTCAACTGAGACAGTACAAGACTCCACTCTTAATATAAGGCTGTACCACCTGAGTCAGTTGGTAGCGTAGACAGAGCAGTCAGGCTTATTTTAGGAGGGAGAGAGGGCTGTAGAATCAGTACAAATGAAATTGTAATACAAATGGTCCAAAGAAACACTGAAACACTATGTATTGTAAAAATAAATGGTTTATTTGAATACAAGTATTATCACATTATATGAAATCACAATTATAAAAACGCAACACTATGTTTGAAGGTACACAGATCAAAGCATAAACCGTATTTGGAACACCTAACAGTAGTTCTAGGGAAGTCAAACCTTTTCATACACATTCAGTATAGGTCACACCTATTTCTGGGGAGTAAAAACCAATGGTTACTTTCAGATTACATTCAGTAATTCAAGGGTAGTAGACCCTAGCAGTTGTGACGTGATGCTCAGTAACGAATCACAATCTGTACACTGGACAATATACATTTTGTGAATAGTGGAACACTTATTCTAGGTACAGTAAAAACCTAGAACTACTTTTGTGACAACACACAGTTATACTGAGTAAAACCTAAGTATGTAATATTCAATTACAGGTGCTTTTGAGATCAGTGAAACACACATTGAGATAAGCAGTAACTCTTGTAACTTATTTTTGGATGGCGCATAGCTATCTCAAGGTAAGTAAAGCACATTTATTTTTCCAAGGAGCCATCAGCAACTTGGGGCAGGTGTAAACCTAAGACTATGTGTCTGTCTAAAAAACAGGCTTGGGAAAGTTAAACCCAATGTTACACTTTATGAATTACAAAGTTATTCTAGGTAGGTAAAACCTAATGCAGACTTATTCTGGAGAGGCTAACAGCAAGTCATGGGAAGCAAGACCCAGTTGGGGGACACTCCTACAATTATCTTAACAGGAAAAATAAAGTGAAACCAACAGCATTACTTTTGGGAAGAGGCACAACCAAATCACAGGTGAGTAATACACCCTTACATCTACTTTCTGTTAGAATGGCAAAACAGTTTAAGGAAAGAACCATGTTACATATACTTTTCAGAATAGTGCAAACACTTATTCGCTTTTCTAGGCAAAAGGCCCAATCCTTTAAAAGTATTTCCCTTATTCTTGGAGCATGAGTGTTCTCAGTGGCAGAAGGGGGTCACTATGGTCTAGTGTCCAACAGGCAGTGTCAGGATAGGTTCTCAAGTAGCAAAAGTCAGACTTCTTTAGGAAGACTGTTCAAACATGTGAGTATTTTACTTTGGAGTTAGATTAGGGTCCAGGGGCTTCACAGAAGACACCCTATGAGCATTCCAGCAGTGGGACTGGGTGAACTGGACGAGAGGCCACCCAATCACAGAAAACACCCCACAACTACACAGGAATCACAAGAGATGTAAGGTAAATACTGAAGCCAGCAAAGAAGAAGATTTTGCAGCAGGAGGACTTCAGGATCTGCAGCCCAAAAACCCTATCAGTGGATTCCTTGTCGTGATGACTTAAAACAGGACCTTGGAAGGGTCTTTGCAGCAGGGATCAATGGGGAAGGCTCCAGGCAAGGTTTTCTTCGCGGCTGGATGCGGCTCTGTGGATTAGTCGCCTTTTACAGGAGCACAGAAGACGACAGAATATCGGTGGTCAGATTCTCGTCCTTACAAAGGTCCAGCACTCTGGTGAGGGAATATTTTGGACTTGATTTGTGTCTCGCGAGATCCAGCTGGATGCCCACGAAGTTTCAGCGAGATTCAGAATTCGGAAGACCATGCACTGCACAATGGCTCGAGGTCCCGGGGGGGATTGCTGCCCCGCAAGGTCGTAGCATGGCGTTGGATGGCTCAAAATGCAGGTTTTCTTGAGTCTAGTGTGTCATCTGTTTCTGGGTTGAGTCGTCATTTTCGGAATCCCCAGGTCGATTGGAAGGAAGGACTCCAGCAAGCTCAGGTTACACAGCAGGCTCTCCGGTCGCTGGAAATCGGCTCAGCTGCTTTTCCTTCATCGTCCCCATCGATTTTGGTTCCAGTAGTTCTCTCGCTGCATTTTTCAACAAGGTGCAGTCCGGTTGTCCAATTAGGACAGCCAGCCCCCCACTGGGATTTGTCCCCATTCCGCAAGGAGGAAGACAAAGGGCTGTGGGGTTTTGGCCTCCTCCCTCGCTTCCTGCCTTCACAGACAGACTGGAGCCTGGGCGGGGAGTCCAGGGGACTCCCGCTGAAGATAAAAATCACAAAGCAATTTCCTGCCCTGGATGTCAGGGGAAGGAAGAACAAGAAACACTAAAATGGTGAAAAAAATAAGACGGGCCATTTTGGTAAAATGAGCACCGTTGGGTGCCTTTACAGCAGCTGTGAACACAGCCCGTGGTAAAGGTGCACCAAATTAGTAAAAGGTATCACTGCCACATGCCATTAAACGTAAGCTTGTTACTGTAACAGAATTGTTACAGTTTTAGTGTGAAAGGGCATGCATTGTATCTCCCCAGCACTCCACTTAAGGTAGGGCGTGCTGGTTTCACCAAATAAAATGGGATCCAAAGATCCGTTCTACCCTTGGGAACTGTAGTTCTCTCAAGTTTAGCCAGAGAAAGTTAAAAAGGGGAGCCCCTAGGTCAACCCGGCAACAACAAGCACTTATTGCCAAAATGTTGTCAAAGAGGATAACTTTAAAAAGACACTATGGAGAGTCTAAACAATGACGCCCATAGAAAAAGAGTAAAAGATTCTGTGGGTGTGGAAGAAGGCTCCCACTCAAAGATGTATAAGGAAAAAGAATACACCAGTAAATCAAAAATGTTCTGGGGTTGACAGGTCAGGAAGACTTACCATTACTATGAAAATCTTACCCAACTACTCACACCCGACTCCAATTAACTCTAGCTGGGAGTATAAAAGCAGCAGCCAGAAACAGCATTTTGGAACGAGCTGGAGCTGCTGAAGGAACCGTGAAGACCAGGAGGAGATGTCAGCAGCTGGGAGAACCTTGAGAAGCCAGAAGGGGAGACGGACTGCCAAGACACTGAGGCCTGTGAGTACAAAGGGGGCTACAGTGTGGCTGGGGTGTCTTGCCACCATGGAACCAAAAACCCAGCTACTTTTCTGGCAGTGTTTAAATCAGTGCTTGCTCCCTGGGTAAGTTCCAGAAACCCAGGTAGTTGAGGGGCAGGTGCTGGGACCCTGACCTCAATTGAATCCTCATTAAGGACCTGCTAACACCATCACTGAGGGTAAAGGGTAAAAGATGGAGACCCTGTGACTAGAGGGAAGCTAAGGCGGGATAGCCTGTGTCAAGAACTTTGTGTGAATCCCAAAATTGCCTGTAACTAGCAAAGTGGGAGCAAAACCTTGAATGCGCATTCTGGGACTTGTGGTCCAAAAGCGCAAAGCTGTGAGACACAGTTGTCCGGCGCGGGTGTGTGCTCAATCGAAGGACTCCAAGGTATCCAGCTAAGAAGTACCAAAAGTGAAAGTTATAGAGTTGTAAATCAAAGTGGTCCTGCAACGGGTCAAGCAAAATCCTGCACAGTCGAAAGTCTTCGATTCTGGTGTCAAAAAGGATCAGAGCCAGGAAGATGGGGATCCATGGTCCGAGCCCATATGAGGGAGACCAAGTTGTGAATTGTGAACATTGTAGAAACGGGGTCTGAGCCCGGACGAGGGGGACCTGTGGGCCGAGCCCAAAGGAGGAGACCAATCGTGAACTTATGAATGCGAGAATGTGAGAATCTTGACAAAGGAAAGGAGCTTTTGTGTTTTGTTTGCTACATCAGACACTCTGCAGTAAGAGACTTTAAATGGCAAAGAGACTTTGGCACAGAAGGTCCCGATACTGAGATATTGAACTGTAAGAGAAACAAAAGGAACTACAAGTACCAGAAGTCACTGGGAAAGAAGGAAATGTGTGTTTTGACAAGAAAAGTGAACTTCTGTTTCACGGTGGAGGTAGCCTGTATTCTGACAAAGGAAGTCTACGTTTGACAAGCAAACTGAACTTTGTTTCAAGGTGGAGTAAGCCTGTGTTTTGACAAGAGACGTTTCTTTTGAGAATCCGTTTGGTTTCTTAAAGACTTTGCTAGAGTGGTGTGAGACCAAATGAACCATTGAACTGTGTCCTTTTGCCGAGGAAGCCAGAGTGTGCATGAGGTTGGAGCGTGCTGCCTTGTCTCGTGCTGAAAGTGTGGGGAAGGGAGGCCAACTGCCCTGACATATTGTTTCTTGAATAATTTACCTTTTTTGCATACACTACTGTCCCACCCCTTTTTGTATTTAGAAGTAAGGATTGGCAATAGGTTTATTAGCATAGGCCTATTTTATTTCGACAGACTATATACTAGGACTGCGTGATTATTTTTTGATGGTTGTAGCTTGCTCTCATCCTTAGATTTAGGTTTAGATGGGCAATTAACAAACCCTATAAAATTCAATAAACACTCCTGAACTGGGTCTCATTTGTGTCGGTCTTCATTGATGATACCAAGCCTTTCCTTACAGTATTTAGAAATGGGTTCATAAGCAACAGGGAAATTGAAAATCTGTTGGCTGTGCCCAAGTTAGCAGTTACAAAGTGTGTAAATAAAGACTCTGACGTAATCAATATTAAGTCAGGAGGTCCTATGGGAGCAGTAGCTAAGAATGCACAAGGACCACAGAGGTCAAGTAAAGGGTTAACTAAGACAAAACTGTAAAGTGGGAAGATATGCACCGAAAAAAGGATCCTGTAAATTTCTGAGAATTATTTTGAATGCATGAAGAAGGACTGAAGGAGATGACTTTGCAATAACTCAGGAAAGGGCACTAAAGACCAAGAAAAATAAACCAAAAACTACTACCCTAATAGATGATTAACAGACCATTAACCCCTTGGAGTCAGAATCGACCAGTGCAAGGAGGTCAGTGCAGGGAGGCACTGGTTTACATAATGTTAGGAGTCGGATAAATGAAGAGCTACATTCAAGACATACGAGTATAAATAGAAAAGGAAGCGTGCAAACTGCGAAAAAAGTGATTCAAAAGAACAATGACATTGTGGGTATCCAAATAATTTGCAAATGTAATGAAAGTGTACACAATGAGGTTATGCAATTACACGATAACACCAGCACAAGTGTTCAGCACAAACAAGTGTTAGGGGAGTTTTCCTAGGGTCCCACCTGGGAGTAATACTATCCCAGTGGTTTGTACATCCACAACTCTTAGAATCAGTCTGTACTAATGCTGGAACCTTGGTAGAGTGGCAAAAGCAGCCAGGCTTATCTTAAGAGGAAGATGTGAGCTGTAGGTAAGTACACTGAATCCAGTTAGACATGTACATCCAAGAAACACTTACACATAGTTTATATAACATTATATATTTATTATATTTACACAAGAATCAATTTAAATACTTTATATGTTTACACAAGAACACTTAGGAATACTTTAGAATATACTTTAAAGAAAACTTCTTAGTTTGTGATTGTTCGCGGTTACATTTGTTGCAACGTTAGAAAAAGTTTAAAGACAATGTTATTGTATTATTGGACTCTACGTGCACTTGCAGTTCTTAGCAGAAACAGAGTAAGAGATTTACTCTGCATACACATATAATAAAGTGACTTTATGGAAAGAAAATGGTTAGTTAGTGTAACACTAGCACTGTTCAAGGTTCCAGAGATGGTTTCGCCACACAGTAAGTCTTAAGTCCGAAAACGCAACTGTAGCTAAAGGCAGTTTGGAAAGGGCTCAAAGTCGCGACAAGTAGCAGAATACTAAGAGTTCCTGTGGATTTCTTCAGGTCTCTAGTCTTTTAGTATGCAGCAAGTTCTTAACCAACGGTGGAGTCCCTGTTAAGGACCCGATAAGGGGACACAAGCAGAAGCTTGGGTCCGAGGTAAGAGGGGGGCCCCCTTGTCTGGGTACACTCCACCGCTCCAGAGCGACTTCACGGAACAAGGTAAGCAATACCTTTTTCCAGACAGTAACTTAGATTTGAAGACAACGTCGTAGCTGGATTCTCTTTGAAGTGGCTGTGCTGGACCCGACCTCCGGATTCCTTGGTTTGATGACAAAAGGCACAATAATGGACGAGATCTTTCAGCAGCAGTCTAGAGGGAGGACCTCTGGCATGGTTTTCATCAACTTCTTGGATTATGTGTAGTTGGCGCCTTTTCTGCAGCACCAACAAAGACGCGATTCGCCCGGTCAATCTTCTTCGCTTTTCGCAGTCCCATACTCTGCTGAGAAGGTCTGGGCGAGCTGGATCGGATCTCTTGAGCGTCCTTGAGGGTTCAGCAAAGATTTGGACAAGTTCGGCCTTTCCACGACAATGCACTCGGAATGGGCAGCAGGTCTTGAGGTTTCTCAGCTCTGGAAACTCACATGACCTCGGGAAAGGGCTCAAAAGCCCTCGCTCCCTCCTAGGATAAGCCTGGCTGCTCTGTCTATGCTACCATATACTCAGGTGGTACAGCCTTATACTAAGAGTGGAGTTTTGTACTGTCTAATTTCAATGGTTTTATTAAGCCCTTGGTTGGACTTCATAAAAACTGTCCCAACACTGTTGGCATGCGCTGGGATAAATGTGGATTGCATTACATTGGTTATTGAGATACTTTGTGTCCAAAGGAAACCATCCAGTAGGTTTGGTTTAGCCAAAGTGAAGTGGACTTATTGTATTTAACGCAAGAACCAACACCATGGGCTTTGAGCCCGAGGCCTTCCATAATTTACAAATGTTAAAGGTATTTGTACCGCGCACCGTCACCAACGGAATAGGTCCACAGGCGCTGAGGCGGATCTGTAAACGATAAAGGTGGGATGGGTTAGTAAGGTGAAGAAGGGAGTAGGATAGTGAGAGGAGTGGTGTTCTGTTGGCAGCTTCAACTCAGTATACCCCGGGTGCTGAGCTTTGGTGCGGGTATCAGAGTCAGTCCGCGTGTGCTGTTGTTCCGGCTTATGTGTTGTTGCAGTGTTGTGAAGCGCGTGCGGCTTGTTGCGCGAGAGATGGTTGTGTAAGCTTTTTGAGTGAGATAAGTATGCAGAGTTTGAGCTTATATTGGTTTGTGGGTTACCTGCCCTTTACCATGCCAACATTCACAGTTCAGTCCGAGTGCGGCACCCGCTGGCCCCCACACTCCCATCTAGACGCGGCGCAGGCCAATGTCCAGGACCCCATCCAGGTGTGGTCATGCCAACATTCACACTATTATCTAGATGTGGCGCAGGCTAGTGTTTAGAGACTCGTTCAGGTGTGGGCATGCCAACATTCACAACTCCATCTGAGCGCCACGCAGGCTGGTGTTCACAACTCTAGGTGTGGCACATGTTAGCATTCATGTTTTTCTAGGAGCGGGCATGTTATCCTTCAATCGATCCTATCCAGATGCGACGCAGGCCAGTGTCTATCTAGATGCGTCTGCCGGTCTGGATATGTTCGTCCGGTACGTACGAGTGGGAGAGTCACTTGATGCTTTCGTCTGGGTCTATGTAGGTGGACAGTCTCTGCAGCCTTCCTTTGTGGCTATTTTCCATGTCGTCTTATGCTCTGTTGAGTGGTTGGTTCTTTGGTTTGAGTGTTTGTCCAATTTGAGAGTGGTCGAGGTTGGAGTTATTTTCGTCATTGTTTTAATGTCTGGGCATTCTAGTGCGTCTTTGTTGTAGTTACGCTTTGAAGAGCCATGATTTGAGGAGTTTCCTGAATGCTAGGTGGTGTGTTGTATTCTGTATATTCTTAGGTAGGTCATTCCAGGTTTTGGGTGCCTTGTGAGAGAAAGACGATCCGAGTTTTTTTTCTGTTGTAGGGTTTTGGTTCCAGGCGTATGTCGTTGCTTGATCTTAGTGTTCTTGTCGGTTGGTGTAGGCGTAGTTTGTCGCTTAGGAATTCTGCGCCTTGTTTGTGTATTGCTCTGTGCGTGATGCACATGGCCTTGAACTTTATTCGTTGTTTCAGTGGTAGCCAGTATAGTATCTTTAGCGCGGGTGTGATGTGTTCTCTTCTGGGTAGCTTGAGGAGGAGTCTGGCTGCTGCATTTTGTATGCGTTGCAGTTTTTTTTAGAAGTCGTTCGGGCATGCCCAGGTATAGGCTATTGGCATAGTCTACTCTGGACATGATCAGAGCGATGATGGTAAGTGTTTTGTTGGCGAACGACAGGAACGGTAGGATCCTTTTTGCTGCTCGCAAGAGGAAGAAACATTTCTTGATTACCAAGTTAACTTGTAGCTCCAGAGTGAGGTTGTTATCCATCAGGACCCCTAGGTTTTTTTACAGTTGATGGTTTGGGTGTTGTGCCGAGCTCTCTTGGCCAGGGGATGTAGTTGGTGTCTCCTCCCTTTTTCGAAACAATCATTATCTATGTTTTGCCTGGGTTGATTTTGAGATGGTTGAGGTTCATCCAGTTGAATAGGTCACAAAGGCAATTCTCTAGTGTAGTGTTTTCTTCTCGGGTGCCTTGTATGTTGAAGATTATTTGAGTATCGTCGGCGTAGTTGTAGCATGTGAGGCTGTGTTTTTTGATGAGTTTGATTAATAGGTACATGTAGATGTTGAATAGAAGCGGGGAGAAGGATGATCCTTGTGGTACTCCGCACGGTGAGACTCTGGGTTTGGATTTACAAGGTTTCATCCATATTGTTTCTGTTCTGTTTGTTAGGAAGGATTTGATCCATCGTAGGGCAGTGTCTGTTATCCCTAGTCCTTCTAATCTCTTTATGAGGATGGCGTGACAGTGTCGAAGGCTGCAGACAGATCAAGGAGAATCAGGGCGGTGCTGTTGTCAGAGTCTGCGTTTGTTTTTAGGTCGTCCCATATTGAGAGGAGAGCCGATTCTGTTCCTCTCATAGGTCTGAAGCCAGGTCTAGTAGGCAATGCTCTTCTATGAATTCTTGGGTTATTTGGTAGACATACGTTTCTAGGAGTTTGGCTATGTAGGGTATGTTGGTGATGGGTCTGTAGTTAGATAAGTCCTCTACATTTCCTGTTGTGTCTTTGAGTAGCGGCTTGATGTAAGCCGATTTGAAGGCCTGCGGTACTTTACCTGTTGAGATTGAGAGGTTGAGGAGGTTCCTGTGGTATTCCATGGGGGTTCCTTGTTTGAGAATTGTTTTGTATATGTCCAGGGGGCAAGGGTCTTCAGGAGAGCCTGATTTGTTGGTTTGGTTTACCAGTTTGACGAAAGCCTCAACTGATATTTCTGGGAAGTTGCGTAGCTTGTTTGCGTGTTCCTCGTCTGCGTCGATGGGGTTTGAGCTGTGAACGTTTGGTCTATTTTGTATGGCGATGGGATTGGCGTGATGTTGCAGGCCGGTGGGTTTATTTCGTTTATGATTTTGAATAGTTCTTTTTGAGCGTTTGGTGCTCTGAAGATTTGGTTGTCGTAATGTTTCCTCGTCGTTTTTTGTAGTTCCTTTTTATATGCGCGGATCTGTTGTAGGAATTTCAATTTGTTTGTGGTGGTGTTGTTCCTCCATTCAGATTCTAGTTTTCGTTTTTTTCTTTTCATGGCGTGAAGTAGTGGGGTGAACCATTTTGCTGTAGTTTTCTTGCGTGATGGGGTGAAGGGCTTTTCTTTGGCAATGTCATCAAGGGTTGTTGCGATCCAGGCATGAAGTAGGGCAACTTGTTTGTCTAGGTCTGCTTCTTCTATGGTTGATGCTTCTGGTTTGCTGAGTTCTAGGAGCTCGGTTAGGTTGGAGTTTTTTTATGGTTCTCCAATTTCTTTTCATCATGATGGGTTGCTTTTCTTGTTGCTTTTTTGTCGGAGCGGCCGTTGTGATTATGAACGGAATAATGAGGTGGTCGCTCCCAAGTATTTGAATTGGGGGTGCCGTGGTGATGAGATCCTTGTTGGCGAAGATTGCGTCAAGTGTGTGCTCTGCTGAGAGGGTTGCTCCTTTGACTAGTTGTTGTAGGTTCATGGCTGCTAGTTGGGCCGTTAACGATTTTTGTGTGGTTGTGGTTTCTTCGTCGAACCAGATGTTGAAATCTCAGAGGATGATCAGATTATTATACTTGATGGCTAGGGTGGTGATTGCTTCCGTGAAAGCGTCTACGAAAGTCGCATCATAGGTTGGTGGTCTGTATATCAGTATGAATTTCAGGTTGGTTTTGGGGTTTACTGAAAGTCGTAGTATTAAGGATTCGCATTTATCGATTTTTAGTGGATCTTCCATTTTGATGGCCAGTTGTTCCTTGTGGATGATCGCTAGTCCCCCCCCCCCTTTTAGATTTTCTGTTTGTTTGGATGCATTTGAAGTCTTCAGGCAGGCAGTTGTTGAGGGTGATCTTATAGTTGTCGTCTAGCCATGTTTCGGTTACAAATAGGATGTCTATGCCTCCTTCTGAAAGGAGGTCGTATATTTCAGTTGAGTGTTTGGACACTGATCTTGCGTTTATTAGATTACAGTGGATTCTCTGGGTGAGATTTTGTTTTGAAGTTATTTGTTGTTCGAGTTTGTAATTGTCTTTTCGTGGAGTTTCCGCATTGATGTCGGAAGGATGAAGAACGGCGACAGCTGCTTCTTCATTGAAGCAGTCTATTAAGTTGATAACGGGCTGATTAGTCTTGGTGTTTCTGCTGTGATGCTACTCGGATGATGATCAGCAGTGGTTTCTTCATTGGGTTCGATTGTTGGGTGGGAGGTGGCGTTGTTGGTACTTCGCCGTATTGTGCGGGATGTAGTGGAGATCGATGTTGCCCCTCTGTTCTTGTAATGTAAGGGGTGATGGGGTCGAAGCCCTCCCACTCTCTTGTTGAGTGCCCCCGTCTTTTTTCCGCGTGTACCAGGAAATTCTTTGCATGTTTCAAGGTTTCCGTGTTGAGGTGTCAGTGTACCGTGGTTGTTGCGAGGTAAGGTGTGAGGTATAAGGATTTTTCTCTTGTGGGTTTTGTTCCCGTTGTGGCTGTTTTAGGCGTGTTTTCTTCCAATGGGGTTGTTTCTTGTGGGTTTTGTCGGTGTTGTGTGTTCGCGTCTCTTGTTGCACGATCATGTTCTCTTTCTCGGCGTCCTTTTCTGGTACTGGCCATTTTCCAGTCTAGGTGCAGGCGTGGTATGGTAGTTGGTCCTCTATGGTGTGCTGTGGGGTCGCAGTGAGCTCGGTTTTCCTTCTCTGGATACGCTGGGGTGTTCTCTGGCTCAGTGTTGTTTTCTGTCGGTGGGTGGGGTATGTTTCCTAAGGGTGCACTGTCGGGGGGCTCGGGGGTTAGGGTGTTAACAGTCTTCTGGTATGGGATTTAGTTGGGTTAGGTAGTGGTGGGTTTCCGGGATTGGTAGAGTACTCAACTAAGCGCAGTTAGATTATTTGAGAGATCTGTATAGTGGGTGAGAGTCCCATCAGTGCAATCTAAGCATAAAACAGTGCAGTTCGGAGACAAGGCCCCTGCTAAGTTTGAGAGACCTGCACAGTGGGAGAGAAGTCCACCAGCGCAATCTAAACACCACACAGTGCAGTTTGGAGACGGAGCCCCTGGTGAACTTGAGAGACCCGCGCAGTGGGAGAGAGGCCTATCAGTGCAACCTAAACATCATACAATGCAATTAGGAGACAGAACCCCTGCTACACCTGAGAGACCTGTATAGTGGGAGAGAGGCCTATCAGTGCAACCTAAACATCATACAATGCAGTTTGGGGACGGAGCCCCTGCTACACCCGAGAGACCTGTATAGTGGGAGAGAGGCCTATCAGTGAAACTTAAACATCATGAAATGCAATCATTTATTTACTTTGGATTTGGTAAGTGGCTCGGAGTCTGGAGCAGAGTAGTTGCTCTACTCCTGACCCAGGCCACTCCTACCTTACTAGCCCTTATAGATGATGGTTGACGGCTGGCCACTGCTTCCCCTGCAGACACCGGCTGACACTTCTTGGATCCGCCTCTGTCGGAGCCGCCCTTGGCCTTACGGCCCTTAGCCGCAGGGCTGCATGGGCAGAAGGGCTGCCCTGGGGGGACCAGTGATAAGGCTGGGAGGACCAATGAGAGCTGTGCTGGGCGGGTCGGGAGGCTGTAGAGCCTGGGATGTTCAAAGGCAGTGAGAGCGCCTGCAGCACGGGTCGCTCGACCCCAAACAGGGAAGCAGATCTGATTTTTTTGGAAGGGGCCGGGCTGGGGGGCAAGATGACCTCACCTGCTGCTGGTCTCCGTGCATCCGTGGCTGGGGTGCAGTAGGACTATTTCCATTCTGTTGCCGGTGGCCTTAGAGGCCAATCACAGACCAAATGGAAAACCTGTTCACATTTTGCAAGGAATATGGCCTCTGCTGTAAAGCAAGTAAGCTAGAAATAATACAAAGGTTGTGGGACCACCAAAATGTCTCCACCAAACCTGTGTCTTCTCCCAACTATGCTGATGAAAAGAAGGATGAGGGTTCAGATAGCTGTCCAAACTCCTCTTGGGGCGAGTATGAAAAGGTTCTGATGAGGAAGATGTTAGTTCAACCCCCTCCCCTTCTCCTGTCCCTACCGCACCCTCCACCATAACTTCTGAAATTTCTCTGGAACTTTATAGAAGACAACTCCTGTGGAAACACAGATCTGGGAAAGTGAGAACATCTATAACTTGTCTGTAGAGTTTTTCCCAGACCCCCCTCTGTTTTGCACACCTTTGTCATTAGTTGACGGAATGAGGAATTGGCATTGTCTCCTGGTTCTGGCTTTCCAAATTCTGCCTCAGGTGATGTATCCACACCACTAGCATTGTGTAATGTCTCCATGAGATCCCTCATTCTACTCTCTTCGGAGATTAGACATTCTGGGACATTTGGGGTGCCATATTCCAAGCCAAATGGGACCTCCTCATCCTCAGACCTTTCCTGCTCTTCAAAAATGGAGGATAGGAATTTAAAGAATTCTTTCCTGGGCAAAGGAGTGAACGTCTTCTCTGTAGGAACTGTTTTTGAGGAGGTTTTAGGCTTTGCAGCTTTTTCTTTTGCTGCAACCTGTTCAGATGACTGAACTGGAGCCTTAGGAATTTTCTACGTCGACAAAGGCGTCGATGAAATAGGAGCCTTCGACAGAATTGGTCTCGAAGGCGTTGAGGCCCTCTTCGAGGCTTTGTCCTTCGAGCTATGCGGGACCTTGGATGGCGTTGAGGACCTCGAACGGTCGTCTCGACTCGAGCAGTCTTTCTTGCTCGGGGTCCTCGTGGGTTCCCAATCAGCTCTTCTTCGATCACCCGGGCTTGAGGGTGCGCAAGTGTCAGTACAGGAACACTCCCAGCCAGCTTCAGAGGTAGGCGCGGTCCGAGGCTTAGCCTTTTGAAATACTTCCATCATTTCCACCCTGAAAGCTTCCCACTCTTCGGAAGAAGAGTGTTTTGTCGGGCATTTCATTATTTTGGGAGAGTTGTCTGCCGACGGAGTGGATGGGGACCGGTGGCGTCTCTTCTTTGACCTTTTCGTCGAAGGCTAGGAGTGGTAGGAGCCACTTCGGGATCTCAACCTATGTGTCCTATCACGTCGAGGAGATTCTTTATGATTTCTCGACTATGTTCGAGAATTTTCGGTCGGATTTTGTCTGTCGACCCACCTGCAGTTTTCCCTTCCTCTCTCGCAAGGCCTTACCGATCATCGCCCGACACTTCATGCAGGCCTCTGTGTTGTGATCTTTCCTGAGGGACCACAAACACGTTCAGTGTGGGTCAGTTATCAACATTTTTGAATTGCAATCTTTGCAATTCTTGAACCCGGAATGTGGGGTAGTCGGGGGTCGATAAAGAGGACATGTTGGATTCAATTTTCTTTTGAAAAATAGCTCCGTCACAGAAATTATCGAGGAGCGCCGAGTCTCCGATAGCAACACGTACTGGAAAAAAAACAGAACTGAGGCCAACGGGTGCTGCACGAGCTACTTGTATACCCGATGACGTCACCCTCGACGGAGGACTTCGAGGGACCTTGACTCGACACCATCGATGCACGAGGCCCTGTGCTGAGAAGATTTTTCCGTAGCAGCTAAAGCTGGACATGAATATCTAAGATGAGGAATACATTGGAGGATACAATCCATTTGAATGTAAAGACTCAAAAGGGGCAAACGAGACATTTTAAAACTAAATTTAAATCCCAGATGGGAACCTGAAAAGGTGGTGGGAGGGTACACATTTGTCAGTCCTTTTAGAAACTGGGTAACTAAGGGCATTTTAAAATAAGAAACCTCTTCCAAGGAGCGCTTGAAGATAGATAGCGCTGCCAAGTATCCTTTTATAGTGCCAACTCGGAGCCCCAAATTGGCCTAGTGCAAAAGGAAAGAAAGTACTGTAGGAGTATTACATAAGAATGGATCCACATTCTTTTCCCTGCACCAGTTACTGAACTTGTTCCAACAACACCGGTACAAGGAGTTTGTTGCTGGTCTTCTGGCCGAAAGTAAAATCTTTATTACGTCGTCCGGGAGGTCCCAATTCTTATATCTCAGCCTCTCAGAAACCATGCGTGAAAGCTGAGTGTCTTGACCTCCAGATGGAGAACCCGACCTTCCTCTTGCGAGAGAAGATCCTCTCTTTGTGAAAGACTTATTGGAGAGCAGATGGACATGTCCAGAAGGTCTGGGGACCACGTCCTCCTGGCCCAATCCAGGGCAATTAGGATCATGGCTTTCCTGAACTTTATCAACCTCCTGATTACATGAGGAATCACAGGGACTGGAGGAAACGCGTATAGGAGCGGAAATACCCAGTCCACCATGAACGTGTCCCCTAGAGCTCCTCACGGAGGAAATTCCCTTGAGCAGTACAGTGCGTACTTCCTGTTGACACTGGTCACAAACAGATCCACTTGAGGGGTTCCCCAAAAGGGGACGATTTCTTGAAGGAGTTACTGAGCTAATTCCCATTGGTGAGAAACTGTGCTCTGCCTGCTCAGAGCGTCTGCCGCCGTGTTCTGCTCTCCGGCCAGGTGAATTGCCGACACAGAGATTCCTTCTTGCGTTGCCCATAACCAGAGCTGCATTGCCTCTCTGCACAGTGGTAGTGACCCTACACCTTCTCTTTTGTTGAGGTAGTACATGGCCACTGTATAGTCCGTCATTAGCAGGACATTCTTTCCCCATACAGAGGGCAGAAAGGCCTTCAGCTCTAGTCCGATTGCCCTCAGCTCCAAAAGGTGGATGTGTAGTTTGGACTCCGACGAGACCAACGACCGCTGATTGTCAGCTCGTTGGTGTGGGTTCCCCATCCTGTAAGTGAGGCGTCCGTCACTACTGTTATCTAAGGCCACGGTTGCCAAAAAGGTTCTTGTCAGGGAGAATTCTCATAAATGTACTAATTCCCTTCAACTTAGAACCGCCAGTAACTTTGCTGGATTTTGAGGACTTGATTTTTTTTACCTGGAGAGAGTGTGAGCCTTTTTACCCACTCATGTATTTTGATGTGTGTTTTACTCTTGTGTTCTTTGATTATGGGGTTTTAGACAACTCCATAGGCATCATCTTTTCATGTGTGTCACACAGCACCCCCAGTGCAGTACACAAGGAAGCCTTTTAGGCTCTCCCGAGGTTTAAACACCTTCTCTGGGATAAACTACTGTTTCCCAGAGAAAGTAAAGTGAAATTGACTTTACTAGTCTTTTCAAATTACTAGACCCAGCACACACTATCTTACAATAGAGTGCTGGAGGGGTTACCTAGAATCCCCCATTTCTAGAAACCTATGTAGCAGTCAAATGCTACCCTTTCCTATCAAAATGGCTGGTGGCAGTGTTTTTACAACGAACTACCATGATTTTTCCCAACCGCGGACACCGGTAGCTAAAAATTGCGGGAGCCATGTTTTTCAAGATGGCGTCTTAGCCCCCTTTGTTTAAACAGGTCCTGCTCTTCTTTTTTCACCATTTATTTTCCGAAAGTTCCTTCTAGAGTTTGTCTCTGCGCGCCAAACCAGGTTTGGTCCCTTTGTTCGTACGCCTTGGGAGTAAAGAGGACGATACTTACCTGTAAGTATCTGTCCAAAAAACCTTTGTGCTTATCGAAAGTCGTGTAAATGTTTAAATATATTCATCTGTGCAAAATCGTTTTGGAGGCAAAATAAAATGGCTCCAAAACTTGACCGCTGTCTACGGATCTCTCACCCTGATTTCTAGTGTTTTAGACACAAGACAGCATGTCAGAATTCATTTATTTTAAGTTTATTTGATCATATTTTAATTATAGAAAATATTTACAAAAGAGCATATCAAATATATTCTAACACATCTATTAAAAACCAGTTGTCAAGAACACACATTTTATCACACCAACAAAAAAAAGCTCACGTCTCGCATATCATTCCTTACATATTCTTTCAGCCCCATACATACAAAAGACACCACTCATACTTGTGCAAAGAACGCAATCCTGATCATTTTGTTCTGCAACTCAGAACATCCCATCCATTTGGGAAGACACCACTCATACTTGTGCAAAGAACGCAATCCTGATCATTTTGTTCTGTAACTCAGAACATCCCATCCATTTGGGTTAGTATTTTAGTTGTTCCAAAAATGCCTAATTCACAATATTTTTTAAAAGTAAAACACTGGGTAGATGTTCCAAAGTGGTTACTTATGGACACATAATGATCCCCATATATTATCTGTGTAAACCCAAGTTAAAGCCAACTCTGGGAGGAGTAGGCTCTATGGTGTTGTCGACTCAAGTTTTGGGCTGCCAGAACGGGGTCTACAATTTCCGTCTGGTGCACCTCATCAGGACATATACATTACAAACAAAAACAGTTTCTTAAGAGAGAATTCAAATTGATGTGAATTGACTTTCGTTTAATTTCAAAGAGCTAGTTTCTTTCGCTCCACAGGGTGTTCAATAGTGGTGAACCAAGTATGTTTTTCGGAAAGCTGCTTCCAAAATGTAATGGCTTCAGATTTAGTCTCCTCATGTATTATTAGCAGGACCCAGCCGAGGCTAAATTTCCTTCTTAGTGTGAATGTTGTAGTGTCTTTATCCGCAGAGATGTTGTTTCCTCCCCGCCGGATATATTGTAGGCCAGTTGGTTCAGGGGCATTGAGCCAACGACACGTGGTCCCTGTATTCTTCCCCAAAGAAAAACACTGGATGTGAACAGTGTCTCACACTCAAGGTGTCAGCAACCACTTCTTAAGAACATTGAAGGGAACACCACTTTACATCCTTCCCTTCCCTCAAAGGGAGTTCACAACATACAGATCAACCTGATGCTGCAACCTGCCCATCTTCAAAACCTTTTTAATGGATTCTGCCTTCTATACCTGGCTCTGGCTGCTGCAGGCACTACCAGCAACATTACTAGTGAAACCGAGCGAGGACAGGCAGACGGCACAGCCGTCAGTAGGTGACTTCAGCACCATTGGTTTCTTCATATAAAGGTACTGTGCCAACCCGATTGAGAGAACGCCACTCTCGCGGTGAAAGTTTGTGAACCTTTCCCAACTTGCAGGCCTAATCAGCTTGTGACCCCACAAATGATCCTTTTTCGCCTAAACTACTTCTGAGAACTTTTGCAAAGACTTTACCGTTTGATACCAGAACTGCTCTTTCCTATCCAGAACACTAGCCCATTGACTCTGGCCTGGCCTATTGACTTGAATTGAACTCTTCTGGTGAACTGAAACTATTTGCACTGCCTAGAAAGTATAATCTATTCTACTTACTTTTGTCCTTTTTGCTCACTGCTAAGTAACTTAACTGCCATTTTGCTCCTACTTCAGGGGAGCTCAAACTGTCTCAAAAAATTCACAGTTTTGTATTGAAGTGTATTGGTATATAATATTAAGTTATCTTCTAGTGAAATGTTTTCTAAATGATTGTGTAATACATGAATATGTGTTTTACCAAGAAACCTTGAGTACAAGTGTAGAGGAGGTCCCAAATAGAGACTGCACTCCAGTCGCCCATTTAGAAGTAACAGGAACGTTCACACCGAGATATGTGACGTATGATGAGCAAATAAACCAGCAGAGCGCCGTAGTAGGGCTCTGCCCAGTACCGATCAGAAGAGCAACACCTATTGAAGTCCCAATAGCCAGAAAACCATGGACAGTAAGGTATCCATTAAGAAAACCCTACCAGCAAATGAGACGAAACGAAGATTGCCTCAGTACTGTCCTGGAAGAAACCAAAAAGGCCTTAATGGACGACGAATGGTGACGTCACGAGGACCCGGACTGACATACAAATAGAAGAAATGACGACCCAAGAATGACAGAGACGAAACACCATGAATAAGGATATTGTGACCCTAAAAAGGGAGAACGATGTTGAAATACAAGAAGCTTAAGCTGTAAGCAGGATGAAGATATTCAACCAGCTAACACCTGTAAATATGCTTGGAACCGCAAGAAAGCTAAGAAAACAGCGCAGCTTGCTATGCTAAGTAGAAGAATAGTGCAGCAAGCGCCATTACACACAATCTACCGCAAAACGAAGCATAGTATTATAAGTGCGATTCCACTTAGCACGAAAAGCTAAATCAACTCAGGTTACTAGAGGCCAAACAAGGAAAGATTAATATTCTAGCAAAAAGAGAAGAGACGGCTGAATCAAAACTCGGTAGATGCAACTTGTGCCAGGAGAGCCAAGGTCATACCAATAGAAGGAACAAACAGTAACCACACAATTTAAACTTAAGAACAGAATATCCTGTCTCTGAAAGGCCAAGATAAGGAGGCGCAGGCAGGTGGCAAGCTGAATAAGAATTAAATACACAAATTGAGAGAGACTAGACAAATTCACGGTGTGGGAAACACGTGACCAGCCGAGCGAGAAGAAACACGGGTTCTCATCCACGCTTGGCATCCGCCCAGGCAGAGATATCAGAACTTTTCTTGACAGAAGATGCAGTTTCGAGGCCAACCACAGTAAAATAATTGACACACAGTTGCTGAAGCGATGATTGATTGTAACCTTAATTGGAGGAAGGCCGGGTAACTGAGGTGCACCTCGCACCTGGCTGACCGTTCTGCGTGCTGCTAAGCAAAGTGGAAATTTATGCATGGGGTTGGTGCCAACCCAATCATGATGGACCAAATAATCTAGGGTCCTATCGTTATAGAACTAATGGGACGTCGTACTTTTAGTGACATCTGTGGTAGTCATTTTGAAGGAAGGGCTTAGATGCCCGCCTGACAATGTTTACTCAATTCCCTCACTCCGTTACCATATACAGATCTAGCACCTATATTAAAGTTACCTTTTCCTAACCAATAGAATTGTATATTAACTTTTGAGTGTTATATGTCAATTATGATGAGTTTTCAGTATAAATGCTATGATTTTTATGAAGTTCGTTGGAGTTGAGGCGAGAAGGAGGATCGCATCACTGTTGATTTCAATGGCTCCCCGTTTTTTGTACTTGTCATTAAACGGACTCCCTTTGCCAAACCACTGAGTTGTCCTTATTGATTGATGTTGGAGTGATACATCTGCACCCCCATCCATCTCAAGGGTGCAGCTATCTAGTCCTAAAAGCACTTTGGAGCAAACCTCGGCTCCATGGGCTGGCCAGGGGTCTCCTGAGTATAGAAGTGTCTACTTGAACCACTGTGATTGATAGTCCTCTGTGTAACTACATCTACTGCTCACATTCACTCCTGAGATAAGCCTGGCTGCTCAGCTTGCTACCAAAAAACTGTGTGGTACAGACTTATACCAAAGGTTGGTTTTGCTTACACCTGTGGTCATAGTTGTGTGTAGTGGTCCCACAGGGTACTTCATGCAAACTTTGCCTAAACCTAACTGTAGGAACTGTTGTCTCACCTCCTGGGGCACTACCAGTCTCCTGTAGTCCCCCTGGGGTAGATCCAGTAGGTTCACTGTAGAGGAGGCCATCCTCCCAGTAAAGACTATGCTTCCCTGGCTCTTGCCCTTCCAGATGGGAAGCCGTCTGCTGGGGCAGACCTTCTAGAGAGGGACACTCGCTTTGTCGTCTGCTGAAGTCTGCCCTAGAGAGTCCACCTTCTGCAAGTAAAGTCTGCAGCTCAGGATGGTCTCTAGGATCCAGATTTCCAACGCAGGGAAGGTTTTCTTCCAGCTCTGTGACACCAGTAGCTATCTTCACAGAGTTTTGTTGGTCTTCCCACTCAGCCTCAGCTGGGGAAGGGGTCACTGGGGTGACCTGGGACAGTCCTCTCAGGGATGTCCTTGTCCTATGAACAGGTTTAGGTTTGAGAGTTTTCTTTTTCCCCCAGAGACCTTGGATTTCTCCTTTGTCTCTTGCCTTTTTTTTTTAACTGAAGGGTGGCCTTCCTGTGGACTAGAGGTATTTGAAATCTCCTCAACCTCAAACAGAGATTCTCTCAATGTTGCCTCTCTTTGGCCAATTTTGTTTGCTCCTGCGATTTCTCATTCCTTCAAAGGTGTGTACTCTGTACCCCTTAACCCAACCATCTAAGGTTTTCAAACATTCACATACCCAGGTAGCCCAAGGGGCACCATCAGTCTTTTTGTGGGTCTGAAACCTCCTAAGGTACTGGGAACCCAATTCCATCACAGCATCACAGCCATTCAGGGGGAGCCTAGACATGAGGCACATAATTAAATCATTACCACTTATTCCTTGAAGATCAGAGGTGTATTCAAACATACCCAGCCAATGCAACACATCAAGTTTAGGTTCAAACATTCTTACTGCCTCTTTAGGCAGACAAGGCCTCTTGGGACTAGCAAAATTAGAAGACCCTGAAAGGGAAGCAAAATCAAGGTACATCTTTTTCGTATACATTTCATGTTGCATCTCTTTCTCTTAGTTTCACCTCTTGATGTTTGGCTTCAGCTTGGACTTTTAGTTTCTTGAATTCCAACTCTAATCTTAGTTTCTCAAGAGAAATATATTCTGGGCTTAAATGTGGACCTTGCGGGCTCCCACTGGGAAGTGGCTGAGGTACAAGGGCAGGCTGTGGGAGAAGGGATCTCTTCCTGAGACGACTACCTCCTCTGGCTCCTCTTGCAGATTGGCGCTCGACTCTAAACTAGCATCATCATCATTATCTTCCACATTACTTGGGCGTTACAGGCCAACTACCCAAACGTTGGTGATTTAACAACCTTGTAATCAATTCAATTTTTTTCCTTTCAGATTTAGGCCCCTAGTTTTATACATATCTTTCAGTTGTTTTACTGTCAGGACATTCAGGGCTGCCACATTCAAGTTATCCATATTTGGCATGTTACAATTGCTTAACTTTTTGGTGGACCTTAGCCTTGTGGCTGGTTTAGTTGGGCTCAAGTACAGCAAATAGTCAATGTACCCACTCTACACTAATCCAACCGCCTGCCACCAGTGTTAGGCAAGAATTGATGTAGTAAGACTGTGTTAGACTACACAACACTTGTCTACTTGGTATTAGGTAACCCACCTTTTGGTATAGGGCTGTACCACACGTTGGTAGTGTGACTGAGCAGCCAGGCCTATCTCAAGAGGGGTAAGTGTTAGCTGTAGAGCTGTAGCAACGAAATTCGCAAATACAAGTAGCCAACGTATACTTAAGGTTTCAGTTATAGTTATTTATTTAACATCCATGTTTAAATAAGCATTCCTTAAAAAGGGCAATATATATAACAATCAAATATACTTTCAAATATTTCCAGAATCAGCGTACGTTTAGTGGATTCTCTTTAGCGATGCTTTATACACACTTTCAACCGTAGGTGACTTCTTCTCAAGGACAAGAATGGCACATCAGAAATCACTAATCCACTTTGCAAATTCGAGGTTGCAGAAAAGAAAGTAAAACCTAAAAGGCCAGCCAGGCAGCCAGGCAGCCAGGCAGCCAGGCAGCCAGGCAGCCAGGCAGCCAGCCAGCACTTGTTGCATTCAGGTACTCCTAGAGATGAAGGACAGGGGAGTTTCGGGAACCTCCATCACTTCCTGCCCTTCCAGAAACACTGGAGCCAGAGGCCGGTTTAAGGACTGAAGCTCGCCAAAGGCAGAACGAAGAAAGGGCTCAAGCCTGGCTTGGCGCGCAGAGTAAAAACCAAGAAAGACCTCACAAACAGGAAATGGCAAAAAAAAGAAGACCAGGCCATTTTGAGAAGTCCCAAAGTCCAGCAAAAGAGCTGGGGGTCTTTAAGGTCGAAGGGAATTGGCAGAGAAATGAGAATTCTGCTCAACAGCCAGGGAAAGGCAGATGCTTTTGGATCCTGATCTTGGGGGTGGTGGTCTGTGGGGGAATCACCTGGGAGGAGCAAGGGCCCAGCGGAATGAGGGGATTCCGTTGGGTGAGGCATTGTTTTTATCTTCCTCTAGGGAAGACCTCTCCTCCATACCCAAGTCTAACTTTTTGTTCCAAACACTGAACATCGAAATGTGGGTAAAAACAATCACAAATCCCTAGGCATTGGGAGAAATAAAAACGCTTAAAAAATCATTGAGATTTATGTAGTTTAAAAATTCCAAAAAGTTACAATGAACGAAAGTATGTGAATGACAAAGATTTAAATGCTAAAGAACTTTATTCCTCCTTACAATCGCATCTGGTGATCGATCCTTATGGCATTTCTTTAAAGTACATTAGAAAGAATAGATATGAATATAAGAATGAAAACCAGACCAAAAAAACAAACTTTGCCATTAGTGACTTCAAGTCCCATAATTCCCTAGTACTGGGACGAGGAAGAGGGAAGATTGTAAATACAAATGACCCACAACTGAGGAAGACAGAGGCTTAAAAGGCCCCCTCAGGTGCAGGCCATTAGAGAGCAGGATGGGAGTTAAGATTTTCATAGCAATGATACATCTTCCTGACCTGTGTCAACCCCAGAAATGTTTTTTTACTGGTGGATTATTTTTCCTTCTACCTCCGAGTGGAAACCTTTTCCCACACTCGCACACTCTTACTCTTTTTATGGGTGTGATTTTTAAGACTCTCCATAGTGTCTTTTAAAAGTTATCCTCTTTGACAACTTTTTGGCAACGAGTGCCTATTGTTGCTGGGTTGCCCTAGGGGCTCCACTTTTAAGTTCCCAAGGGTAGAAAGGATCTTTGGATCCCTTTTACATTTTATTAAGTGAGGCCAGCACCCCCACCTTATGTGGAGTGCTGGGGAGATACGAAGTATCCCCTTTCTCATTTTAAATGTAACATTTATGTTACAAGGGCAAACTTACCTTTAATGGCTGGTGGCAGCTAACCTTTTTATTAATCGGCGCACCTTTACCGCGGGCTGTTTGCACAGTCCCCGTTAAAGGCACCCATGGGTGCTCATTTTGCCAAAATGGCCCGGTCTTGTGTTTTCGCCATTTTAGTGTTTTGTCCTTTCTTGTTCCTTCGCCTGAAATAAAGGGCGGGAAATTCCATTGTGTGATTTTTATCTTCGGCAGGAGTACTGTGGACTCCCTGCACAGGCTCCAGAGTGTCTGTGAAGGCAGGAAGCGAGGGAGGAGTCCAAAAGTCTGCAGCCCTTTGACTTCCAGCCTGAGTGCGAGATTCCAGTTCAAACTGGGAGGCTGGATGTTCTGAAAGGATTGGAAACCCCCCCCAAGTTTGACCGTTGCAAAGCCATTTGATTTATGCAGGAACCCAGCCAAAGTCCCAACCTGGAAGCTGAAGAGGTAGTCGACCACTGGAACCAAAACCGAAGAGGAAGATTAAGAATTCACGGCAAAGACGCTTTCCAGCGACCAGACAGCCTGCTGTGTAACCGGAGTCTACTGTAGGCCTTCCTTCCAATCGACCCGAAAACTCTGAAAACGAAGACCCCAAACCACAGCCTGGTGAGACCCACTAGACTCAAGACCACCTGCATTTTGAGCCATCCCACGCCGAGCTGCTATCTTGTGGGTAGGGGTGTCACGGTATTAGTTTTATGACGGTACGATAACCTTCTTGCCAAATGACGGTATATCATGGTTATCGCGGTATAGCAGATGGAGTTAACTAATCTTAACAAATATTTTCTAAAAGGTCATAAACTGACACATTTATCATCTCAAACAAAACCATGCACCCAGGGCCAGAATTGGGCTTTTCAACATACTTTCCACTGAAATGACTTGCTTGCACCAAACACAAGTGTAGAGAGGGGGAGGGGGCCCTGCTACAACTGGCAAAGCAAACTAAATAGCTTTTCTTAAGTGGTCATTTAGACTTTTTGTTCCCCTACTGGCTACTGGTGAAGATGAACATGTTGCCATCTTGATAACCTGCATGCCACAGATCAATGGAGGCTGATGGTAGGTGTGTGTGTGTGTTTTTTTTTTATTATTTTTTTTATTTTCTCTTTAGAGAACATTATCCATTATAAATATATAAACCCCAAAGCCGCCACCCCAAAGTAAACCCTTTTCCTTCTTGGCACTGTATCTATTCTTCCTATTGCTAACATATTGATTTTGTGTCAGGCACGTGTGGTTTATGGAATGGCATTAAAAACTGCTCCAACTGAAACTACTTGGCAGACGGCAGATCCAACAGTGTAAGACCAAGTCTGCGCAGCACTTGCTTACTGCAGCCTTTACAAATCAGATTGAAAAGCACACTTAACGGTATGAACGGTATAAACAATGTGACAGTTATTATTGTTTAATTAAGTGGTTCACGGTATCTTTAACGGTATACCGTTACATCCCTACTTGTGGGGCTGCAATACCCAATACCCTGGGATCTCGAGCCATTGTGCAGTGCAGAGTCTTCCGAATTCCAAATCACGCTGAAACATCGTGGGCATCTTGCTGGATCTCCAGACGCACGATTGAAATCCCAAAACTCCCCTCATCAGAGTGTTGGACCTTGCAAACGACGAAAATCCGACGGGCGATATTCTGTCTTCTTCTGTGCTCACGAAAAAGGTGCAAAATCCTCAGAGCCACATCCAGCCGTGAGGAAAACCTTGCCTAGAGCCTTCCCCATGATCCTTGCTGCAAAAGTCCTTCCGGTGTCCTGTCTTCTGTCTTCTTGATGAAGGAATTCAACTACCAGGTTTTTGGCTGCAGATCCTGAAGTCGTCCTGCTGCAAAATCTTCTGTGCTGGCTTGGGTATTTACTTACCTTAAGGCTCTTGTGATTCCTGTGTAGTTTTGGGGTGTTTTCTGTGATTGCGAGTCCTCTCGTCCAGCGCATCCTGGCCCCTGCTGGAATCCTCCTAGGGTGTCTTCTATTAAGCCACCAGACCCTTAACTAACTCTAAAAGTAAAGTACTTGTTCTAACAGTCTTCCTCAGGAATTCTGACTTTTGCTACTTAAGAACCTATCCTGACCTGCCTGTTGGACACTAGACCCTAGTGACCCCCCCCTTCTGCCAATGAGAACACTCATGCTCCCAAAATAAGGGAAAGACTTATAAGGATTGGGCCTTTTACCTAGAAAAGAGAAGTGTTTAAAAGTTACTTTCTTGCAAAAGAAGTTTGTTGGTAACTAACTCAGAGTGAACAGTTACAAAAGTTATTACTTACCTTAGAAATGTTCTGCCATTCTGAGAAGTATATGTAACATCTTTCTTTCCTTAGAAATATTTTCGCCATTCTAACAGAAAGTTGATGTAAGGTTATATTACTCATCTGTGATTTGGTTGTGTCTATTCCCAAAAGTAATGCTGTTGGTTTCACTTCACTATTCCTGTTAGGATAAATGTATAAGTGTCCCCAACTGGGTCTTGGTTCCCCCGACTTGCCGTTTCCCTGTCCAGAATAAGTATGCATTCGGTTTTACCTATCTAGAATAACTGAGTCATTCATAAAGTGTAACACTGGGTTTTGCTTTCCCTGGTCTGTTGTAGGCAACCCCAAAAACAGTCTTATGTTTATACCTGCCTTTAAGTTGCTTATAGCACCTGTAAAGTGTATAGGTTTTACTTACTTTGAGTATAACTGTTATCCTAAAATAAGTTAAGAGTTATTGCTTCCCTTCGTCTGAACTGAAAAACGAATTGAATATTACACCCCAAGGTCCAACTCCTCTAAAATAACTTATCGTGAATCCGAGTTATAGGTTTATACTATTCCTAGAATCTCTGTTTCACTAGATCAGAGAAGTAGATTGTCCAGTTAATATTACTATGCAATTTCTTGCTGAGCGTCCGGGTACAACTGATAGGGTCTTCTACCCTGGTATTACTGAAAGTAATCTAAAAGTAACTACTGGTTTTGACTTGCCTAGAACTCCTGTTAGGTGTTCCAAATAAGGTTATAAGCTTTGGTCTGTGCACCTTCAAGCATAGTGTTGTGTTTTTCTATAATGCGTTTATATGATCTGTGATAAAACTTATTTCCCCCCCAAGATTTATCTGGGCCTACTTGTATTTAAATAAACCATTTATTTTTACAATACATAGTGTTCCAGTGTTTCTTTGGACCATTTGTATTGCAATTTCTTTATACTGATTCTACAGCCCTCTCCCTCCTAAAATAAGCCTGGCTGATCTGTGTATGCTACCTTGAACTCGGGTGGTACTGCCTTATACGTGGCGTCTTGTTCGGCCTCAGTTGAATGGCTTTACTAAGCCCTTAGTTGGACTTCAGAAAATCTTTCCTAACACAGGAGGAGCAGTTAAGCCTTTGAATGCAGCAAACGCAGAAACTGGAGGAGGGAGAAGACACAGGGACCAATGTTTAGCTCAAGACAGTAGTCTGTCCTGAGAGGGTCTGTGCCTCAAATCGTCTTAAGTGCTGTTAGGGAGAATTCTCATAAAAGTCCTAATCCCCTTCACCTTAGAGACCCCCAGCAACTTTGCTGAATTTTGAGGACTTGATTTTTTTACCTGGAAAGAGTGTGAGCCTTTTTTCCCCAGTCATGTATTTTAATGTATGTTTTACATGTGTGTTCTTTGTGCAGTGACACAGGAATGTCTTTTTAGACTTTACTAGTCTTTCCAAATTCATAAACCCAGCACACACCATCTTACAACGGAGTGCTGGAGGGGTTACATAGTATTCCCTGGGTCTAAATACTCATGTAGCAGTCAAATGCAACCCTTTCCTATTGAAAAGGCTGGTGGCAGTGGTTTTACAATGAACTACCATGATTTTTCTCAACCGCGAACACCGGTAGCTAAAAATCACGGGAGCCATGTTTTTCAAGATGGCGCCTTAAGCACCTTTGTTTAAATGGGCCCCGGTATTTTTTTCGCTGTTTCTTTTCGGAAAGGTCCTTCTAGTGTTTGGCTCTGCACGCCAAACCAGGTTTGGGCTCTTTGTTCGTGTGCCTTTGACAGGCTCCAGGACTGAAGACCGCCTCTTGAGTGTGTGGGGTGGGCAGGAAGTGAGGGAGGTGCCCGAAACTCCCTGTGCTGAATCTCCTAGGGGACCCAAATGCACTCTAGCGTGATTGGCTGGCTGACTGTCCGGCAAGGACAGCCCCCCTGCTGGGTGAGTGACAGCTAGGCTGGAATGAAAGGGAGAAAACTATTTAAAAGGTGAGTCTCTTGGACTGGAGAGCAGAGTCGACCACGAACAAAAGAACCGAAGATGAGCTGGAAGAGGACGGCTGCTGCAACTCCTGGACCGTTGGTTTGTCCGGTGAAGCCCTGCTGCAGGTCCGAATTGCCAAACTCCATTCGACAGAGAAGCTCCTTCAAGGACGGCTCCTTCCTTTGAGTTGGTGGGACCAATCAACTCATAAGACACCTGGACACCATTCTCAAGGCTGGATAGGATTAACCAGGGAGAGGGACACCAGTTTGTGTTCTTGAATCTACAGCTACTGGAACTGAAGTGACTCCATCTTGTTTGCTTTCTTCAACGATCCCGTGCAGTGCAGGATTCCCCCGACGTCCTCCCACTTGTCCCCACGACTGAGGCTCAGGAACAGCGAGATCTGCAGGACCTGCCAGGAACCACGACTTCAGCAACATTTGTTTCTTCATACAAAAGGTACTGTGCCAACCAGATTGAGAGAACCCCACTCTCGCTGTGAAAGTTTGTGAAACTTTCCCAACTTGCAGTCCTAATCAGCTTGTGACCCGACAAATGATCTTTTTCGTCTAAACTACTTCTGAGAACTTTTGCAAAGACTTTACCGTTTGATACCAGAACTGCTCTTTCCTATCCAGAACACTAGACCATTGACTTTGGCCTGGCCTATTGACTTGAATTGAACTCCTCTGGTGAACTGAAACTGCCTAGAAAGTATATGTGATTTATTCTACTTACTTTTATCCTTTTTGCTCATTGCTAAGCAACTGAACTGCCATTTGGCTCCTATTTCAGGGGAGCTCAAACTGTCTCAAAAGTTTACAGTTTTGTATTGAAGTGTATGGGTATATAATGTTAAGTGGTCTTCTTCCAGTGAAATGTTTTCTAAATGATTGTGTAATAAATTGTTTTTACCAAGCAACATTGAGTATAAGTGTCTACTTGAACCACTGTAATTGAAAGTCCTCTGTGTAACTACTTGTACTGCTCACATTCACTATTGAGGCAAGCCTGGTTGCTCGGCTCGCTACCAAAAACTGTGTGGTACAGACTTAAACCAAAGGTTGGTTTGGCTTACACCTGTAGTCCTAATTGTATGTAGTGGTCCAGCAGGGTACTGCCTGCAATTCTGCCTAACAAGTGCAGAGGCCGTGCAGCGGGAAGCGTGCAAGTGGGAAGCTTGTCCTCTGAAGACCTGTTGTGCAGAGGCTGCAAAGCCGGAAGCGAGAGCAAGGCATTCTTTCCTTCCAAGAGGCAGTCTACAGGGACTGGCGTGCACCATAGAGTCCCCCCCCCGGAGCAAGGAAAACTCCTGTTAAGTGGCGCGGGCGCTAGTGGACCAGGAGTAGCTGTTTGCCGGGTCGCGAGGAGCCACAGAACCAGAAGACCTGTGAACGAGATGATCGGATGTGCATGACTTACCCGATGAGTTCACAAGTCGACAGTGATCCCGGAGCGCTCCGAGGCTGTGCTTGCGTATTCAAGGCAAGCATTTACACTCATGTATGAGTGTAAGTGGTACTAAACGCAATTTTGAATACTGAACTATCAAAAAGCAGGGAAAACATAATTTGTCAAAACCAAATTACTAACTATAAGCATGTCAGTTTGTTGAGAGCTCAGCAACCAGAGGGGTCAACTTTATTAAAAACTAATACACAACTGTTATGGAGAATTCTCAGAAATGTGCTAATCCCCTCCACCTTAGAGACCCCCAGCAACTTTGCTGGATTTTGAGGACTTTTTTTTACCTGGAGAGAGTGAGACCCTTTTTCCCCACTCTCCCGTGTATTTTAATGTGATTTTGAACTCTGTTTCTTTTGGTTGTGGAGCCTGACAAACTCCATAGGCATCATATTTTACATTGTGCCACAGCACCTTCAGTGCAGTGGCACAGGGACGACTTTCAGATTTCCCAAAGGTTTAAATACCTTCTCTGGGATAAACTACTGTTTCCCAGAGCAGTGAAGTGAAATTGACTGTACTTACATTTGTAACTTTCTAGACCCAGCACACACTATTTTACAATAGGGTGCTGGAGGAGTTACCTAGTATCCCTTTGGTCTAGCTTCACATGTAACAATTTTATGTTACCCTTGCCTCACTGAATGGCTGGTGGCAGTAGTTCCGTTTTAACTACCGTGGTGTGCATTTACCGTGGGCTGCGTTCACAGCTGCAGTAAAGCACCAAAGGGTGCCATTTCTGTCAAAATGGCCCAGTCTTCCATTTTCACCATTTCTTTGTGGAAAGGTTCTTCATGAGATTTATTCTGTGGGCCAAACCAGGTTTGGTCCCATTGTTCGCTTTGCCTTTGGCGGGATTCACGAGTGAAGCCTGCCTATGGCTCCAGGGTGTCTGGGGTGGGCAGCAAGTGAGGGAGGTGCCGAAACTCCCTGTGCTTAGTCTCCTAGGAGACCCAAATGCACTCTGTAGTGACTGGCCGGCTGACTCTCTGGCAAGGACAGCCACCCTGCTGGGTGATTGACAGCTAGGCTGGAATGAATGGGAGAGAACTGAATAAAAGGCAAGGCTTTTGACTTGGAAGACAGAGTCGACCACTGGACGAAGGAACCGAAGAAGAACTTGAAGAGGACGCCTGCTGCAACTCCTGGACCGTTGGTTTGCCCGGTGAAGCCCTGCTGCTGAGCTGAAACTCCAAATTCGTATCGACAGATCCCTCCCCTTGAGTTGGTGGGACCAATCAACTTCAAAGTAAGCCATCTGGACATCCATCTCAGAGCTGGTTGAAGTTCCACAGAGTCGCTGCTGAAAACCATATAGCCAGGGAGAGGAGGAACACCAGATTGTGGGTGTTGCTTTTAAGTTGGCTTAGAACTCCAGGAAGATCCTCCGGACTCCTTGGAAGCAGGACTGACCGACCCTGAGCCCCCTCAACAGAGTGCGGGACCCCAGAAGCAAGGAAAGTCCATCTAGACAGCCAGGAACCGCAGTGTTGCTATTTGCGGTAGACGCAAGGAGCTGAAACACTGAACAGCCACCGATTTGAAGATTGCTGGTTGCGAGCAGTGACCGTCCCATTGCAGTGCAGGAGTCCCCAGAAGTCCTCCCTTTTGTCCCCATGACTGAGGTCCAGGAACAGTGAGATCTGCAAAGCTGCACAGGAACAGAATTCATCTGCTGCAAGATTTCTTCAATTCAAAGGTACTGTACAAAGTCTAAGAGAACTTATCTCTTACTGTAGAGTTGCTTGCATCTTCTACTACTTACAAGTCTAATCAGCTTATGGCCCTACATTTGATTCTTCTTTTCTTCAAAGACTTCTAAAACATTGTGCAAAGACGTTTCTACTTACCTACCAGAAGTGCTTCATACTATATAAGACTTTTGCCCACTGACTTTGGCTTAGCCTGGTGAACTGAATGACTCTTCTTGGGGGATCCAAAGTATTTGCCTGCTTAAGAATATTTGTAGTCTCTTGTTGTTATAATAATCTTTTCCTTTTACCAAATTCTAACAGTATTCTTAATACCAACAGTAAGATATTAATGTCCCCAGAACCCTAGCTATTCAAGTCACCTGAGGGTGTAGGTTGTGTCCGTCGTCCGTCCCAAAAGGGTCTTCACTGATTTAGAAACTAAGAATGTACAGTATTGAAGTGTATTTGTGTGTTACTATTGCTCCCTTCTGAAGAAGGCTTATTCTGACTGATAAATACATTAATAATTGTTTATTCAAGAAACCTTGTGTATAAGAGTTTATTTGAATACTTGTCACTGTGAATCTCTGTGTAACTCCTCTACAGCTCACATTGATCCCTCTTGAGATAAGCCTGGCCGCTCAACACAATACCAAAACTGTGTAGTACAAGCTTATACCAAAGTTTGGATTTCATATACCTGTAGTTAGAGTTGTTTGTCGTGTTCCCAGAGGGTACTGCATACAATCTTTGCCTAACAACCACTGCCCAAGCTAAAATAATCCAAGAACAAGGAAATTCAAATACAACAGATACTGCCAAAGGCAGAAGGGGTTTGATAAAAGGTCCAGAGGTTGTGAAGCTTGTTGCCCATAATTTGAGAAGAATATAACAAATGTTGTGCTAAACCCACATTGCCAAAGCCAAGGAAGAAGATTTGGTTACTTATGCAGTGGGCAAACAAGAGTGGCAAGAAGGCTGCCCTTTTGGAAAAAGTTATTCGGAAGGGGAGGAGCATACGCTGCAGAGGCACCAATGTGAATCTTGTTTGCACTGAAGTGTGGCTAAAACTTTAATTAATGTTGCAGAATAATGAACATTGTAAAGCTGTTGAAAAGCTGTTATAAGTTGATTCTAACCACAGAAGCACTGACTGTTTGTCAAACGCTGTTCAGGCATGGGGGTATACCTGAATGGCAAATCTTTGAAGTAGTAGGCCTGGCATGGGAGTAAACGAGGTGTCACAGAAGTAGTATGCTTGAAATGGCAGTAAAACAGGTCGAAGTTGTTGAAGCGCTATAAAGTGGTGCCAACGAAGAAAATGTATGTTTGTGGTGCTGAAGAAGGAACTGTACACAAGTTTCAGTTGCGGCAAATTGTTTCTATTGATGAACTAATACGTGAAGAGGATAACCTTGCCCAAAGAAGAGAAAGAACCTTTTATTTGTCTTTATTGAATCAATGGAGGTGGAACTTTCTGTTAAGTTGGAGTCACAAGGAACTGTGTTGGAACTTTGTTACAACCAGAATTTCCTTATTTCTTTTTTAACTGTGGAGCAGAAACCTGCTTGAATCTGCCGAAGAGAAATTCGCCCAGATTACAAGGAGAGGAACAAGTTACTTTCTTACCTGGTAACGTTCTTTCGATGGGATGGTCCGACGACGTATTCCATATCTATGACATGTAATCACCACAGCTGTGCTGCTTCGGAAACTTTTTTCGGCGTCTTCGTCCTACGTCGATGCGCCGTCGTCGAGGGCCTCCTCTGATGTCCGACGTCATCCGATGTGATAAGTAGGACGCACGACGCCCGTAGCCTCAGTTGTAGTTTTTTCCCCCAGAACGTGTGACACTAGTCAACTGCCAGTCAGACACAAAGCCTTGCGGAACGTAAGCTGCAATCGCAAAAGAAATTCTGCAGCGGGGAAGGCAGGGCGGGAGCGATATGGAATACGTCGTCGGACCATCCCATCGAAAGAACGTTACCAGGTAAGAAAGTAACTTGTTCTTCGAGGGGATTGGGTCCTCCGACGTATTCCATATCTATGACAGACTCCCAAAGCAGTACCAGAGCAAGGAGGAGGGAAAGAATTTAGAATCAAAATTTAGAATAGCCAATCAAATAGCAGAGCAAAGGACCGCCTTGCCAAAGGCCAGATCCTGTGCTCGGATGGAATCGAGGGAATAGTGACGTACAAATGTATGTACTGAAGCCCAGGTGGCTGCATCACAGATGTTGCGAATAGGAACACCCCTCTGCAGGGCAGTAGACGCAGCCGTACCCCTGGTAGAATGGGTCCGCAAGCCAGCCGGTGGGTCCTTACCCGCCAAGCGGTAGCACTCCGAGATGGCCAAAATAATCCAGCGAGACAGTCTGTTTCGGCACAGCTTGCCCCAAACGCTTTCCAGCGTAACCAATAAAGAGTTGATCGTCCACTCTGACCCGGGACATGCGTGAAACATAAAAGCTTAAAGCTCTCCTAGATCAAGCCTATGGAGCCTCTCCTCTTCCTTACCAGGATGCGGAGGAGGATAGAATGCCGGAAGAACAACCTTCTGGGCCAAATTAAATTCCGTCACTACCTTCGGAAGAAAAGAAGGACGAACTCTAAGGACAACCCTGTCCTTGTGAAAAACAGTGAAGGGTGGCTTAACTGAAAGTGCCTGTAACTCACTCACTCACTCTGCGAGCGGAAGTAACTGCAACTATAAACACAGTTTTCAGAGTTAACAGCCTCAAAGGGCAAGAATGTAAAGGCTCAAACGGAGCACCCATAAGAAACTTAAGAACAAGGTTTAAATCCCAACCGGGCACCAGGAAAGGTGACGGAGGGAACACATTAGTGAGCCCTTTCAGAAACTGTGAAATTAAAGGGATTTTAAAGTAAGAACACTCTTCAGACGAGCGCTTAAAGATGGACAGCGCCGCCAGGTAACCTTTAATGGTACCCACTTGAAAGCCCCTGTGGGCCAAAGAAAGTAAAAAGGACAGAACCATGGGGATGTCACATGCAAAAGGATCCACATTCTGAACTCTGCACCAGTCGCAGAATTTACGCCAACGGCAACGGTACAGAGACTTTGTTGCTGGCCTTCGGGCCGAAAGCAACACCTCCATCACGTCTTCAGGGAGGTCCCAATCCCTATACCTCAACCTTTCAGAAGCCAAGAGTGAAGGTTGAGGGATCTGACCTCTGGATGGAGAACCTGACCCCCCTCCGGTGAGAGCAGATCGTCTCGGTAGGGAAGACGACGCGGTGGGCAGATGGACAAGTCGAGAAGGTCCGGGTACCACGTCCTCCGAGCCCATGCCGGTGCAATGAGGATCATCCGGGAACTGAACTTCCGTAACCTCCGCAGCACTTGCGGGATGACGGGGACTGGAGGAAACGCGTACAGCAGCGGGAATGACCACTCCACCACGAACGCGTCTCCTAAGGCTCCTTTTGGAGGAAATTCCCGCGAGCAAAACCTTTCGCACTTCCGGTTGACACTGGAGGCGAAGAGATCCACTTGAGGGGTCCCCCACAGGGCGAAGATCTCCAGGAGAATCTCCTGAGCCAACTCCCACTCGTGAGAGATCGTGCTCTGCCTGCTCAGAGCGTCCGCCGTCACGTTTTTGTCTCCGGCCAGATGAACTGCTGAGATCGAAACTTCCTGCTGGATGGCCCAGAACTCGAGCAGCATCGCCTCCCTGCTCAGAGGAAGTGACCCTGACCCCCCCTTTTTGTTGAGGTAGTGCATGGCCACTGCGTTGTCCGTCAGGATCAGGACACTCTTTCCTCGCACAGACGGCAGAAAAGCCTTCAGGGCTAGCCTGACGGCCCTCAGCTCCAACAGATTGATATGGAGTCTGGACTCCGACGGAGACCAACGACCGCTGACTGTCAGCCCGTTGGCATGAGCTCCCCAACCTGTGAGGGATGCATCCGTCACGATTGTCACCTCCGGCCAGGGAAGCCAAAATGGAGCCCCCTTCATCAAGTTGCCTTCGACGGCCCACCACAGAAGGTCTCGGGTGACCGAGGGCGGCACCTGAACCGGGTCCCACATCCTGCTGGAGGACTGCGACCATTGCGTCTTGAGCGCCCACTGCAAAGATCTCATCCGCAGGCGAGCCTCTGGCACCAGAAGAATGCAGGATGCCATGAGGCCGAGCAACCTCAAGAACTCGAACACTGGCAGCGTCTGGGCATGCTGAAACTTGTGCACCATCTGCTGAATGTGAAGAGCCCTCACCTGGGGAGGAAAACACTGCCCCAGGGAAGTGTCGAGCACTGCTCCGATGTACTGGAGCCGCTGTGTTGGCGTCAAATGGGACTTCTTTAGATTGAGGGAGAAGCCCAGCCTGTGAAGGGAGTGGCAGGTGACAGACAGATGATCCAGGACTTGCTCGGGAGAGCTCCCCCTGATCAACCAATCGTCCAGGTAGTGGTAGACGTGAATCCCCCCTTGCCTGAGATGCGCTGCCACCACCACCATGAGCTTGGTGAAAACCCTCGGGGCGGAGGTCAATCCGAACGGCAGGACCCGAAACTGAAAGTGCGAGTCGCCAACCGCGAACCTCAGGTACTTCTTGTGCTTGGGATGGATCGGCACATGGAAGTAAGCATCCTTGAGGTCGAGTGACACCAACCAGTCCTGAAGCTGAAGGGCCTGGATGACTTGAGAGAGAGTAACCATCTTGAACTTGTCCTTCCTGAGGAGTTTGTTCAAACCGCGCAAGTCCATGATGGGTCTCAATCCCCCGTCTTTCTTCGAAATCAAAAAATAAGGGGAATACCATCCCTTGTTCCTCTCCGCTACAGGCACCAGTTCTATGGCGCCTTTCTCCAGCAGGGCTTGAATTCCCTGCGCAAGGAGCTGATCCGGACTCTGCAAAGAGAGGTTCCCCGGTGGATTGTCGCGAGGCCTGTGCCGAAAGCGAAGACAGTAGCCGTGGGTTATGATCTCCAGAACCCACACATCTGAAGTAATGGCTTGCCACTCTACAAGATGCTGCGCCAGCCTTCCCCCAACTGGCGAACCATGGGACATGGCCTCATGACTGAATGGGAGCGGCTGCGGCGTTACCTGAGGGCAAAGAGGCAACTGCCCGAGCGGCCTTGGCACCACGGGTACCCTGTCGTCCACCTCTGGTACCCCTGCGTTGGCCTCTTTGACTGCCAGCTCCTCTCACTTTACTGAAGGACGAGTAATAGCGAAAGGAACCACCCCTCCACTGCTGTCCCCTAGGACGAAAAGGCAGAGACTGGCGAACTGCAGCGCCCAACGACTTCGCTGCAGCTTTCGAGGTCTGCAACCTCTCAAGGCTCTCATCAGCCTTGCTGCCAAAAAGGTGTTCACCGTCAAAGGGCATGTTGAGGAGCCGAGACTGCACATCAGGAGGAAAACCCCAACTTCCGCAACCACGCAAACCTGCGTATCACGGTGCTCGCCGCCATGGACCTACTGACGCATTCAGCTAAGTCCAAACCCGACTGAACGGACTCACACATGGCATCCTTACCATCCTGGACCATAGCAAGGAAACCATCCCGTTCGTCCCCTTCGGGAATATGTTCAGCCGCTAACGCAACACAGTTCCACAGAGTGTGTGTGAAACAAGACAAGGCACAAATGGAGTTGGCCGCCTGAAGCGCCATACCACCAGAAGAAAACACTTTCTTCGTCCAGCCATCAAAATGTTTGCGTCCCTATCAGGAGGGATGGTAGGGTACGACGCCTGCTTTGCCAGGGCCGTGGCCGCCTGCACCACCAAACTCTCCGGAGTGGGGTGCCTGGTCAAGTAGCAGGGGTAGCTACTGGCTGGACGGTATTTTCACGACAAGGATCTGCCTACCGCCGGGAGACTCTCCGGAGCAGTTCAAGCCGCCGCCACCCTTCTCTGTAAAGCCATATGGAACGGCAGTACCGGATCAGTTGGGGGACCAACATCAAGGATGTCCGTCAGATCATCCTGCACAAACTCCCCTGGGGGAGCAGACCATCCCAAGTACTCAGAAACCCTAGCCATAAGGCGCCGGTACGAGGAATCGGCATGAGAGCCAGGCTCAGGCCTACAAAACTCCACCTCCGGAGAGGTGTCCAGTCCACTGACATCATGCAGTGACTGTCTCAAATCGTCAAACTGACTATGGCCCGAGACAATTTCATCTGGAACCGGACTAGGAACCAGGCCATCAGAATCCTCATCCGCCTCTGAAATATAGTCCAGGTGGCGAAAAGAAGGCACCCGAGAGTGCTTGCTCTTAACCAGAGCCTTCCTAGGGGGTTCTCCCGTGCCACGGGGTACCTCCGACACGAAAGGCGTCGATGGCGTCGAGCGAATGGGCGCCGGTGTCGAGAGAACCGGCATCGGCGCCGAGAGGATCGGCGTCGACGTCAGATGCAGCGCCTCCAGCATCGGCGGCGTCGACACAGCCCTCGAGGCCGAGGCCCCGAGCGTGTCCCCCGACGACCTGAGCGTCGACGGCTTCGACGACTTCCTCGGAGAAGGAGCCTCGAGAAAGCCTGTCGACGCCTCAGACGTGGATGTCTTCCTCGAAGACCTCACAGGTGCACACGGTCTCGAACGCGTCGAGGACCGGGACCTGGAACGGGTACGGCGAGAACGAGTCTCCTTGTCCAAACGGTACCTCTCCCGTGACTCGTGCCGACCACTCTTGCGAGCGGTGTCTCTCGACCTCTCACGACCGACCCCACTCGGGGGCGCGGACGGCTTAGTACCCTGCGACTCAAGAATCGCCAGCATTTTCTTCCCGAAGGAAGCCCATTCCTCTGGCGTCGCACGGCTGGTGGGGTAAGCGACATGCCGGGCAGAGTCCTCCGAAGAGGACCTGGAAGACGACCGGTGTCGGCGCTTCCGAGAATGCCTCGAAGAGGCTGAGGAGTGGCGAGACCGACTCCTAGAAGGAGACCCACGAGACTTCCGACGATGACGCGGAGAGTCACCCCTCGAATCATCCGTCGAAAGCCCCGCAGACTTCGACTTCCTGGGCTTGGACACCCGACCTACCGACAACTTCTTCTTACGTTCGCGTAAGGCTTTGGACGTGAGCGACTGGCAGTCGATACAGTCATCCGTGTCGTGGGCCTCCCCGAGGCACCAGAGGCAGGCGTCGTGCGAGTCCGTCACCGACATCTTGGACCCACACTCCCCGCACTTCTTTAAACCTGGACGCGGGGTCGAAGACGAAGTAGAAGACATCTTCACACGAAGGATTTCCACAAAACGAACAGGTTCGAAGAACCGAGAAGAACAGAACTCTAAAGAGTCGAGGCGTGAACCGAGAATCACGAAGCAACATGTTCGTGGAAAAAACGGAACTGAGGCTACGGGCGTCGTGCGTCCTACTTATCACATCGGATGACGTCGGACGAGGCCCTCGACGACGGCGCATCGACGTCATCGACGCAGGACGCAGAAAAAAGTTTCCAAAGCAGTTTCCGAAGCAGCACAGCTGTGGTGATTACATGTCATAGATATGGAATACGTTGGAGGACCCAATCCCCTCGAAACTATTGTTATATTACGAATTCAAGTGTTATATTTTGTTGCCTTTGAACTGCAATGCATTAAGGTAGTGTTAAGTATAAGGGACAGATATCCTTTGTTAGATTGTTTCCTTTAGTTTATTTTAGGCAGGGAAATCCTCATAAGGGTAGTTATAGTGAGGCGTGTATCCAACCTTTCAATTTAATGAAATGGCATCTTCTGAAAAAAGTTGTCTGCCTCACATGAGACTGTACTTTCGTTGTTTTCTCAACTAATGAAGAACGAGAGCTGGTATGCGGCAGGTGTGAAGCAGTTAACGCCAGGTACATGGATATGTAGGAGGATAGCATTCACATGTGCCACATTCAGGTGAACCCGGAGGGTGGAATGCCACCACACCCCATTTTACATTACCTTTATACAAATGTCCCTGAGCTGAGATCTGACGTCCAACACCAGCATCATATTCCTTCCATTCACAAAGTTCTCTCTGCACCATTCCTGCAGTACAAAATATAAGGACTTAATGAGAACATTAGAAATACGTCACGAACATAGTACCTTTTGGACATATGTATAACATGCCAGCGCGCCAACTCTCATTATAGGACTAAACCGCAGACGTATGTGTGTAGCAATGGCTGAGCAGCCAAGCTCATTTTAGGAGGGAGAAAGGGCTATAGGGAGGTACACAGAACTTAATCATAGGCCAAAGAAACGGACACACTAAAGATATATACAAAATAATGGTTTACCTTATATAGACACAAAGGTAAAGGTAAGTACTATAACACACAGTAAGTAACTTAGAACTAAGTCAAGCTTTACAGTAAGTAAATCAATTTTGTAATACTTGCAGAATGGCAGCAAGCAATTCAAAGTTAAGTAACACTTTTGTAATTACTTTTAGAATATCGGTTTCAGGTCGTCAGGAATTAAACACAGCCAACATAAACAGGTAACTACTTTGCAATAATTTCATAAAGGCCTTAGTCTTTAATAGTTCATACCCATCTAGGTATGAAAGCCTCAGAATCAGATTGGAGGGCCAAACAAGCAAGGCACACGCTGTAGAAAGAGCAAAGGTTCCAGAGGAAGTCTTCAGTAGCAAGTATGCAATGATCTTTGTTGGGTAAACATTTCAGGGACCTCGGGGAAGGCTTGCTGAAGGCATCAAGGCATTAGGCCTGGGCACACCTGTATGGGCGCACTTCCAAGCACTCACATTCGCACTCCAGCAACACAGGAGCAGCAAAGCAACCCTAGGTAAGTTCTACCAAGAGTCTTACAGTAACTTATTGTTGGGGAGAATTCTCTTTCCTATGCCAATTCCCTTCAACCTTTGAGACCCCCGGCTCTTTTGCAGGACTTTTTTTTTTATAATCCTTATAACAACAACAAGAGGAAAAGAAAAATACAACCACAATACAAATCAAACTCTAATCTAGAACATCCATACTCCCCACCCCACTCACCCACCATAGCGCCAATGGATTCCCCCCCCCAGCCCTGTCCCCCCCGTTCCCTGGTTAACCATGAATGTCCAAAAGCTTCAGTCTCTGGGGGCACCACTGCTCCCTAAAGTCCCCTTTCAAATATGCCAGTGTCTCTCCCCAGTCTGCCGGGAAGTCCCCCAACCTGTTATTTACCGCATAAGATGCCCATTCCATTGATACAATGTCCCAGATTTTCCACAACCAGTCTTGTTCCATCGGAATTGTGGGGCTTTTCCACCTCTGATCAATAAGGGTCATCGCAGCCAACGTGAAGATGATTTTTGCCTTGGTTCTACCCTTTCCCTCTGCTTCCCCCCCCCTGTCCTCTCTTCCCCAGCAGAATTTCCCGTGGGTCCTGGTTGGCCTTTTCCCCAGAGCCTGAGAGAGGGCCTGCGCGACCCCACTCCAGAAGGGTTTGATAGCGGGACAGTCCCACCAGATGTAGGCCGCGGATCCCCTTCCCCCACAACCCCTCCAACAACTCGCCTCAGTCGTCGGGTACATCGCATTTAGGCGGGCTGGAGTGTAATGCCATCCATACAAGTATTTATACCATGCCTCTTGCAGTTGAGTCGCTTTCGCCACTTTTGGGATCATCTTCCAGAGCCTTTCCCAATCCTCCTGCCCCATGTTAAGACCCGGTTGCTGTTGCCAGCTCCTCATATACGCCCACGTAGGTGCTAGACCTGCCTGCTCTAGTTGTCTATATAAGTCTGAAATTAGCCCTTTGGAGCCCTCATGGGTGATAAGAAATCGCTCAAACTGCGTGAGGCTTCGCGTCGCCGCCTTTCTTACCTCCCCCGACAACACCCAGTGCCTGATCTGAAAATAATGAAGCCTCTCCCGTTCCCCCTCCCCAAACTCATGTTTGCATTCCTCAAACGTTTTTACCCTTCCCCCACTGAACATGTCCCTCAGCGTTCTACAGCCCCCTCTCTCCCATTGTACAAAAGCCTTGTGTTCCACCCCTGGCGTAAAATCCCCATTATTGAAAATTGGGGTAAACGGGGACGGGAAGGTCGTGATCCCTCGCCTCTCCACTGCCCTGTCCCAGTTATCTACCACCCCCCTTGTGATCGAACTTAAATATAGATGCAAAGGCCTTAATCTTCATGGGAGCCATAGTACTTCCCCAAAGTGATGCAGAGCCACTGCCCTATCCATTTTTACCCAGTGCTTAAGATAGGTATCCGAAAACCATTCCCTGATCACCCTCAATTGAGCTGCTTCGTAATAGCGGCGGAAATCGGGGAAAGCCAGGCCACCCCTCTCTCTTGGAGCCATCAGCAGCCGCCTGGCCAAACGCGGCCTCTTCCCCTCCCAGATAAACTCTTTGGTCGCCCCATCCAGTCTCCTGAAAAAGCTCTCCGGGACAGGAAGGGGGATGCCTGGAACAGGTACGTTATTCTGGGAAGCACCATCATTTTGAGGACAGCCCCCCTTCCCAGCCAGGAGAGTCGCAGGTCACCCCACCTCCGTAAATCTTTCTTGATGTTCGCTAATAAAGGCTCATAGTTTGCTCCGCACCATCCCGCAAGAGGGTGTTATCCGGACTCCCAAGTACTGCAGCCCATTTGGACTCCACTTGAATGGGGAGTTCGCCTGCGTCTCTATCGCCTCCTGCTTTCCCAGGGATATATTCATTAATTCCGATTTTAGGAGATTAATTCGCAGACCTGATAATTCCCCAAATCTGGTCAGTAAAGCTATACTCGCTTTAATGGAGACCTTAGGATTTGTGAGGGTAAGCAGCATATCGTCGGCAAAAGCCGCTAGCTTATGCTGCCTCCCACCAAATGGTATGCCCTGAATCTCCTCCGCCTCCCGAATAGCCAATAGGAGTGGCTACAAATATATTGCGTATAGTAATGGGGAGAGGGGACATCCCTGCTTCGTCCCCCACCCCAATCTAAACGGTTGAGACATCTCCCCATTCACCAAGATCCGCGATGTAGGGTTCCTATAGTTGGCTGAAACCATTTGTATAAATCCAGTACCCAGGCCCATCCTTTCCATCACCTGAAATAAGAACAACCACTCCACTCGGTCAAGCGCCTTTTCGGCGTCTAGCGCCAAGAGTACCGCCGGAGTGGACGTCTTGCATGATTTCTCCACTAGGTGGGCTACCCTTCTAATGTTATGCGCGGTTTGCCTCACCATGACAAAGCCTGACTGGTCCTGATCGATCAAGAAAGGGAGGTGCCTCTCCAGGCGTTTCGCCAGAATTTTGGTAAAGATCTTGGCCTCCGTGTTTATAAGAGCAATGGGACGGTATGAGACACATTCCTCCGAGTCCTTCCCCGCTTTGTGAATGAGAGAAATTTTGGCCTCCTCCATCGAGGGAGTGATACCGCCCTCCCCGCCGAATGTGTTGAATAATTGCGTTAGATGCGGGACCAGGAGATGGAAGAAAGTCCTATAGGAGGAGGCCGGGTAGCCATCTGGCCCAGGGGCCTTGCCGAGGGGAAGCGTCGCTATTGTGGCCCTAACCTCATCTTCTGTGATTGGGCGGCCCAACTCCTCGCCTTCCTCTCTGGATAGTCTCGGAAGAGGGAGCGCCTCAAAGAACTCCTTCTGCGGCTGAGTAGGCGGAGCCTGTGAGGAATACAACGCCTCATAAAATACTACTAGTCTCCCCTTTGTCCCTTCAGTCTGGGTGAGTCTCTTTCCCGCCGCATCCTTAATTGCCGTTATGGCTTTCTGCTCCCTTTGTCCCCTCAAGAGACGAGCTAAAAGTGAGCCTGCCTTATTGGCCTTGGCGTAAAATGTTTGACGAACCCTAAGCATTGCCTCTGCCTTTTTAGTGCGCAAGATCCCCACCTGCCCCTCCACCTGCCTATACCTCCTATGTGCCTTCCTAGTTGGGGTCTCCTGAACGGCCGCCCTGGCCTCTTCAACTTCATTCTCCAGTTGGGTTTCCAGGCCCCTCAGTAATCTGCTTCTCTCCGCCTTCATAGCAATGATGTCTCCCTTTAAAGTCGCTTTAAAGGCATCCCACCTAACGCTCTGACTTGTGTCCCCACTGGTATTCCTCTCGAAGGATTCCCGGATCTTATCTGCAATCTCCTCTCGCAACACGTGATCTCTCAGAAGCTCCCCGGGAACCTCCAACTCCATACCCCCGACCTGCGTCTCCCCAGCCGCATGTGCATTTGCACAACCTTGTGGTCGGCAATTCCGAGGGGGCCCACCTCCACAGTTCCGACCTGCCCAACTAGACTGGCAGAGATCCAGATATAATCAATTCGGGACTGCATCCTATGGACGTCTGATAGAAAAGTAAAACCCTCTTCCTCGCCCCGAACTGCGCGCCATGCATCACGCATCCCAGCTTCCTCCCATTTCGACCTCAGCTGAGGAGACGCTACAATGCCGCCTCGTTCCCTGTCGAGTCGGGACCGATCCCCCTTTCTATCCCAGGCGAGATTAAAGTCCCCCATCACCATCACCTGCCCCCTAGCAAAATTCTCTAAAGTCCCCAATTTCTCCCGCAAGAATTGGTCTTGGCCCACATTGGGGGCGTACACAGAGCCAATGGTGTATTGAGATCCTAATATCTCTCCTCTGACCATAATGTACCTCCCATTGCTGTCCCTGAGGATATCATGGGGTCTAAAGTTGATACCCTTCCCAAAAGCCAGGGCAACCCCCGCCCCTTTTCGTGGGGCCCGACGCAAACAATATCAGTGGGAAGCCCCTCAGACGCAGATGACCCTGATCTCGCTTTAATAAATGTGTCTCCTGCAGCGCCAGCACGTCCGGCTTCTGAGATTTAGTGAAAAGCTCCAGTTTTGTGCGCTTGAGGGGGGGAGTTCAGTCCCCTCACATTATGCGTTAGCCACTTAAAGACAGCATTGTGAAGCAGTTTACCAGCTGTTTCCCCTTATGATCCATCCCGCGGCTCTTCTCCACTTCTTGGGGAGAATACCTTCCTCCACTCCTTTCTCTCCTTTTCTTGCCTTATTGCCCAGCCCTATACCCCCCTCACGTCCATTGGCAACCATAGTGACCCCCCCGCCCTCCTCCCTCCACCCAAAAACCCCAACTGTGGGTGAGAACGCCCCCTCCCCTCCCCCCACCTCCCTCCTTCCTCCACCAGTCCTGCCCTCCTAGGGCTAGTATTCCCCTTCTCTCCCCCCCCACTGACCCAGAGCAGATGCCCCTTCTCCCTCTCCTTTCTCCTACTGGGCCCAATTGCCCTTACAGATCCCAAAATGTTGCACCTCCTTCCTCCGCGCCCCTCTGGCACCCTTAGAGGTCCACCACCCCTCACACTCCAAGATCTCGATCAAGAGCTCCCCCCAATGCCAGCTCCAACCTCCACCCTACTCCCCCCCCCCCACTGTTCGCTCTCGGGCTCCTCCTCCTCTTGCCCCCTACCGTGGACCACTCCCACGGCTTGTGCCGTGGCCTGTTATCTCCTGCTCGACCTACCCCGCTCGAGGGGTCCCCATCAAGGTCAAGATGTAGCAAAGTGGCTCCCTCCTGGGTGGTTATCTGTTTCTGCACACCTTCCCAATCAAATAAAAGGCCAAATGGAAATGTCCACTTGTAGCGGATACTGTGCTCTTTCAGCACTGGCGCCAACTGCCTCCTCTTGACTAGGGTGATACTTGCCAGGTCCTGGTATAGGGCGATCTGTTGGCCATTGTACACTATTGGTTACTGCTTCCGTGCAGCTTGAAGAACAGCCTCCTTTTGAGCGTATCTAGCAAAGGCGGCGAGTACATCTCTCGGTCTAGGGGTGGGCCTCGGTCTAGGGGTGGGCCCCCCCGACGGGCCTGCCAATCCTGTGGACACGATCCAGTTCAATGGCGTCTGGGCCCGCCGCTCCTATAATGTCCGCGAAGATGCCCTGGATTTCCCGTTTCAGGTCCCTATCCGAAACTGATTCTGGTAATTGTTTCACCCTTATATTAATTCTGCATGACCTGTTTTCGACATCCTCCATCTGGATCTCAAGACTCCGGGTCGCCACATCAAGGCGCTGTATGGCTTCACTATTGGCTGTTATATCTTTTTCCATTTCCCAGAGGCCCGCTTCCAAAAGATCAGTCCTTTCACCCAGTTGCCGCAGGTCTCGCTTTATTTCCCCGAGAGCCTCATTAAGATCTGTCCTCATCAGCTGAAACTGATCTTGGAATGTCTTTGCCAAGTTCGTGTGGAGCACCTGGATCTCGCCCAGTACGTCCTGTCCAGCCACTGGAGGTGGCTCCCGCTGCATCTCCTCCGCCATACTTCTATCTTCCAAGTCGCCAGTTCCCCCATCCGAGCTCTCACCTCCATCCTGCACCGACCACAGTGAGCGGAGGGTGCCCCGCAGCTCTCCCGTAGGTGCTTCCCACTCTTTCCTTTGTGACGCATTGCCATTTGACCAAGCCGTTGGCCGCCGCGTGGGGGCTGATTCCAGCTTGTACCTGTCTTTCATTCTCCTTCTCCGGTGTGCTCCCTTCGTCAGGCGAGGCTCTGTGGGGTGGCCCTTCCACACTGGGCCTGCCGCTCAGCACCCCCAGCTTGGTTCTCCTGCCTCCCTCGCCTCCCAGCGTGCCAAGCAGCGTTGCCGCTCCAAAGGTGTCCCGGTCGGGCGATCACGTCATGGGATGGGCTCAATGGCAACGATCTCCAGGCGCCACCCCACTCGGGTGTGAGTTTGCAGTAGGGCCAACAGCAAGAAGCAGCGCCAGCACCTTAAATTAGCCAGTCACTGAAGCTCCGGAGGCCACCCCAGCCCACAGGTTCTACAGGCCGTCACTCCCTCCTCCTCGAGGGCCTCCACTTCCCGGGGAGCAGCCTGAGCAGTCCTGCTTATCAGAAGCATCCGTCCGGAGGCCCTTGGTTCGCCACCAGCCTCGCGCTGTAGTTCCAGCTTACCGCAGCTCCAGGTCGTTCCACTCTTCCCACTTCATGCTCGGGCCGCTGCCCGTCATCTTTCTGGGTTGCCCCCGAGGTAGGGGCGCCCACCCGAGGTCGCGGAATCTCCGATGATCGCCTCCTACAGTGGCGCCGCCCCCGGCTCCTCCAGGGGGGCGGGCGCTCAGCCGCTGCCGCAGGGCCACTCCACTTCGGACTCGCCGATCGCGAGCCTCCGCCGGCCGCTCGCTTCAAATCGCCCCCGCGGGCAGGCACCGTCCCTGGGGCCGTCCGGCACCCCCTCTCTCCTCGATGGCCCCACGCGTCAGCCGCATGGCAAAGCAAGCGGGCGGCCCGATCTTCCTCTGCACTGGTCCACCGAGATGCCACCGGGCCGCTATACCGCCAGGCTCTTTGTTTCAAGGGGTCCCCTCCTCACCGCGCCTCGCAATGCTCTCCCGCTGGTGCCGGGACCTTCGTCGCACCGCTTGGTATTTTTAACACAGCTGTCAGGGTGGTGGACCGCACTGTGACCGTTTCGGAGTCGGGAGCTGCAGACGGTGCGTCTACTCTTCACCGCCCGTCATCTTGGAATCGACTTTAGGACTTTTAATCGTTATCCTCGAGTGAGAGACCTTTTTCTCACTCTCTTGTGCATTTTTGATCCGATTTGGACTTTCTTGGCATTTCTTTTGTTTTTGGAGTCTGACAAACTCCATAGGCATCTACCTTTTGTATTGTGACACACAGCACCTTCAGTGCAGTGTCACAGAGAAGTCCCTTGGATTTCTCATAAGGATTAAATACCTTCTCTTGGGTGAACTACTGTTCCCAAGAGTAGTAAAGTGAAATTGACTTTACTTACCTGTTTTTCCTATGTAGGTCCAGTACAGCCCATCTTATCTGGAAGTATTGGGAAGCGGGGGGTTACTTAGTAGCCCCTTTTCCTACTTAGCAATGTAACATTTTTTATGTTACCTCACTACTTTTAATGGCTGGTGGCAGCGGTTTAATTTTCCTACCATTGTGCGTTTTTCACCGCAGGCTGAATCCTCAGCTGCAGTATAGCACCCATGGGTGACCATTTTGTCAAAATGGCCCCGGTCGTCTTTTTTCACCATTTCTTACATGTGAGGTCGTTCTTGGGTTTTACTCTGCGTGACAAACCAGGTTTAACCCTTTTGTTAGTGTTGCTTTTGGCAGGCTTCAGTGCAGAAACCCACCTTTGGTTCCAGTGTGTCTGGCAGGGCAGGAAGTGAGGGAGGTGCCCGAAACTCCCTGTTCTTAGTCTCATTGGTTACCTGAATCCACCCAGTGCCGATTGGCTGGCTGTCCTTGCAGGACAGAATGCAGAAAAAAGAACACCATGCACACCTGTATTGTAATGGAAATACGTTTGAAGGAGATATCAGAGGTAAATGTAAGATTTATTGGTCTATTGACGATATTTTGAGGTTTGGGAGAGAAATGCTCAGCCTTGGTATCTAGGCTGGGGGAATAATCTGAAACTATGGTGTCCTAATTAGGAAACCTGCTTCCCATGCACACTTTCAAGATGGGCTAAGCCTAAATTCATATTTATAGGCAACTGTTTTAGTCTCCACCTCCCAACCGGGAAAAGAGAAGACTGAACAGGCTGTCCTAGTACTATTGAAAATTGATATAGGACCTTAATTCAAGAATTTCAAATATCGGAATAATGTAATTTGACAATTTAGGATTCGTATAAAAAACAATCGGTGTCTTTATTAGTTGAAAATTGGCCCAAATTGTATCAAGTATGAATCACTTCATCAGGGGCATGAATTCATTTTCATTCAATTTCTATAAAGCATAAAGAGTTTATATAACCATTAGCATCTGTGATTATGTCTAAGTTAGAATTCATCAAAAGACAGATACAATTTGAATTTCTCTAGAGGTTCTACACTTGTACAGGGTCGGATTGGCACCTTGGCCTTTCGGCCCGTGGCCGGGCCGAAATCGTCCCAGGGGAGTGGGGGCCGGTTTCTGGCCACCCCTGGGCCGGTTTGGAAGAAAAAAAAGAATTGAAAAAAAATATCTTTTCTCACATTTTTTTTTCAAAAACCTTTCATCCTTCTTAGGTCGATAAATGAGTACCAACACAGGTTGGGTGATATTGTATGCATTTTTATTCTATAAAAAAAGAGCTTAAGCGCAAGTGCTATACAATAACATTATCATTTGGCCTTGGACATCTGCTTGGATTCACAGTAATTTAGTGTACTTAGGAACAATGCTATTTGATGCCACTTCCTGTTTTGTCAAGGGGTGAAAGGTCGTGTTTCATCGCTTCCGGGATGTCACTTTGGGGTGGGGTCAAATGACATCACTTCCAGTGATGTCATCAGAGGTCAAGGGTCATGAGGCAAGGGGTGGGACACTTTTCTTTGGGTTACCGGGCCTATTTCTTGCCCCAGTCCGACCCTGCACTTGTATACAATTTTGCTATGCTTAAAACATTTTTATGAATAATTGACATGGAAATTTCTGAACATTACCCTCTTTTATACTCAGACCAGCAAGTGAGAAGATAATGAATAGTCTATTGGTTTCTAAAGGCATTCATTCTAGTCTAGAGCTACTCTCAATGGGTTTATTGCCACATCCTTGGAAACATGTTGATGCTCATACAGATGTTAATGGAAGAAAAGCTTGCCTATGTATCTATGTCAAGATGGTTTTACCTAGTAATCATTAAACGAGATCTTCTACTTTTTGTGTAGCGTCTGAAACATTTCTCCCCCAAACCTACTCCCAGGTTAAATGGAGCCACGGTAAGGTCAGGCTTCTTGTAACAAAGGCGTGTAGTTATCCCTTGTGTCCAATATGTTAATATTCGCTAAGTTCTGTTTAGCGGACATGTGTGCAATTTACCAAAATATCGACTGCAGAAGTCATAACAAATATCGATTTGGAAGCAAAGCTATTTGATTTTCAATCTCTGCGATCACCCAGTGGAGATCTGGGTTCTTCCAAATCTCCACTGGGTGACCGCAGAGATTGAAAATCAAATAGCTTCACTTCCAAATCGATATTTCTGACGACGGAAACTGGAAGAGAAGCTTGCTGTACCCTCCTGGACCGTTGAACTGCCCATTGAAGCCCTGCTGCAGTGATGAAGCTCCAATTTTGTATTGACTAGAGAAGCCCGGAACAGACTACTTCTTCCCTTGGGTTGGTGGGATCAACTGACCCCAAAACAAACTTTTCTGGAAACCCTCTCCGTGCTAGCTGTACTTCTTTGCTGCTGCTGGAATCGAGTGCCAGGGGTCAGGAAACCCAGAATCAAGTCCTGCAGATCCTGTGTTCCTGGGCCTCAGTCATGGGGACAAGAGGAAGGACGTCTGGGGACTCCTGCACTGCGGTTTGAAGGTTGACGGCAGCAATGGGCTTACTCCAGATCAGCAGCACTTTGCAGTTTCAGCTACCGCCAAACAGCACCACTGCGGTTCTTGGACACCTTGTGGGCTCCCCTTACTTCTGGGGTCCAGCACTCTGTTGAGGTGGGTCAGGCTTGGGTCATTCTGCTTCGGGAGGGTCCTCAGGATCTTCCTGGAGCTCGGGTCCGGCTTTAAAACAATGCTCTCGTTCCTGGTGCCCGTCCCCAGGCACTCTGTTTCAGCAGCATCAAGGAAGTACAGCCAGCAGGGAGAGGAGTTCCAGTCAAGTTCATCTTGGGGTCAAGTGTCATGATGCCTAACCCCGGGGACCCAGACCAAGTCCAGCAACCCCGGAAGCAGGCATCAAGTTACCCCAAGCAAGCCCATCAACCCCCACTAGGGGCTATTTGGGTGCAGTACTGGCGCCTATGGCGCCAGGCTCATATGGGGAGTCAGCCCTGGCGCCATAGGCGCCAGGCTCATAAATTCAAACTTACCTGATGCAGACCATGCTGCAAACTTACTTGATGCAGACAATGCTGCAAGAGCTCCAAGCCAAACAAGGCTTGGAAGGGACTATTTTACCTAGGGACTATTTTTTACTCGGGTGGGGCTGGGGAGGAATACTTACCTGGGACTACTTTGGAGGCTATTTAAACCACACCGAAGAGCAGCACACGCTTCGCGTTATTCTGCATCCAGCAGCGCAACGCTCACCATGCCTGCAAGTCTGCATCCAGTCTTCTGCCACGCCCGCCTCGAGTTTGGAGCTCCTAGAAAAAGGGAGAAAGAAGGGGAAAAGGTTAGAACAAGAGCAATACCTTTGATCCTTACCTGAATTCCCGATCCATCGCGCCTTCGAGCTGGAAGAAAGAAGTTATTTTATGCGCATCGCCTCGCCTGCTGCAGCGCCGCGCTCTGAACTCACCGGCCTTCGCAGCATCTTCACATTTCACTGCATCCTCCTGCATGTTCCCGCCGCACTCCGGCACCTAAGGAGAAGACCAGAACAGCAAGGTGAGCCAAGGGAATACACAGAGGAATACCCCCCCATAGACTTACCTGATTTTACCACCAGGGGTACTATTCTTCACAGGTCAGCGCAGCTTCGACTGCATCCTAGCCGAACCCCGGCCCCTAAGGGGAAAACAAAAGGACAGCAAGGTGAAACAAGGGACTAACAAGGGGAACCCTCCTCACCACAAAAGACTTACCTGATTTTATCGCCGGAGGCATTATTCCCTGAGATTTCATACTTTCTCTCAGCGCCTGAATAAGGGAGAAAGCAACAGGTTACATATGGACATTATTTTATCGAACTGTGTTGGATAATACAAATCCTTACCAGAACATTACCGGTTGCCACAAGGAACTTTTCAGTAGGGTCAAGCTGCAACCTGCAAGGAATCGGACAAGAGTGAAAGTCAGGCATTTGAACTCTTACGAACTACTTACTTACGGCGTCTTGCCGGGAATATCGGAGTCAATATTGTCCTGGAACTCACCAATTCCTTCAAGCCAGTGAAGCAACTGGTTATCTACGCACCCCTGCGCTCAATGCAGGATGGAGAGCTCATCTTTTCAAATCATCAGGTGAGACTATAAGAGGGGACATCCAAGGTGATCAGTGGGGAGAACAGCGGGGTGAGGGGATTTACGCTCAACTTCACGGGTGGTTAGTTCCCTTTCTTCATTTGCAGAAGAATATTCCTACGGGCCAAGCAAACGAAGCTAGGTGGGCCTGACCAGTCCATCATCTCGGCCCTACGCGTCACATTGGTGGAGACTGCAGCAGTCCAGTCCAGATCGACGCCTCTGTGGGAGCCAGGTGAGCGTAACATCAAGTTGGTTCCACCAACCCAAGGGAATAAGTGGTCTTTTCCGGGCTTCTCTAGTCGATACGAAATTTGGAGCTTCGCCACTGCAGCAGGCCTTTACCAGGCAAACCAACGGACCAGGAGGATGCAGCAAGCTTCTCTTCCAATTCCTTCTGCGGTTCCTTCGTCCAGTGGTCGACTCTGCCTTCTCTTCAAGAGACCTCGCCTTTTATGCAGGTTTCTCCCATTCGTTCACAGCCTAGCTGTCACTCACACAACAGGGTGGCTGTCCTCCAAGAACAGCCAGCCCGCCAATCCCCGTGGGGTGCATTCGTGTAACCTAGGAGACTAAGCGCCGGAAGTTTCGGGAACCTCCCCCCGCTTCTTGCCCTGCCAGACACGCTGGAGCCAGAGGTGGTTTTCAGCAAAGGCAAAACTAACAAAGAGACCAAACCTGGTTTGGCGCACAGAGTAAAACCCAAGAAAGACCTCACAAGCAAGAAATAGTGAAAGAAGATGGGGTCCATTTTGAAAAAATGGGCACCCATGGGTGCAATACTGCAGCTGAGGATTCAGCCTGCAAGAGAAACACACAATGGTAGGAAACTTAAACCAAGCTACCAGCCATTAATTGTAGTGAGGGAACAAACATGTTACAGGAGAGAGTAAACAAAGGGGATACTAAGTAACCCCCCAGCACTCCACATTAGATGGTGTGTGCTGGGTCTACAAAGAGAAAAAGGTAAGTAAAGTAAATTTCACTTTACTATTCTCGGGAACTGTAGTAAGGTACTTAAACCTTATGAGAAATCTAAGGGATTTCTCAGTGAATGGCGCTGAAATGCTGTGTCACCATACAAAAAGTAGATGTGTATGGAGTTTGTCAGACTCCAAAAACAGTGAAAACACAATCCAAATCAGGTCAACTCACATGAGAGTGAGAAAAAGGTCTTACTCACTCCAGTGTTAAAATGAAAAAGTCGTAAAGTCCAGCAAAAGAGCTGGGGGTCTCGAAGGTTGAAGTGAATTAGCACAGAAATGAAAATTCTCTGCAACACCCGCCTTGTTTTTTCGCCATTTTAGTGTCCCTTGTGCTTCCTTCCCCTTACATCCAGTGTGGGAAATTCCTTTGTGTGATTTTTATCTTCAGCGGGAGTCCCCTGGACCAGGCTCCAGTCTGTCTGTGGAGGCAGGAGTCCAAAATTCCAGTCTTGTCCTCCTTGCTTGAATGGGGACGAATCCCAGCGGGAGGCTGGCTGTCCCGATTGGACAACTAGACCGCCCCTTGTAAAATGCAGGGAGAGAAGGCAGAAGTAGTGCTGCAGTACCTGTAAAATTCTCCAAACCTGGAAGCTGAAGACAAGTCGACCACTGGAACCAAAACCGAAGAGGAAGATGAAGGAAAAGCAGCTGAGATTATTTCCAGCGACCGGAGAGCCTGCTGTGCAACCTGAGCCTGCTGTATCCCTTCCTCCCAATCGACCTGGGGACTCCGAACACAACGACCCTGAGCCAGAGCCTGGTGAGACCCACTAGACTCAAAAAGATCTGCATTTTGAGCTATCCCACGCTCTGCAGCGACCTTGCAAGGCTGCAATACCCCAATATACCCTGGGACCTCAAGCCATTGTGTGGTGCACCGTCTTCCGAATCTCGCTGAAACTTCGTGAGCATCCTGCTGGATCTCCAGAGACACGAATCAAGTCCGAAAAGTCCCCTCATCAGAGCGCTGCACCTTTGTAACAACAAGAATCTGACTGGCGATATTCTGTCTTCTTTTGAACTCATGGAAAGGTGTCAAATCCACAGAGCCGCATCCAGCCGCAAGAAAAACCTTGCCTATAGCCCTCCCTGTTTATTCCTGCTTCCAAGGTCCTGTTTTAGTCACCATGACAAGGAATCCATCAACTGGGTTTTTGGCTGCAGATCCTGAAGTCCTCCTGCTGCAAAATCTTCTTCTGTGCCGAGGTACTGTGCTGACTTGGGTATGTACTTACCTTAAGTCTTTTGTGATTCCTGTTTAGATTTGGGGTGTTTTTCTATGATTGAGAGGCCTCTCGTCCAGTTCACCCAGGCTCACTGCTGGAATCCTCCTAGGGTGTCTTTTGTGAAGCTCCTGGACCCTCAAGTAACTCTAAAGTAAAATACTCACCTGTTTGAACAGTCTTCCTTAGGAACTCTGACTTTTGCTACATAAGAACCTATCCCGACACTGCCTGTTGGACACTAGACCCTAGTGACCCCCATTTTACCACTGTGAACACTCATGCTCCAAGAATAAGGGAAATTCTTATGGGATTGGGCCTTTTTGTCATGACCCTTGCACACACTATCTTACATAGAGTGCTGGAGGGATGGAAGTGTCATGACCCTTGCCCCTGGCCCTCACTGGCAAGTCAGCCTTCCAGTTAGGGACAGGTAAAAGGCTTAAAACCTCATCCAAGACTCTCTTGGAGTCAGTCCTGGCGCCTTTAGCGCCAGGCTCATAGCCATCATGAAGACCAACATTAGAATGGGACTATTTACTTGGGACTATTTAACTTGGGGGGGAGGGGGTCAGCCAACATGGAGGCACACACATAGCTCAGTTACAAGAAACTGAGCTATGCGGTCTAGTCTTTTGGGTGTGGCAGGCCGGGGCCTACTTTACCTGGACTACTTTGGGTGTGGCAGGCCTGGGACTATTTTACCTGGACTACTTTACCTGAGACTATTTAAACCGCACCCAAACAGCAGAACATGCTTTGCATTATTCTGCTTTGGGCAGTGGAATGCTCACTGTGTCCAGTTCTTTGATGCCAGCTTACCTGAAACCAAGGACCTCCAGTGAGAGAAAGAACACTACGAAACCTACCTGGAACAGTATCCTGTCTTCAATCCATCGCCAACTTCAGTTCCACTCACCTGAAGGTACGAACTCCATCATCCGGCACCGCATGCATACTGGAATACCATAACCTGGAAAGAGGAGAAAGAAAGACAGCATTAGTAAGCATTTACTCACGTTTCCTCCCGAATGAAGAAAGCCACACAATTCTTGCCTGGGTAGTCATCTCCTGGTCAGAATCATTGCTGGAACATTACAGCGCTCGGTGAGGAACATCGCAACCTGCAAGGAGAGAAAAGACACAGGTTAGCAATATAAAAGGTGAAACAGCGCTGCGCATTGCGCATTAATCACCGGACAGCATCGCGCACACAGCGCTTTCGCCTACCGGCCCATGCTCATCTTCAAACTGCATGACAACACCAAAATACCTTTCCATACATAAAAGGAAAGAAGCAAGACATTATTATTCGACCTAAGAGGAACATAAGAACTGCATATAGAGACTGTAAAGCAGCAAACCTATGGAGTCGCAGCAGGCCTGGATTCCCACAGAGGGGCTTGCACCAGTGAAGTAACTTGATTGCTGCTTGCCCCAAACATCTACGCGCCCCTTCCACGAGGAGCAGGATGGAGAATCCACCTTTTACAATATTAAGGTGAGGAGAAGGCCCAAGGGGGAGGAAGGAGTTGAGGCCAAGGGAGGTGGGAAAACAAAGACAATCTGGTATTAAATCCAGCTCTCCTATATTGCAGACCCATCTTTAACCAGAGGCCTTACCAAGGGACCAGGAGAGGGTTCGAGAGTGCAAATCATCCAACCAGGGCTGGGTGGAATCCCCGTGGATACCAGGTGAGCGTAACACTTTTGCCTAGAAAAGAGAATACGTGTTTAAAAGTGACTTACTTCGAGCAAATGGCAGTCCTGTCGCTAGACGCAAACAAAGCATTCGACATGCTAGACTGGGGATACATAGAGGAGACCCTAAAGCTTCTGGGCATCGGCCCAAAGTTCCAGGAATGGACCCTGGCCAACTATCAACATCCAACTACAGCACTACGGGTAAACGGCAATAATTCTCCCAGAATCCATATCACCAGAGAAATGAGGCAGGGCCGTCGCTATCCCCGCTCATCTCTGCACTATCGATGGAGCCATTTGCCAGCAGAGTGCGCCAAAATCCCTCCATAAGCAGGCTATTGGTCAGAGGAGAGGTATACAAGATGGCGCTATAAGCAGACGATGTTCTGCTATCCATGACCAAGCCGAAATTATCCCTGGAAGCACTTTGGAACGAACTGGCCAACTTCAGAGCGGCGTTAGGATTTTCAATTAATCTTGAAAAATCCACGTCCCTGGGAATCAACATACCGGGTGGCACGATAAAATCTCTAGCTACCAACCACCCCATTCAATGGACTAACTCACTTCACCTATCTGGGGGTACAGATTCCACGGAGAATAGAAGAAGCATACAAGCTGAATTCCCCCCCCCCGCTGTTCAGGGAGCTTCAGGCGGACCTAGTAAAATGGCAAAAACAAGAAGTGTCATGGCTAGGAAGAATAACAGCAGTAAAAATGAATCTGGTACCCAGGTTGCTCTATCATTGCCAGGCCCTCCCAATCTCCATCCCCAGGAAGGACCTGCTGAAGCTCCAAACAAATATCATAAAATTTATCTGGGAGGGCAAGAAGCCCCGAATAGCGAGAAGGGTGGTGATGAGGAGTAAGGGAGCGGGAGGCCTGGGTGCCCCGGAAATAGAGAGATACTGCCTGGCCGCCCAGCTCTCGCCAGCGTTCGCCTGGAACCTAACCACCAACAAATCCCGCTGGATGAAACTAGAGGAGGACTGGTGCCGCAGCCCCCTGAAAGTGCTTTCACATATCATCAGACCCATAGACCCCCTCCTCCCCCCAGGGAGGGGCCCCTAACTGCAACCAAAAATACAGTTGAGAGCTGGAGGAGAGCGGCCAGGCGGTGGAATCGCGGAAGCACAATTGGCCCTCTATCCCCGATCTGGGACAACCCGGACTTCACCCCCGGAATAACGCCCAATAACTTTAATCACTGGAAAACCGGAGTGCTAAAGCATGTGGGAGACTTACGAGGAGGGCGCCCCACTAACCTTTGAAGAATGCAAAGTGAAATTCGGGGTGCCTCAAACAGAAAGATTCCGCTACACTCAGATTCGACACTGGCTCTCGCACGAGCCCATGAGATCTCAGGGCTGCAGAGAGCTAACAGCACTAGAACAAACGCTCACAACGACTCCCCCCAGAGGGAAAACATCGGCTCTATACAGACTATTAGATAGAACTGATCCCGACAAAAAAGAGGCATACATGGAAAAGTGGGTAAGGGACATCGGCAGGGCAATTGATAGGGAAGAATGGGGGCACATCTGGACCAGAACGCAGAAGAGCTCAAAGTGTGTCACCAATAAGGAAGGGGCGATCATAACCTGCTACAGATGGTACTTAACCCCAGAGACTCTGAACAAGAGCAACCCGGCCATCTCCCCACTATGCTGTAGAGGATGCACAGACACAGGCACGCTATTTCACTTGCTCTGGTCATGCCCAAGATCCGTCAAATACTGGAAGGAAATCCTGGACTTAATCAAGCAGATCACAGGGCTAACGATTCCATGGGACCCAGGAATAGTTCTACTGGGCAGCACAGGGGAGGGCCAATTTCCACTCACCAGCAACCTAGCGAGCCAGTGCACACCACTGCTCACGCCAGCAAAGATAGCAAGACTATGGAAACATCCAGAGGGCCCCGCCGTGAGCCTGGGGTGGGCTAAATGGTGGGACATCGCAGCCGCAGAAAAAATAACCACCATCCGCCTGGGGAACAGAAACAAGTTCTTCAACACCTGGGCCCCCTTCCTAGACTATGCAGACCAGTTTCTAGGAATGGCAAGAAAACCACCACCCCTCCGCTGGATGGACAAATACGACTAAAATAACCCACAGACTAGACCCGCGGCCCGCAGGGAAATGGCCCCCCCAAATGCCACTATCCCAGGATCAAGAGCAGCAGAGGGCAAGATGAACTCCCAGCACCAGCCTAGTGCTAACCAACACCTCCCCGCAAAAGACAATTAAACAATTTAACAATTTCCCCCCAAGGACCACAGCCCCCCCCCTCGATGAACTGTCCCCCATGGCTCCCCCTTGGCCCCCATACCCTCACCTACTTATGTTCTGTTTATGTTTATGTTGTGGTTTAATATGCTCATTCCAAATGAGCTATGCAATATGTGAATTAACGCACTTGACACACAATATGTTTGCCAAAATCAAATAAAAAGAATGTTGGAAAAAATAAGTGACTTACTTGTAAAAGAGCTGGTTGTTAACTGTAACAGAGTGAACAGTTAAAAAAGTTCTTACTTACCTTGAATGTGTGTTGCACTATTCAGAAAAGTACATATAACATTTCTTTCCTATGAAACTGTTTTCGCCATTCTAACAGAAAGTAGATTGTTAGGGAGAATTCTCTGTTAGGCTGAATTTCCTAACCTAGTGAGTCCCCCAGCAGTTTTGCTGGATTTTTGGGGTTTATTTTTTTTCTCCTGCCAAGAGTGAGACTCTTTTACCCTCACTCTTTGGCATGATTTGAGTGTGTTTCTTTGAATCTAGATGTGTTTAATGGGCTATGGGGTCTTTTACTCCATAGGGCTTCATGTGTTTTTTTGATGTGTGTTACACAGCACCCTCAACGCAGTGACACAGGGGTGTCTTAGTGACCCCCCAGTATAGACTCCATACCCTTATATATATATCTTTATTTAATTATTTACGGTAGCCTCGAACATACTGCCGGTTTATCTAATTAATATTAATTCTCTGGTTGGTATTTTTTGCCAAAACTAGATTCTAAAATGGCGTTTGTGTTCTCGTCTGTGACTCCAACCCAAGTCGAACCCTTTGTTCCACTTATTTGCAGGCTTCTCCACAGAAGCCCTCCAAAGTGGTGCCACTCTGTCTGGGGTACTTAGGAGGGGTGGAGGGGAATTTAGGCACCCTGGACTGAGTTTCCTAGGCAACTCAAGTCGCACTCCATCCTGATTGGCCGAAGTAGTGAGCCGGCCGGCTCACCACTTAAGCATGTTTGAGTGACAGCTAGGCTGAGTGAATGGGGGTTTGCTGCATAAAAGCAGGGCTTTGGGGACTGGAACTTCAGAAGTCGCCACAGGACCTAAGTATCCGACGAGGGAGAAGCTGAGCCGACCTGCCACGACACCACCACTGGTGGAGCCCTGCTGGACTGCCTCACCACTTTTCCCCAACGACAGAGGAGATCTCCCGCCGGAGAGTCTTCTTCCTTTGACTGGTGGGGATAACCAGTTTCACCGTCTTCGCTTTCCCGACGTACCTCATGGCCGCCTTGCCCGTGCCAAGCAGCCGGGCAACCGGGATACCACGTTTTACCACAACCGCGAAACCAAGGTACCACCTTTAACTGGAAAACTCTGCGGCTGGTTTCTTCCCTGGTAGTGCAACGACCTTCATCTTTCCTCCAAGTCGAGATCTTCTCTTCCCCTGGACGACGACGCAATTTGCACCCACTACCAGGAACAACTGCCACCGCTGGAGGATCCTTCCCACTTAACGTACCGTGTCCCGCCTGGCTTCCCTTGCTACCGACTGTACGGGGTAGATTTAGCCCCCGGCTTTGAAACCTGGGTTAGCCTGGGGCACCCTGGCTAAACTTTTCTAAGCCTCTCTAAACTCTTTTTGAACCCTCTGCAAGACTTTCTAAGCCTAGTGTAACTGTGTGATCTTCGGGCGCATTTGTGCTCTGCTCCCTCCAAGAGTGGGCCCAGCCTTTAGACTTTGGCTCACCAGTGACTTTCTGCTCTCTGCCTTGCTAACAGTGTTCCTGAATCAGAGTGGTGTACCTCTTCACATTCTGTCTTTTTCCCTCCCTTTCTCACAAACTTATTAGAGTGCAATCTAGTTAAGCGCTCACCTCCGTATGAAAATAAGTGGTGTTTTACTGTGATTTATCTGATAGGGAAAAAGGGGTGTATATATTACAATAGTAACTGTGTTTAGAATATTTTACAATAAGAGTGCTGGAGTGTTTCAACTGTGTGTTTTTAAATAAATAATTATATACTTTGATACCAAAGCTCTGGTCAGTGTTTGCTTGTATTATTGTATCTGAGTGCCTATTGAGTATACTTTGCATACTGCCTAACTCTTCTTGAGGGAAGTCTGACTGCTCAGCCACAGCTACCAGGTAAATCTGGGTGGTGCGGACTGCTACCAAGTGGGTTTACTGCAAACACCTGTAGTCTTAAATCTTTTGCAGTGATCCCTAAGGGAACTGCACAGGTTTATGCCTAACATAGATGTAAGGGTATATTACTCACCTGTAATTTGGTTGTGCCTCTTTCCAAAAGTAATGCTGTTGGTTTCACTTATTCCTGTTAGGATACATGAATGAGTGCCCCCCCCCCCCCCAACTGGGTCTTGCTTCCCCTGACCTGCTGTTAGCCTGTCCAGGATAAGTCTGCATTCAGTTTTACATATGTTAGGTAAGATTGTATGCAGTACCCTTGACGTGCACTACAATAACCTTGACCTCCTGGCAATAGGGACCCAACCTTTGATATAAGTCTGAACTACACAGGTTGGTAGTGTGATCGAGCATCCAGGCTTATCTCACGAGGGGTCAATGTGAGCAGTAACGTTGTGACAGTTTCACAAATACAGTTATCCAAATAAACACTTACACTCAAGGTTTCTAGATAAAACAATTATTAATTTATTTCATAGTCCGTTATATAAGCCTTCTTCAGAAAGGGAGCAAAACATGCAACACTTCAATGTACTTCAACACACACTCAGTTTCTTTAAATCAGATGACACCCATTGGGGATGGCACACAGACACTTCCTACACCCTCAGGTGACAAATAACTAGGACACTGTGGACAATAATTTATTACTGTTACATTTAGAGCAATACTGAGTTAGGTGTAAAAAATAGAATAGAGGGATACAACAAAGGTTAACAACTCATTCATAAACAGGCAAGTACCGTTGAATACCTTCCAAAACACAAAGACAGAGGTAAAGAGGAGTCTATCAGGGAGCCAGGACAGCCATGTTAATTGCACAATGTCAAGGGGAACTGGAGATCTTTTTTGCAGATAGGTAAAAAGTCTTCCACAATGTTGTTAGACATGTTTGTAGAAATTAGAACACTTGAAGGGCCACAAGCTGAGAGGCTTGTAAGAGGCAAAGCTTTAGCAACTCAGCAAGGTAACAAAGATGGGTCTCAATAGAGAGCAAGTAAGGCTACACCATAAGAGTTAAGTTCTCTTAGACTTTACAGTACCTCTGGTTAGAAGAAACGGTTACAGCTGGCTTCTGTTCCTGTACAGCTCTGCAGATCCTGTTGTTCCTGACCCTCAGTCGTGGGGACAAGAGGGAGGACGTCTGGGTACTCCTGCTCAGCAATGGGAAGGTCAGCGGCAGCAATAGGCAAACTTCGATTCAGCGGTTCTTCTGTGTTTCACCTCCTCGAGTCTGACCGCAAATAGCAACACTGCGGTTCTCGGATACCACTTCAGACTTTCCTTGCATCTGAGTCCAGCACTCTGTTGAGGTGGCTCAGGCTTGGTCAGTACTGAATCAAGGAAGTCTGGATGATCTTCCTAGCGCTCGGTGCGACTTAAAAGCAATGCACACAATCTGGTGTTCCTCTCCCTGGCTCTTCCGGTTCCTGCAGCAGCAGCAGTGGAAATGCAACCAGCTTCGAGAGGATGTCCAGATGGACTTACTTTGGAGTTGATTGGTCCACCCAACTCTAAGGAGTCCTTGCAGGGCTTCTCTAGTCGAGGCGAATTCGGAGCTTCAGCACAGCAGCAGGGCTTCACTGGGCAAACCAATGGTCCAGGAGTTGCAGCAGGTGTCTCTTCCAAGTTAGTCTTCGGATTTCTTCGTCCAGTGGTCGACTCTGCCTTCCAGGCCAAAAAGACTCACCTTTTATGCAGGTTTCTCCCATTCATTCCAGCCTAGATGTCAATCACACAGCAGGGTGGCTGTCCTTGCCGGAAAGTCAGCTGGCCAATCACCTTTGGGGGCATTCCTGTAACCAAGGGGATTAAGCATAGGGAGTTTTGGGCACCTCCCTCACTTCCTGCCCCTGACCCCGCCAGACACCCCCTGGAGCCAGAGGCGGGCTTCACTCGTGAATCCTGCCAAAGATAAAACAAAGGGACCAAACCTGGTTTTGCGCACAGAATAAATCCCAAGAAGGATCTTTCCACAAAGAAATGGTGAAAAAAAAGCGGACAGGGGCCATTCGGACAAAAATTGTACCCTTGGGTGCTTTGTTGCAGCTGCAAACACAGCCTGTGGTAAATGCACACCAAAGTAGTTAAATGTAAACCACTGCCACTAGCCATTCATCGAGGAAAGGGTAACCTAAAAATTTTACATGAGAAGCTAGATAAAGGGGATACTAAGTAACCCCTCCAGCACCCTATTGTAAGAGTGTGTGTGCTGGGTCTAGAAAGTTACAAATGTAAGCAAAGTCAATTTCACTTTAGTGCTCTCAGAAACAGTTTATCCAAGAGAAGGTATTTAAATCTGAAAGACTTCCTGTGCCACTGCACTGAAGGTGCTGTGTGACACAATGTAATAGATGATGCCTATGGAGTTTGTCAGACTCCATAACCAAAAGAAACAAACAGAAAACACATAGAATTTAAAAGTTCAAAGTTTCAAAGTTCAGCAAAAGAGCTGGGGTCTCTAAAGTGAGAGGAATTTAGCACTAAACTGAACATTCTCCATAACACCGTGGCTGCGAACGCTGCCCGTGATAAAAACATAAAATGATAGTAAAATGTAAACCACTGCCACCAGCAATTAATTGTAGAAAGGGTAACATAGAAATGTTACATGAGAAACTAGACAAAGGGCAAGTAACCCCTCCAGCACCCTATGGTAAAATAGTGTGTGCTGTAAGTAAAGTACATTTCACTTCCCTTGGAAACAGTAGTTTCACCAATAGAAGGTATTTAAACAGCACCTTCAGTGCAGTGGCACAGGGAAATCTAAGACTTCCCTGTGCCTCTCCACTGAAGGTGCTGTGTGACACAATGTAAAGATTATGCCTATGGAGTTTGTCAGACTCCAAAGTTAAAAAAAAAACACAGACATTAAATCACATTAAAATTACTTAAGAGATATAAAGTCCTAAAGTCCAGCAAAAAGAGCTGGGGGTCTCCAGGGTAGAAGGGAATTAACACATTCCTGAGAAATGTCCCTAACACTCGTCCCCCCTAGACTAAGGGGCAGGAGAATTTAATCCATTCCTGGATGAATCTCCTTATTCCAGTCGGTCATACTTTCTGGAAAGGCCATCAGCATTTTGGTGATTACATCCTGACCTATGTTCTATACTAAAATCAAACCCCTGAAGGCTGTTTGACCATCTTAACAATTTAGGATTCTCCCCCTTCCTCTCATTAACCATCTCAAGGGTTGGTGGTCTGTTTGAATTACAAAAGTAGATCCATACAAGTATGGTCTAAACGTCTTCAAAGACCACCCAATGGCAAAACATTCATGTTCTAAGGTTGCCCACCTTGTTTCTCAGTCCTTCAGTTTCCTACTGATTAAGCAGATGGGGTGTTCCCCTGCCATTCTCATCCAGCGGACTCAGAAATGCACCTATACCTGTATTGGAAGCATTAGTTTGTACAATAAAGGATTGGTTGTAGTCAGGAGCTCTCAAGAGTGGAGCTTGATAAAGGGCTTTCTGTCCTTAGTGCACTCCTCATTCCACCTGACCTTCTTAGAGAATTTGGGTGAGGAGATCACATTCAAAGGAGAAGCTATGGTCCCATAGTTCTCAATAAAGTTACTATAGTAACTAGTGACACCTAAAAAGGCTCTCACTTGGGTTTGAGTAGTAGGGGTGGCCCAGTCTTGTCCAACTTGTACTTTGCTAGGAAATGGCCTTATTTCACCTCCTCCTACCTCATGTCCAACGTAGACCAGTTTACTCTGACCAATTTGACATTTGCTTTCCTTTATGGTCAGTTGGGCCTGCTCAGGAGCCTGCAATACATATCCTAGATGGTCAATATGCTCTTTCCAAGTAGGGCTGAGCACTGCATGTCATCAAAGTATGCCATGCAGAGGTCCTCCATCCCATTCAAAACATAATTCACCATCCTTTGGAATGTAGCAGGTGCATTATTTAGTCCAAAAGGCATTACCTTAAACTGGCAGAGGCCTCCTGGGGTTAAAAGTGCAGTTTTCTCCTAGGCACGATCTGTCAGAGCTTTTTGCCAATAACATGAGGTTAGGTCAAATGTACTGAGGCATTTGGCTGACCCAAGTTTATCCGCCAGTTCATCTGTCCTAGGTAAAGGATGGCCATCAGTCGTGGTGACTGCATTAAGAGCTCTATAGTCCACACAGAATCTTTACTCCTTGGATCCTGCTTTTGGCACTAGCACAACAGGACTAGCCCGTGGACTTGTAGATGGCTCTATTATCCAGAGATCAAGCATATTCTTGACTTCTTCCTTAATGTGGGCTCTTACACGGTCTGACATTTTGTAACACCTGCTTTTTATAGGTAGACAGTCACCAGTGACAATATCATGCTGGCCCCAAGGGGTCAAGCCTGGTGTTAATGAAACCAGGGATGAAACTGATTTAATAGAACCTTCCACTCCGCCTGTTGGTCCAAAGTCCGATCAGAAGAGAGATTAACTTCTATTTCCCATTTAAAGGTTATCCCCCCGAGAAGGTCAGGCAGAGGTTCACTCTTCTCCTCCCCTTGATCAGATGCTAAGAGCAAAGCTCCCATTTCTGGTCTGGATACATAGGCCTTTAGGCGGTTGGTGTGAAAGACCCTGTGGGCCTCCTTGGGATTGCCCAAGTCCACCAAATAATTGACCTGTCCAAGTTCTCCCACAACCTTGAAGGGTCCAATCCATTTGTCATGTAAGGCCCTCTGCCTTGTAGGTACCATAACTAGAACTAGCTGGTCTTTAGTAAACTCAACCATGTTGGCCTATTGGTCATGCCAATGTTTAACCAGAGCCTGACCTGCTTTCAGGTTTTCTGAAGGTTCCATCATCATGTGTGTCATTCTCCTTCGGAGACCTAACACACAGTCAGTGACTCTCACTGCCTTGTGGGAAGGAGCACTTGCCAACCCCTCCTCGATTAGAGCCAATGTACCTCTAACCAGATGACCATAGAAAAGCTCAAAGGGGCTGAAGCCAACCCCTTCTTGAGGGACCTCTCAATAAGCAAAGAAAGGAATGGCAGTAGAAGGTCCCACTTTCTTCTAAGGGGGTTCTTCTAAAGCACCTATCATGCTCTTCATAGTTCGATTAAACCTCTCCACCAACCCATTGGTTTGGGGATGGTAGGCTGTTGAGAACTTGTAGGTTACTCCACCGTTTTTCCACATGACTTGCATGTAATGGGACATAAAATTGGTCCCCCTGTCTGAGACAAGATCCTCAGAAAAACCTTCCCTCGTGAAAAATACCAAGTAGGACCTTAGCCACTGCATGAGTATTAAACAGTTCTCATAGGTATTTCTTTAGGATACCTTGTAGCATGGTCTACCACAACCAATATTAACTGGTTGCCTGAAGATGTGGGAGGGTCTAAGGGACCAACAATGTCAATCCCTACCCTCTGAAAAGGAACTCCCACCACTGTGAGAGGCACCAAGGGTGCCACGTTCTTGGCTACACTCTTGCCAGAAGTCTGACAAGTGTGACAGCTTCTACAGAATGTATCTACATCAGACCCCTTCTTGGGCCAGTAGAAATAAAGAGAGATCCTTTTAAGCTGAAGTGACCAGCTTAAGGAATGTCATAGGCTAACTGTAGAAACTGGGATCTCACCTCCTGAGGCACTACAAGTATTCTGTAGTCCCCTGGGGTAGACTCTATAGGCTCACTGTATAGGAGGTCATCCTACCAGTACATCCTGTGCTTCCCTGGCTCTTACCCTTCCAGCTGGGAGGCTGCCTGTTGGTGAAGTCCTTCAAGAGTAGGACACTCTTTGACCTCTGCTGAAGTCTGCCCTACAGGGGCCACCTACTGCAAGCACACTCTGCAGCGCAGGATGGTCTTTAGGATGCAGATCTCCAACGGGGGAAGGTCTTCCAGTTCTGTTTCATCAGTACCTGTTTCACCATCCTCTGGTTGGTCCTCCCACTCAGCCTCAGCTGGTGGAGCGGTCACAGGTGTGACCTTGGACTGTCCTCTCTGGGATGTCCTTGTTTTGTGCACAGGGGTGATACTTTTCTTTCTTCCTGAGACCTTGGGTGTCCCCTTTGTCTTTTTCTTCCTGGAAGCAGTTTTGTTCTTCATGTGGACTGGGTGTTATAGGTACCTCTATAACAATACATTGGGAGTAATCTAAAGTGAGCTCTCTGGTCTTCCTAGTCTGTACCTGCTTCCTTTTACTGGGAGGCCAGTGGGTGCTTGATACAACTCCAAGAGCTTTTAAATAATTTCCCATCAGGACCCTCCCAGGCACCACATTCTGGACACTGACGGGCATTCTTACAGTCATATTGTTACACTGGATGAGAGCTGGTAGTATTGGAATTATCTGGATAGGGCCTCCGGCAAGATAAGGGGAACCTTTGGGTGCCTTAGCAACATCCTCCGGTTTGAAAAAGGTTTCATCCACCACTGCAATGCTGGCCCCAGTGTCTCTAATGGAAGGGCTCTCTTGACCATTTACAAGTAAACTGTCCTTATAATATTCTACTGTGTTATCTGTAATATAGTTATACACATCTACATTCTGCTGTTCCCCAAGACACAGGGACACTAAAGAAACACTGGTGGAGACTCTGATGGGGTCTTCAGCCAAAAAATAAAGGTTTCCACTTGCCATATGAACTTCTCCCTCAAGGATGAAGGCTAAGGAGGCAGTGTGGACCCCTGAAGGTTTACCCTTGCATCTGGGATCCCCTTTCACATGGTCAGTTGACCCACAAGAATAACATTTACCAAATGATTTGACAAATGTGGGCTTCTGCTGATCTCCCTCTGGTTTAGCACTAGAGGTTTCACTAGACTGACCTGGTTTCCCATATGGCTTACTCGTTTTAGGTTTATGGCCCTCTTTTGGATGGGTGGTTTTAGAATTCTCATCTTTCTTGTGCTGCTTCCCCTCGTCTTTTTTATGAGTGGCACCAGAATCCTTGTGAGTAGCCCTGTTGACAACCCGCAAGTCAGCAGCTTTTGCTAGCTTCTTGGGATCATTCTCTTGAGTCAGCCAAGTGCTGTCTTAGCTCAGGAGAGCAGGCATCAAAAATAGAGTCCAACAAAAATAGATTTCTCATTCCTTCCAAGGAGTTCACTCTATAACCCTTAATCCAATCATAAATGTTTTCAAACATTCACCCACCCAGGTAGCCCAAGGGCTACCATTAGTCTTTTTGAGGGTTCTAACCCTATTAAGATACTGGAAGGAGTTTTCCCAAACCTAGCAATGAAAGCTAGCTTCACATGCTCATACTCTACTCTTTCAAGTTCCCCCACCTCCATTACAGTATCAGTTGCAACCTGGGGAGCCTAGACAAAAGTCAATGAATCAACTGATTCACTGTGAAACCATGAATCCCACGATTGTATTCAAAAGCACCCAACAAATCCAGAATATCAAGTTTCACATCATATATACTCACTGCTTCTTTGGGCAGGCGAGGACTTTTTGGACTGGAAGACCTAGAGGACTCTGGGATAGAAATATTTTCAAGAGACAATTTCTTCATTTCAAGAGCATGTTGCATTTCTAATTCCCTGAGTTTGACGTACTGATGTTTGGCCCTCAGTTTGAGCCTGTATTCTTTTAAATTCCAATTCAAGTCTCATTTTCTCAAGAGACACATATTCTGGACTCAGTGATGGACCTTGCGGGTTCTCTGTGGCTAGAGGTTGAGGCAAAAGGGCCTGCTGAGGCAAAGAGGGGCTCTCTTCCTGGGACTCCTCTCCCTCCTCTGACTCTTCTAAGACATTGCAGTTAGACTGTTATCATCCTCATTATCAATTTCAACATGTCCTGGGTTAGTAGGTGCGACAGGCCTACTTACCCAGAGTTTAATGATTCAACAATTGTGCAATCAATTCATTTTTCTTTCCATGAATAGGTAGATACTAAGTAACCCCTCCAGCACCCTATTGTAATATAGGGTGTGCTGGGTCTAGAAAGTTACAATATAAGTAAAGTCACTGCTCTTAGAAACAGTTGTTTATCCAAGAGAAGGTATTTAAACCTTTGGGAAATCTGAAAGACTTCCCTGTGCCAGTGCACTGAAGGTGTTGTGTGGCACAATCTAAAGATGATGCCTATGGAGTTGCTCAGACTACACAACCAAAAGAAACGAAACAGAGTTCAAATCACATTAAAATACATGAGAGTGGGAAGAAAAGGGTCTCAGTCTCTCCAGGTCAAAAATGAAAAGTCCTAAAATCCAGCAAAGTTGCTGGGGTCTCTAGGGTAGAGAGGAATTAGCACATTTCTGAGAATTCTCCCTAATAGTTCTGAAGCCAAGAGTGCTTGGATTTTGCGGACCCTGCATGCAGACGCAAGACCCACCAAGAGGGCTTTCTTAATGGTGACACGCCTGATGTCTGCGGACGCCATTGTGAAGAGTAGCCTAGTACCCCCACTCCAACTGCCCCGTCTACATTACCTGAACCGTATGAACCAAAGTATGTGACGTATACTGAACAGTTAAACCAAGAAAGAGAAGAGCGTGGACTGTGTGCAGTACCCATAAGAGTGCCTTTACCTAAGAGAATGTGGGAGGTAAAGTACCCATTGAGGAAACCATACCTGCATCCAAGACAATATGATGGCCATTTGAACGATATTCCTGAAGAAGCAAAGAAACTAAATGACAAAGATGAATGGTGATGTGATATGAAGTTGAATCGACACCTATACAAAAGAAAACCAGACCAGAGAGGCAGACGATTTATAAAGAACAAAAAAGTACTAAGGATAAGGAACAAGTTACTTACCTGTAACTGTTGATCTCCAGCATGGGTCTGGCATGGATTCACATGCTCATAAATATTCCCAGTCAGGCTGGGAATCCTCAGTAAAGAAAAAATATGTTTCACTTCTGAACTGTCTTTCTCCTAACAACCAATCACTGGTCTCCGGGTCCTACTGCCCCCAGCCAATGACTGTCCTCTACCTTAGCCCCTCCTCTGGCAGCCATCTTCAGATTTGGTAGCACGTAAAGTGGCAGTTGGACCAAGAGAAGAGCCACAGAGTGGAAGGCGGGAGGGTTTGCATGTGAATCCATGCCAGACCCATGCTGGAGAACAGTTACAGGTAAGTAACTTGTTCCTTCTCCAGCATGGGGTCTGGCATGGCTTCACATGCTTATGAATAAAGAATACATAGCAGTACACACAAGCACGGGGGGTAGCAAGGCTCAACATTAAGCATCTCAACTTTAAGCATTAAGCATCTCTTACCTCCTCACCAGGCTCACCTTCAAGTGAACAGGTTGCGCAGCACTGCCTGGCCGACTCTGGCCTCCTCCCTGGAATCCCGGTCGACGCAGTAGAATTTCGTGAAGGTGTGCGTCGACCTCCACATAGCAGCCCTGCAGATGTCCAGCAGGGGCACACCAGACAGAACGCCGTAGTTGCAGCGATCGCTCTGGTCGAATGGGCTCTCGGATGGCAGGGCAACGCTCGGTTTGCCAACCGGTGACATGGGTGATGCAGCCGGAGAGCCACCTGGAAATGGAAGCCTTGGAGAGGGCCTTCCCTTGGTTCCCAGGGCCAAAGTTCCCAAACAGCTGTGATGTCTTCCAAAAAAACAGTGCGGTCCACGTAGAATTTCAGCGCTCTAGCCACATCCAGCAAGTGCAAAGTCTTCTCAGCTGGCGATTAAGGCGACGGGAAGAAAACAGGTAACACCAAGGGCTCGTTGAGATGGAAGTCCAGTGGCACCTTGGGCATGAAGGAGGGGTGCGTCCGCAGCACCACCCTCGTCTCTTGGAATGTCAAGTACGGTGGTTTACAAGATAGGGCCTGAATCTCTCCCACTCGTCATGTGGAGGTAAAGGCCATAAGAAACACTGTTTTCCATGATAAAAACTTCAGCGGTGCTGCATGCGTAGGCTCAAATGGGGGACCCATGAGCCTCGTCAGCACCACATTGAGCTCCCATGCCGGGGCCGGAGCATTCACCGGCGGGAACCAACGGAAAAGTCCTTTTATGAATTCCTTGACCAAGCGGTGTGACCACAACGACGACCGCCTCGGAGTTCTGGTGTAGTGGCCGATGGCCGCCAGATGAACCTTAATGTAAGCATGGGCCAACCCTGCCTTGGCCAGCGACAGTAAATACGGCAGCACCTGCAGGGCTGTAATCTGTAGAGGTTAGAGTTTGTGCACAGCACCAGATGGCGAACCTCTTTCACTTATGGCCGTAGCATTTTAGTGTAGACGAAGCCCTGGCCTTGTCAAGCACTTCCTTGCAGTCCACCGGGAGATCATATACACCAAACTCTAGTGCTGCAGGAGCCAGGCCTGCAAGTTCAGCGACCCTGGGTCGTGGTGCAGAATCGCCCCTCCTCACCGGATGAGAAGATCTGCGGCTGCCGGAAGCTTGACAGGAGGGGATGCCGACATGTCCAGAAGGTCCGGGTACCATATCTGCCTCGGCCACGCTAGTGCGACGAGGATCATCCTGCACCGGTTGATTGATGAGTCGCAAAAGCAACGGGGGAAATGCATAGAGAAACAGGCCATGCCAGGGGACTGAGACTGCATCGCCCATACTCCCCGGCTGGGGAAACCTGCTGGCGAACCTCCGGCACTTGGTGTTAGTCTTCGCCGCAAACCGATCGATCTGGGGATTGCCCCATCATCGGAATAGAAGATCCACTTGGTCCCGCCGAAGCTCCCACTCGTGGCACGAGTACAGTTCCCTACTGAGAGAGTCGACCAGTGTTCTTCACTCCTGCCAGATGAGATGGGACGTGGAACATCTCCTGAGCGATGGCCCAGCGCCATAGGTCCTGCGCTTCTTTGGAGAGCGCCGGGGATCTGGTGCCCCCCTGCTTCCGGATGAAAAAAACTGTGGTGGTATCTGTGAAAATCCACGCCACCGTGCCCTTGAGGGACGGATGGAAAGACTTGAGGGCCCAAAACACAGCCCGTAGCTCCAGAACATTGATGTGCAATGACTTCTCTGGTAGCCACATGGCTCTTGCCTGGAGACGACCGGTGTGTGCACCCCATCCCTCCAGGGATGTGTCCGTCGTGACCATCTCCTGGTGTGGGGGGGAGGGGTGCGGATCTGGAAATCCACGCCCGCCGACAAATGCGCGCAGACACCCCACCACCGAATCGCTCAATGGAAACTCTCGTCGAGGGTGATCTTGTCCTCGAAGCTTCCCGATATCTGGATCCAACGGGCGTCGGGAACTCCTGCAGCGGTCGCATCCGCAGCCTGCACAGGCGCACAAGGTAAAAGCACGACGACATCATGCAGAGGAGGGACTTTATGGACCTCACCCTTGCGATCTTCAGGGTCAACAGCAATTGTACCTTGCCCAGGATGGCTTCTATTCTCTCCTCCGATGGGGATGCCAGACACAACACCGTGTTGAGCCGGGACCCCAGAAACAGTGCGTCCTACGATGGCACCAAGCAGGACTTTGCAAAGTTTATCGAGAACCCTAGTTCCGTGAGTAGCCGGACTTTCCCCGCCGTGTGTTCGACGGCAGTCTCCCTCGA